>NW_012101365.1:10355282-10374393 GCF_000951045.1 Mandrillus leucophaeus | reverse complement strand
GCACCAAAATAAACTCATACTAGCTCATTATCATGTCTGGACAGGATCTAGTTTGAGGTACTAAGAAGGATAAGACACCTTCTGAAAGAGCCCTTATCAGAGTAACATGAATTCTGCTAAAATTGAAGCAAGGGTAAATATCAAATATAGGGTGAGGCTTGGGTGTAAGAATGGTGAAATCATTGATACTTCACAAAAAGTTTATGGAGACAATGTCCCAAAGAAATCAGCAGTTTATAAATGCATAATTCATTTTAAGAAGGGAAGAGACAATGTTGCCGACAAAGTCCATAGCAGCAGACCATCCACATCAACTTGCAAGGAAAAAATTTATCTCGTTCATGCCCTAACTGAAGAATTACATGTGCAAACAATAGCCAACACCATACACATCTCAACTGATCAGCTTACACAATTCTGGCTGAAAAATTAAAGTTTAACAAAACTTCCACTCGATGGGTGCCAAAACTATTGCATCCAGATCTGCTGAAGACAAGAGCAGATATTTTAATGGAAATTTTAGACAATTAGGATCAAGACTCTGAAGGATGTTTTCAGAGAACTCTAACAGGAGATGAAACACAGCTTTACCAGTATGATCCCTATGAAAAAGCACAATCAAAGCAATGGCTACCAAGAAGTGGAAGTGGTCCAGTCAAAGCAAAAGAACACCAGTCAAGAACACAGGTCATGGCAACAGTTGTTAAGGTTGTTCAAAGCATTTTGCTTGTTAACTTTCTGGAGGGCCAAAGAACGATAACATCTTATTATGAGAGTGCTTTGAGAAAGTTAGCCAAAGCGTTAGCAGAAATACACCCAGGAAAGATTCACCGGAGAGTCTCTTTCCACCACAACAATGCTCCTGCTCATTCCTCTCATCAAAAAAAGGCAATTTTGTGAGTTTCAATGGGAAATCATTAGGCATCTACCTTATAGACTTGTTTTGTCTCTTTTTGACTTTTTTTGTTTCATCATCTTAATCTGTTAAGGAGACATATTTTTCTTCAGTTAATAATGTAAAAAAACTACATTGACATGATTATATTTCCAGGATGTTCACCTCTTTAGGTATGGACTAAATGGCTAATATCGTTGCTTACAAAAGTGTCTTAAACTTAAGATGACAGCAAGAATGAGGAAAACAAAAGTGTCTTGAACTTGATGAAGATTGTCTTGAACTTGATATGCTGGAAATGAAGTTTATATTTTTTAACATCATTATTATTAGAGATGGGGTCTTGCTGTGTCACCCAGGCTGTAGTGGTGCAATCATAGCTCACAGCAGCCTCAAACACCTGAGCTCAAGCAGTTCTCCCACCTGTAGATAGGATTATAGGAATGAGCCATTGTACTCAGCTCCATATTTTTATCTTTTAATTCCATTTTTCTATAAACTCTTTCAAGCACCCTTATGTACATTATATTTATACACACACACACACACACACATATGCTTATGTAAATGTGGAAAACGGCACATCTTGACACCCAGATAGCAAATATGCAGATTAAGAAGTAGAACATAACCGGAGCATTACCTTAAAGTTCCCCTTGTGCCCTCTGGTAGTCACTACTCCTACAAAGTTACTATTTTGACTTTGAAAAACACTGCTTTTCTTTGCCTCTGTGTGTGTGTGTGTGTGTGTGTGTGTGTTTTAATTAGCTCTACATATTTGATGAATTCTTTAATGCCTGCTTTAAGGTTTATAATTTGCACCTTTAATTTTATCATTGTCTACATTTAAATTATATTATATCATTTATTATAATATTAAAATCTTACACTAGTATACTTCTATTTTTTTCTGTCCTTTGTGCTATTATTGTTGAAACTTTTATGTATATGTATGTTTTAAACAAATATATATTATTTTGTTCTGCTTTAAAAAAAATTTCAATGAAATTCTTAAATGAGAAAAAAATGTCTTTGGAATTTATTCTACATTTGCCCTTCTAGCTCTCTTTATTCTTTTGTACAGACTTATATTTCCAGTTTGTATTATTTCCCTTCAGCTTAAAAACTTCCTTTAATTTTTTTTTCAGTGTAGGTGTGCTGGTGATGAATCTTTTCAGCTTTTGACTATCATTGTATTTATTTTGCTTTTATTATTGGAAGATAATTTTTTTCTGGTATGAATTCTAACTTAATTGTTTTTATTTTTAATGTCTTATAACACCTTAAATATTATTCCATAGCTTTCATTATTTCTGATGTGAAGTTTGTACTGATTCTTACCTTCGTTTCTCTGTAGATCTTGTGAGTTTTTTTCCTCACATTTAAGATTTTCTTCTCGCAGCTCACATAAAGCAATTTTATTATTATGTGCCTTGATATGTGTGTGTGTGTGTGTGTGTGTGTGTGTGTGTGTGTGTGTGCTGGTATTTATCCTTCTTAGGGTTTGTTGAATCTCTTGGTAAAGATTTTTTTCTGCCTCACCTATCCTAAATGCCAATTATATGTATCTTAGACCATTTGACATTTTCCGAAAGTTCACAGTGACTTTGTTCATTTCTTGTAGCTTTGCATATGTGACTGAAAGCATGTGCTTTATGTTGGATAGTGTCTATTGCCCTTTCTTCAAATTTACTGATCTTTTCCGATGTTTGATTTGCTATCAAGACCATCAGTGATTTTTCATTTTAGGTGGTGTCAATTTCACCTCAGAAGTTTTATTTTTTTTCATAATTTTAAGTTTCTCCCTTCATTATTTTAATGCTTTCCTTAATATCCATTAACATATGTATATAAGATGTTTTAAGGCCTTATCTATGGCTGGGTGCGGTGGCTCATGCTTGTAATCCAGAACTTTGGGAGGCTGAGGTGGGTAGATCACTGGAGGTCAGGAGTTTGAGACCACCTTGGCCAACATGGTGAGACCCTGTCTCTACTAAAAATACAAAAATTAGCTGGATGTGGCAGTGGGCATCTGTAATCCCAGCTACTTGGGAGGCTGAGGCAGAAGAATAGCTTGAACTGGGGAGGCAGAGGTGGCAGTGAGCCAGGATAATGCCACTGCCCTCTAGCCTGGTTGACAGACAGAGACTGCCTTAAAAAACCCCCAAAAAACCATATCTACTAACACTATCATTTCTATCATTTATGAATATGTTTTTATAGACTTATTTTTCTCTTGGCTGTGGGTTTCATCTCTTTGCTTCTTGGCATATCTAGTAATTTTTGGTTGGGCACTCGACATTGTATTTTTAATGTTGTTTGGATTTTGTTATTTTCTCTTAAACAATGTGTCAATTTATTTCAGAAGATAGGCAATTAATTTGCAGATTATCTCAATATTTTTGTCATTTGTTTTTAAATTTTCTTTGTGCTAGTTTTAACAGGCCTTTACTCTGGGGCTGGATTAGTCATACTCTTAAAAAGTAAACTTCATTGATTTCTACTGTATGATTTGGATTGTTAATAAACTCTTTTCATACAAAGTGATAAGAATTAGAACATCTACCAAACCTGTGTGAACTCTTGTAGTTGTTCAATTTATAGCTTTCTGGTAGCTATTCTTTTTTGGTAGTTGTTCTTCACCCTGGCTCATGGGATCTTGCTTATGTATTAAAAGCTTAAAATTCAGCCAATGGCTCAAGTGGAAGTCTATGTAAATTTCTTGAAGTTTTTCTCTGCATAGCTTCCTCTTCTCATTCACTCTGTTCCCAGCTACCTGTGCCTTCTTAAACTCCAGTTTCTGCATCCTTAGCTTAGTGATATTGTCAAACCGTTTTTGGGCTTTTCTCCTCTAAACCAGGGTCTGAAAAGTGCCCAGAGTTAGAAATATGGGCTAAACTTAAGTCTTACCTTCTCTTAGGGTACAAAGTCTAGGCTATTAGCTGCCCAATACGTGAAAACAGTTGTTCTATATTTTTTGCAAGTGTTCATTATTTTTGTGGCAGGCTGGTTCAGCACCAGTTACAGCAACATGGTCAGAAGCAGAAGTTTTATTTCACCAATTTATTACTTTATGTAATTGCAATCATACATCAAGCCACTCCTGGGTGGATGACTTCTTTCATTTGGTATTATGTTTGTGAGAGTCATCCAAAATTTTACATGTGGTAGAAATTGTTCATTCATTACTTGATAGGATACATTGTGTGGGCATATCACAATTCTTTTACTCATACTACTTTTGATGGCTGCCTATGGGCTTTAACTGAGAATTAGAAAAGAAAAACAAAAAACACTAACATTTGTTAAGCTATGTGCCAAGTGATTTCTTAACAATATAGCCAACACTCATGCAGTATTGCTAAGTACCAGGCACTGTCCTAAGTCTAGATGTGTATAAGAGACAGCTATTAAACTTTTAGCACGTACCAGGCACTGTCCTAAGTGCCTTAAATATATTAACCAACTTAATTATCACAAATACCTTATAAAATAAGTGATGTTATTATCATCTCATCCTAATTTTCAGGTTAAGATACTGAGGCAAGATCAAATTCCTGGGTCAAAGACCCACATAGAAATTGCATGAACTGAATTTAAATGCAGGCAGTCTGGCTTTATAGGATCTTAATTATAATGCCATATTGCCTCTCCATGAACAAGCCATTACACTTAATCTCATTTAATTGTTACTACTGCCAGATGCATTCTCCATTTTATGGTCTAGCAAACATACAAAACAGAGGTTCTCTGTCCAGTGGACAAGAGTCAGGTTTGTCACTCAAATGTTTGTCTCCTGCTTCTACTCCTTTAATTCCAGACGTTTTCTTTACTTTCATTGTTTGTTTCAAAATAATTCGAGAGTCACAGAAAGTTTCAAAGATTTAAAGCTAGAACAGATAGGTCCCACTGCACCCGTTGCCTAGTCTCCCTGTGGTAACATCTTAGATAACCAAAGACCATCCTCAAAACCATGAAATTGACATTGGTACAATCTACAAACCAAGGCTGATTTTATAATGGCTTCTAAATGCTCTAAAAGCTATGACATACAAGAGTGAGACAGTTAGTTCTCTTTTCTTTAGATAAAGAAAAAATTTGTTAAAAAGGACCAACAGAGTACTATCATTCTAGGAATCAAACTCTCAGACTTAAATGGCTAGGAAGGGGTAAAATATGCATTAATGATAGAACTTGCTAGCAAAATGTTATAATACAGTGTAATATTATTACATATTAAAATCCTAATTCCAAAGAAGGAGTTGAGTTAAATTGGGAATACAAGAATGCAGACTTAAGTCACATTCAATACAGGAAAGCAATATGACTGTGAGAAATTATGGACTGGAATACTAGATTCTGAAACATATTGCAAGAGTAATGTTCATCCAGTATTTCTCAGAAAATTGATGGCTGGCCTCTTTCTAAATTTTCCATTCAGCTTATGGTAGAAGTTTTTGCTCTGTAGCATTATAGCTCTAAAAATCTTTTCATGAAATTCACTAGAAAAGTGAGATTCATTGCTCAGAAATGAGTGTGAAACCACTTAGCCCGTAAGGCGAGAGAGACCTGTATTTGCTCTTGTTAGGCCATAAAGCAATCTCACTTCAGGTATTTCGATAGCAATAGCTGCATGAGAATGAGAATTGTGATAAGTTCACAAAAATAAATCTTCATGGCTCTTCCCAAGGTAGAAGACTGAGACTAGTCCACATTCCTTTCAAATTTAAAAACCAAATGTTTGCTTCTATTTAATCCAGATCCTATGTTGTTCTGCCTAGTCCATGCATTTATTTATTTATTATGTTTATAGAGCATCTTTCTTCCAAAGCAACATCTTTGTCACAGTTGGCTCCTGGAGGAACAATTGACCACAGGGAAGTTGTGGAGCCTGCAAGGTAAGTAGAATATCACACATTCTTTCATATTAGAAAAAGAAATAGCTTTCTAGGGTCTTAACTGTGGAGATGCTGGTGTGCTTTAAAACTTTGTCACAAGAGGTTGAAGGGACAGGTGAAGAAATGACAGGTGAAAGAGCATTAGGCCAAGAGATAGAAAACTTGAATTCTGGCCTAGGTTCTTTGTTACTGGCTGAGTGAGTTTGGCTAATTCATTTGCTATCTCTGGTGTCCAGTTTCCTCATTTTTTAAATAAAGTGGATCTGAGGTAATCTCTTAGGTCATTACCCCTCCCAGGCCAGTCTTCTATGAAACTCAGATCAGATTTCTGGAAACCCTGGTGAAGTCAAATTTTCATACTTCATTTATACGTGAAATGAAATTCAGTCAATGTAACATTTTTGCATATATTTACTGCATACTTACCATATACCAGATGCTATGCTAGGTGACTAGAAAATGGAATTAAAAAAAAGAAACATAGACTGCTCAGAAACAGAAAGCTTACAATCTAGGAAAACTGATAGAAATTGAGTAATAAAATAAAAACATACCTAATTAATTACAATTGTGATTAAAACTATAAGGGAAAATATAGAATGTTATTGAGAGCTCATAATAGAACTTGGCTATCTAGGCCAAGTACATGCTTTGTTGGCTTTTATTAAAAATTATCTTATATTTTCCCAAGGAGTATATTTCTTCCACACACATTTGTTTTAGGAAGAGTCAGGGAGAACACAAGACTGCAATTTATAAAGCGTCCTTCATTGCATTATTTTATCCTAAAAGACTGCATGCAGGCAGTAAATTATCTCATAATAACAGCCCCCTGTAATCATGCTGAGTCTCTTCTTGGCAAAACATGGAGCATCACCCTAGTTTTATGGCTTATTTGGGTGCTTTTTGTTCTGGACTATATTTTCAAGGATGTTTGTTTAGAGAAAATTTTTAGAAAATAAGGTTTGTATTATTTTCAGAGCAAAGTACAGTTTTGATCACAGCTTTGGAAGACAGAGATAGTATCTTCCTCTGGAGTAAAGGGCAGAGGTGCTCACTATCCAGTATAATAAAGGAAATGCTTCCTGCTCCCCTGGAGAAAATGGAAGTACATTTAATATCCATTTAAAAATATTTGGGTTCTCTCAGCTAAGTTTTCCTCTCCTGTCACACAATCCACCACATGTACAGGTGACTTTTGGCCCTCTTGTCACATTGTGGGAATGGAGGCTTGAGGAACCGATGGAAAAATTGCTGATACTCTGGCTACTGATATCGCTGTGAGTAATGAACTGTTCTTTGTCTCCTATCTTCTACCAGCATCCATAAAATTGTGGCAGGCTAACTTAATAGTTTGCAAGTGAAGTAAAATCTTAGACCATTCAAAATTCTTAATAGCAGCTAATAGAAAAGTAGGAACAAGAGTACTTATTGTACTTTTTGTTTTAGAATGGCAAACACTACATCATAAATAGACCTATTATATTGTGACTTGGAAGAGCTCATGATTCTTGTTTTAAAAAGTTCCTTTTGCAGAAGGAATGTTTTATTTATTTCAGTAATAATAATCTTAATAACAATTAAAATACACACTATTCGTTGAGCATGTAGTGTACACGAGCACCATGTGAAGCATTTTATGTACGTCCTTTCTTTTAATCCTCAACACAATTAATGAAGCAGGACACTCGAAGCCTCTGGCTTTTGACACCACACCTATTGTCTTCTCTCATTCTTTCTGTAGGTAGGTTCTTTGGTCATGCCACTCCTTGTCCATACAGTCATTCATAGCTCTCACCTTTTCCATGGAGAGTAGCTGTGGCCCTTGGGATCTCAGAGTCACTTAGGAGTCAAAATAATACTCCATGGTATCAAATTTTTGTCCATTGACTGTGGCATCTGTGGAGGCATACTGCTTTCTTCTGTTATAGAGACCAGAAAGTCAATTCCCTGACAAGATATGCATTATTTAACTTTAACTCCGTCCTTAATGACCTCAGGCCAAAACATAAGTCTATAATCCCAGAAAAACCAGAGCTTTTGTTTCCTAAAACTCATTACTTAGAGTGGAAGTATTGTTCTGAAGTGAAGTATGTTTTTTGGCCAGTTTTCTTGATTATGAGTATAAATATTATTGTTAATAAGTATAAGGTTTTATATGTGTTTACGAGTGGTCACAAATTGGGTTAGGTCAGTACATAATCTCAGTTAATCTTCACAAAAACTGAAAAGAAACCAGGATTCACAAGGATTAAACCAATTGAAGTATAAGAGAGCCATCAAATGCAATCATTAAAAAAGCTTTGATTCTGCAGTCAGATTTGTTATCAGTATCTTTGGTTTGCCCCTGCTCTGGAATTTGATATGTATTTAAATTCTGGCTCTACCTTCCACTAGCTTTGATTACCCAACTGCTAAGTCCCAGTTTCCTTATGTGTTTAAAGAGACTAATAATAATACCTAATTGATCAGCATATTGTGAGGATTTAACAAGATAATGCTATCATATGCTTCTGATAATACCTGGCAAACAGGAAGTGCTCAATAAATATCTTCTGTTATTGTTTTTAATTCCAATTTAAAGTAAAATATGAATACTGGTCCCTGACTTGAATCCTGGATTGGGCTACCAAATAAAGTATAGAACACCCAGTTTTGAATTTCAGGTAAAAAAAAAAAGAATAATTTTTTAGTATAAGTAAATCCAAATTATTGCATGGTATATATTTATACTAAAAACTATTCATTTTTTTCTGACATCTAAATGTAACTGGACATGTACATGTTATGTTTTTATTTCCTGAATCTGACAAGTTTGACTCAGGGCTAATTGTTCCCAAAGTCCAAGCTTTTTCCATGTGTGGCATTAAAGAAACATTGGTTATTACTATACAGTCTACATCATCTTCATTTTTCCATTTTTCTTTCTTTCTTTCTCTATTTCTTTTTTTATTTTATTTTTTATTTTTTTACTAAATTCATGTTTCCTGTTTTCTAATTATTCTTGAAGCTACCAGAGAGTAGTCAAGAGAATGGATTTATGAAGAAACTCAAATCACATAGTATTATTGCTAGCAATCCTGGCAGATTTTAAGGGACTAGAAGCAGCTTAGTTAAATGATAAAAATTGTCACGTGCTAAACTTCCCTGTGAAGGCTGCCTTGAATTATCCATGTTGGGTTAATTAGCCCCTCCTGGGCTCCATACAGTGCTCTGAAATGTCCCTCTACCAGAACATTTCTCAAACCTGATCACAAGGGTTCTCAAACATGGCTATTATCAGAATAACTTGGAGGACATTTGTTAAACAAGAGATTGTTGGACCCCATTTTCAGAGTTGTTGATCCAATAGATCTGAGGTGGGCCTTGAGAATTTGCACTCTGCCCAAGAATGTTAATACTGTTAGTCAGGGGACCATACTTTTTTAAAATTAAAAACCCTAAAATTATTTTTATTTTGTTCAGCTTTATTGAAGTATGATTGACAAATAAAAGTTGCATATATTTAAAGTGTACAAAGTGATGCTTTGATGTAAATACACATTGTGAAATGGCCATCATAATCAAGCTAATTATTACATCTATTACCTCACAGTTACTATTCGTGTATGTATGTGTGTGGTGAGAACACTTAAGATCCACTTTCTTAGCAAATTGCAAGGGTACAAGACAATGTTAGTAACTACAGTCACCATGTTGTATATGTAAAGTTTGTACCCTTTCACCAATATCTCCCCTTTCCCCACTCTGTGACCCCAGGTAATCACCCTCCCACTCTCTGTTTCTAAGTTCAAATTTCTCAGATTCCACATACAAGCAAGATCATGCAGTGTTTATATTTCTGTGTTTGGCTTATTTCACTTAGTGTAATGTCCTCCAGATTCAGCCATGTTTTCACAAATGGTAGGAATGTATTTCCTTTTCAAGGCTGAACAATATTTCTCTCTCTCTCTCTTTCTCTCTCTCTCTCTCTCTGTGTGTGTGTGTGTGTGTGTGTGTCACATTTTCTTTATCCATTCATCCATTCACAGACATGGACACTTAATTTCCATATCTTGGCTATTGTGAATAATGGCACAGGGATGGCACTTCGAGGAACATGCTTCTGTTGTTCTTGTTGGTTTATTCCTTTGTTTCTTTTGACTAAATGGTGAGATTCTTGATGATAACTATATTGTTAACTTCTTAAAATTCAGTGTTCCAAAACTCACCAAAAATTAACTCACCAAATTATTGCAGTACATTTGGTTTGCCCCTGCTCTAGCATTTGCCCTGGAGAAAAAAATGTCTGTGGTAAACTCTCCTAGACTCCATTTAAAGTAATTGTCAAACAATCTCTGTGGCTAATCCAGAGATGAAAGTATAGGGGAGGGCAGGTATACACCATGATATGGTTTGGCTGTGTCCCCACCCAAATCTCATCTTGATTGTAGCTCTCTTAATCCCCAGGTGTCATGGGAGGGACCTGGTGGGAGGTAATTGAATCATGGGGGTGGGTTTTGCCCATGCTTTTCTTGTAACAGTGAATAAGTCTCACTAGATATGATGGTTTTATAAACAGGAGTTCCTCTGCACATGCGCTCTTGCCTGCTGCCATGTAAGATGTGTCTTGTTTCTCTTTCACCTTCTGCTACGATTGTGAGGCCTCCCCAGCCACGTGGAACTGTGGGTCCATTAAATCTCTTTTTCTTTATAAATTGCCCTGTCTCAGGTATGTCTATATTAGCAGCACGAAGATTGACTAATACACACCACTAGACAGGGGTTAAAATAACATACACACAGACATACAGTAAAGGGAAAGCACATTCAATCATCTAGATTATCAAGGACAAAAGTAAAATAAAAAAAAATTAATGTGGTGAAAGAGCCTTTCATTGATTTCGTCTCTTAGTGAACTAATATAAGAAGACTTTACAATTGTCCCTGAGTTGCCATTTAACAAACTGGCTTTGATCTCTTCTTGGGCAAGACTTGTGTCTGGTTTATATATCCTCATGATGCACATCAAACAATAAGTGGGATTTTTAAATGCTTAAGTTTTTGGTATAATTGTTGAATAAATAAATTGATAGAGTTCAGTTAGCCACGATGTTTTTGAACCTAATGACTGATGAAAAATTATTCAAATATCAAATTGGAAGGAAATCTGCAGTTTTTCCTACAAAGAGGAGCCTAAAAGTGATCATTATATTAATAGATTTAATGTCATATCCCCAAATAAAAAAAAGTGTCTCTTGAGAGTAACTTCCGTTCTTTGAGACTATGATTTCATAAATTCTGTTTTTCCTTCTGGCAACAACTTTTTAGCTGTTTTGAAGAGTAAAGTTTCTTACAAAACCTACAGAATAGCCTTGATGAGAAAAGTAAAAATCAAGTCCACATCACCCTGCCTCCTGAAACTACAGTAATGTGGCTCTTTCTGCTGAGCTGGAAAACTTTTGTTTTAGTGGAAGATATGTCAGGGAAATGTTGATAATTGACATTTATTTCAGGGAACTTTAAATAACATACAGTTGAAAATACTGGTGATAGAACTGCTATCTCTCTATGTGTCACAAATCTGGAATTTCCGCTAGTCCTTCCTATAATAGTTTAGAAGGAAATTATTACATGGCCTAGAAATCACTCAAAAATGAACACCCTTCCCGAATTCATCTTACATCATATAATCTCATAATTGGAAGGAAGTTGAAAAATTATATAGTTAAAATATACGTTCAAATTAGAATTTCCTTTTGTATGATGACTGCCTATTTTTCCCTTGGCAGGGAGGCACATTACTGCATAAAGAATACAAAAGATTTAGTTGCAATAAAATTCCTTTTTGTGTTGGACTAAAATCCAACTTCACTAATATTAACAAATACTTATATATGTTTATTCACTTATTTAATTTACTTATTACTATGTACAATCATAGTCACTTTTGAGTTGGGGCTAGTCATCAGGAATACAAAGTTGGAAAGCTGTGGTTTGCTCTCAAAGGTCATACGGCTTAGTGGGAAAAGAAACATGGAAACAAACAACAACCAAGAAAGATTGCTTTTAGTGATGGTGCTTACAAAGTGCAATGAGCATTTAGGAGAAGGAGTTCCTAACTTATCCCTGGGGGTCAGAGAAGGCATCATGAAGTAGGGAATATTTTAATTGATATTTAAAGGATGAGTTGCGTTATAGGCAGGGAAATAGCATGTAGCAAGACCAAGATATTAGGAAAGATCACTGTGTTCTGTAGCACAGACTGCGGGTGTGTTGTGTGCACATGTGCTGGGGGTGGAAGAAAGGGGAAGTGAGAGTGAAGTGTTGCAGGAGTGGCAGGGCACAAGGCTGAGCACAAAAGCAGGGGCACGATATTCAGATGAGTTTATTTCTTACTCTGCAGGATGCATGGGAAAATGTGAAGCAAAGACAATTAGTAGCATAATCGTATTTTCATATGAGAAAGATAGTCTTGAAAACACTCTAAAGGATACATTATAGATGAGAGGGGGCCAGATAGCTAAGTGAGGAGCTCGCTGAAATTGCTCAGACCAGACTAGGTAAAAGAGATTAGAGAAGTCAGGAAGGAATAGATTTGAGATATATTTAGAAGGAATAATTGACAAGATTTGGTGACTGATCGTGTTTGACAGAAAAGGGAGATGCAACAATGTTTTACATAAACTAAAATGTTGTGACTTTGACCTTTACACCTTATGGACCCAGATCAGCATTGGCGTGATCTGGAAACCTGTAAAATGTAGAATCCTGGGCCTCACTCCAGAATTCTGTACCAAACCAGAATTTGCACTTTAAGTGCATTCTTAGGTCATCCCTTTGCACATTAAAGTTTGAGAGGTGCTGACTGAGACAGAAGGGTGAACAGAAGCACCATGCACGGAGGCACAAAACCCAGGAGGAAAACATAGTGGATTCTTTCAGGGGTGGGTTGTTCAGAATGGAAGAGGAGTCGGAGGATAACTTTGGTTTAGCCATATTGAAGAGTTTGATCTGTCTGTGGAAGATTCAGTTGAAAGAGCCATTGTGTGTAAGAGTCTAGATCTCAGGAGAAATTACTACTTCAGCAATGACCAGAGCATTGGAAATAGTGGACACATGGGACTAGAGGAGATTGCCCAAGAATATAAGTAGATAATGACCAATTATATTTTGGTATTGACTTTGGATCCCTAGTCATTAGAAGGGTAGAATATTTTCAAGTCAGTTTCCTCAATTTGAATCACCTGAGAATCAATCTCAGTCCCCAAAGATGGCCCCAAAAAATCTTTCCCTCCTTATATGTGTGTGCTGCTCTTCACATCAAGAGGTGGTACTTATTTACCTTCCCCTTGAATCTTGACTATCCTTGAGACTGGTTTTGCCAAAGAGAAGGTATTTAGAGTGATAACCAAGGACTTCCAAGCCCAGGCCTTAAGAGGTCTAGCGTATTCTACTTCCTTTCTTGTGGTAGCTCAGACAACATGGGGAAGCTATGTGAAAGAGAACTGAGGCACTGCCTTCAACATCTCCACTGAGCTCACCGCTCACAGCCACCAGCAGTACCAGACATGAATGACCCATCTTGGATGATGCAGCCCAGTCAAGACCCAGATAACTACAACTCAAGCCAACATCTTGTGATTAGAGCTGTCTAGCTGAACTGAGTTCAGTCAATCCACAGAATTATGAGATACGATAAAATGGTTGTAATTTTAGGCAATTAAGTATTGGAGCTGGTTTGTTACTTAGCAGTAATCTAATATTTGGGTAGTTGATTGGGCACAGAATGTATTTTTAATAAAAAATATGCTTATATACATGTCAATAAACAATAGACTAAGAAAAATAATAATTTAATTGGCAATAATTATTGCTTATAATTAAATACTCAGGCACCAATTTTGAGGAATCTCATTACACTGTTAGTTCCTCCACCCCCAGTTATCTCTTCTTCTGTCCCCACATATGCATTCCTGTTGTCATTACTTCAGTTCAGTCTCTCATTATCTGTTACCTGGAATACTGTAAGGCTCTTTATACGTTCAATTGTGCTTCCTCCGTTAGCCATCCCCTCTTAATGCCATCAGAATAATCTTTCTAAAAATGTATTTGAACAAAGATTTTAATGTTGCATCATTAAGTTTAGCATAAATTAATTAATTCAGTCATTTAGTTATGCTGGTTATCAAGGCATGAAGGTTGTTTACGATTTTAGTTGAGTCTTATTCCAGTTCCACCTCCCTCCAATAACTTTCTATTCCTCATACAGTGATTTTTTTTTTTTTTACTCTATTTATACTGGTTTATATTCTATTCCCCACATCTTTGACATGTACTTCCACCCTTCTGTGCATTTTTCTAGGCCTTATTGCCTTTCTCCCTTCCCACTTTATTCTTCTACGGCAATTGTCCTCATCCTTCAAGGTTCAGGTCAAATACTACCTCTTTGGGTAGATTTGTCTATGCTACTACTCAGAAAAAATGGCCTACTCCTCTTGAATCTCCTGTGTGTTGTAGCCATTTTAACCAACTGGAAGTATCTTACTAAGCACACACTGTGTTAAATACTTCACATACAGTGTGTCTTTAAATCCACAGAACAAACACATTTTTAAAAAGCATAGAATTACTATTTCCATTTCATAGATAAGAAAACTGAGATCCAGGGGGATTGTATAGCTTGCTTAAGGTCACGAAGTTATTAAGGTTCAGGGCCAGAATTCTAGACCAGGCTTATCTAACTCAAACAGCTGAAATCTTAAACACCAAATTATGTTGTCTTTTTCTATGCAGTATATTTTATTCTCATTTGTACTATTATCAATTATGAAAGATTCATCTCACTTTAGACTTTAAGTTCCTTGAGAAACGGAGGTCTTACTATCCCTGCAGTTAACAGGGTGCTCACTACTTCTTTGATAAGTGATTTGCTAAATTGATTTAGTTTAATTCAGGTTAGTGGGGTATACCATTTTAAATAACTTGCTATATGCCCTGGATGTTTTGATGTGCCAGGGAGTAGAGAGGAAAAAAATATACTCTAATGTTCCCTACCGTAAATCTTATAAGAAAACTGTAAAGGAAAGACAGGTATTACTACCACCCCACCATCATAGACAGAGTTTTAAACAGTTGTGCTCTAACAAAGATCTTTTTACAGTTAATCATCACTCTCCATGCAAGCATTTCTCTCACACGTTTTCTCTTCCTTCCACGTTAATGAGGTCCAATGTTCTTTACATTGATAAACATTGCGAGAACTCGTGTTACCCAAGAAAGAAGGGAACAAAAGTACTTACCTCATGGTAAAGTCTAATAACAGATAATTTATTCACCTGACACTCGCTGCATTAACCTACAACATGAACTCTTTATACTGACAATCAGCATACTACTACTCCTACGGGAAAAAAATCAACAATCTCCTTCCATTTCACACTCCCCTCTTTCCATCTTCCATCCTAACGCACTCTCTTCCTGAACCCCAGTGTAAGTGCTAACAGTGATGGTTTTGCTAACATGACGATCACATTGTTAACTACCAAAGGGAAAAGAACGTTTTTTAAGTTTACAGAGGAGCCACAAGAGCTACAGCTTCTACAGACTCCCCAGATTCTACCTACCACAATGAAAAGATGATAGAAGTTACAGTTAAGTAAAATGTCCACCAGAAACATTCTGATATTGTTTCAGTGTGATTTCTCATGAACTCACAGAGGATCCAAGGGCTCCCTATTTATAATCCTAGCCTTGGAGGACTAAAAAAATATTTCCTTGCATGACACGAGAGGCCCTTTTCCATTGCCAATCCATGCCTGAGTGCTTTCTGGCCATGTTCTATCTCTCATTTCATGCTTTAGCAATTTCTGAGATCTTCTGTAGTTCATAGAACAATAAGGCCTCTCTTGCCTCAATGCCTTTGCATATACTGAGCTCTCTGGGGTTTGCCTGGAAAGCACACTTATTACCAACCTTCAGGGTCTGGCTTAAGAACTAAGTTCTCTGAGAATTCTTTCCCACATTTAAAACCAACTTAAAATTTTCTTTTTGCATATTCTCATCAAATCTTATAGAAATGACCATCAAACTGCACTGTAATTGCCACTCTATGTCCCCACTTAAGAGAACTCCTTAAGAGCAAGAAATTTATTTATATATTTTTTCTATACATATGATGTATTATGCAAAAAAATTCACTGTTTTTTCTATTCAGTAAATGGCTGAAAAGTGGCTCTCTAATTCAATAGCTCTGTGGGTTCTCATTTTCAGATTGCCTGGGTTGATACCCTGGCTCTACCACTTAACAAGCTGTGTGATGTTGGGCAGTCACATCACCTTTCAGTTTCTGTGACTATGTCTCCAACCAACTCCACATCTTTGCATCTCTACTGAAAATACAAACTCTTGCGAGAGAGCACCAGATTGACTGCACTTCGGTCACCTGTCTTCTTCTGGCCAATCTGGGCAAGGAAAGGAAGAACTGAAATGAGAGGCAGTCATTTCCTCCAGGACCATACAACTTAGGGAGTTCCCCAAAAGAAAGATAAGGGTGCAAGCAGGGATGGTCACCAGGGACTGGGGAAATAGGGAATGGGGAGTTATTGTTTCATGGCTATAGAATTTTGGTTTTGCAAGAAGAAAAGAGTTCTGGAGATGGACAGTGGTTACAGTTGCACAACAATGTGAATGTACTTAATGCCACTATACAGTACACTTAAAAAATGGTTTAGATGGTAAATTTTATGTTATATGTATTGCACTAAAGTTTTGAAAATAATTAAAAGATAATCAAGTTAAAAAACAATGTAAATAGGAAAGAGGGTATTGACAGTCAAAAAATGGTAAGTGTTCACAACAGAGCCCCCAAGAAGAAGTGCTTAGAAATTACCTAGAGCATTGCTGGCCTCAGGGGTACTTTGCTGCTGTGTGGCCTTGGGCAAGATTAGATTGCTCCTGGTCAATCATTACTCTGTTTCTACTACCTGCCCCTTTGTAGATCCTCTGGCTCCTCTTTGTTTTCCAGTTCTGCTCTTCCACACTCTGTCAACTGGATGGGCTCCTAATAACCTTCCAGTAAATCATTTTTCTGCTTAAGATAGCCAGACTCTGTTTCTTTTACAAGTAATTAAGAACCCTGAGTTATAAAGACTTTTACTTACTTAAGCCTCCAAGCAGACCGTTTAGAAGAGATCCTAAGAAGGAAAAACATCCAAAATAAAATTTGAGACCCTTGTAAGATCTGAGGTTTTATTTAAACAAATTTGTGTAAGTCATACTTCAGGATTCATCGTCCTTCAAACTTCTCATACTCTCTCATGCCTTCCTTGAAATTGTCCCTTTTGCAGTGCTTTTCTGACATTTCCCACATTCTTAGTACATGCTTCCATTGGGAAAGAAACAAACTTGTCTGTGATACTGTGTTTACTCGTCTGTGTTCCTGACTCAGCCATGATTTCTATGAGAAAACAGTCCATATATTAACAGCTGTATACCCCCAGCACCAAGGAAGTCCCTGGAATCTAGTAGGTCAATAATAAAAGAATCAATGAGGAGGAAAATGAGTGGATGAATTGCTGAGTGCAGTCAGTTTGGTCTGGAGAACCCTACTGGATTCTGTTCACCACCCTACTGATTTCCCTTTTCCCCTCAAGCTCTCTGGATTGAAGATATTCTGTTTGAAGTCAATTACCATAGTCAACGTTTCCACCATGGCTAATAAATTAGCATCACTTTGAAAACAAAAATGATTCAATTTTGCACTTGGAATGTGGTCTGTGAATTAGAAAGGGCAGGGGTGTTACTCTCCCTGAGGCTTGGAAAGTTTCTTGGTGTTTTATGAGGTAATGATTTCTGTTTTTACTGGATTTGCTGGTCACTAACGTGCCCCTGGGAGCCTGAATGAATGCCAAGAGTATAAAGAAAAATGGCATGCTCCCTGCTACCTAAAGACCAAGTAACTTCCTAACCAAGAGGCATCTATGATTGTGATTCTGAGCATGGACTTTTTTTTAAAGAGAAAAAAGCAAGTAGAATTAGGTCTATATGCATGACTTTGTTAGAAGCAGTTGGTACCAGGTTCCTTTTCTGCTCATCCTGCCTGTGGGAAAGTCCTGGAAATGAGGGAAATAGAAAGCATTTTTTTCCTCATGATGATTCTTTTTAAGAATTTTTAATTGACAAATTAATATAATATTTATAAGTATTTATGGGGTACATGTGGTAATTTGTTACATGCATATAATGTGTAATAATCAAGCCAGGGTATTTAGGGTATCCATTACCTTGAGTATTTTTTATTTCTACTTGTTCAGAGCGTTTCAAGTCCTCTCCTCTAGTTATTTTGAAATATGTGATTCACCGATGTTAACTATAGTCATTCTACTCTGCTATCAAACAGCAGAACTTATTCCTTCTATCCAACTGGATGTTTTTATGTTTGTCCACACATACCCTTCTCAGCCTCTGGTAATCTTCATTCTCCTTTTACCTCCATTAGACCAACATTTTCTAGCTCCCACATGTGAGTGAGAATATGCAAGTTTGTCTTTCTGTGCCTGGCCTATTTCACTCTAGTTCCATCCATGTTGCTGCAACTTACATAATTTCATTCTTTTTATGGCTGAACAGTATTCGATTGTGTAGGTATACCACATCTTCTTTATGCATTCATCTGTTGATGGACACTTAGGTTGATTCCATATCTTTACTGTCGTGAATATTGCTGCAATTAACATGGGGGGTACAGATATCCCTTTGTTATACTGATTTTTTTTTCCTTTGGATATATATCCAAGTAGTGGCATTGCATGATTGTATGGTAGTACTATTTTTAGTTTTTGGTGAAATCTCCATATTGTTTTCCATATAGGTTGTACTAATTTACTTTCCCACCAACAGTAACTTTTCTCTGCGTCCTAGCTAGCTTCTGTTACTTTTTGTCTTTTTATTAAGAGCCATTCTAACTGGGGTAAGGTATCTTTATGTGACTTTGATTTGGATTCACTGATTATTAGTGATGTTGAGCATTTTTTCATATGCGTATTGGCCCTTGGTATGTCTTCTTTTGAGAAATGTCTATTAATGTCCTTGACCACTTTGAAATTGAATTATTATTATTCTTTGCTGTTGAGTTGTCTGAAGTCCCTGTATATTCTGAATATTAATCCCTTGTCAGATGAATAGTTTGAAATATTTCCTCATATTCAACAAGTTTTCTCTTCATTCTGTTGATTGTTTCCTCTGCTGTGCAGAAGCTTTTGGTTTAATATAGTCTCATTTCTCATTTGTCTACTTTTTGTTTTTCCTGCCTTTTTTTTTCTTTTTTTTTTTTTTTTTT
>NW_012101365.1:10353468-10354454 GCF_000951045.1 Mandrillus leucophaeus | reverse complement strand
TTTTTTTTTTTTTTTTTTTTTTGAGATGGAGTCACACTCTGTCGCCCAGGCTGGAGTGCAGTAGCAAAATTTCAGCTCTCTACAAGCTCCACCTCCTGGGTTCATGCCATTCTCCTGCCTCAGCCTCTCAAGTAGCTGGGACTACAGGTGCCTGCCACTATGCCCGGCTAA
The DNA here is from genome assembly GCF_000951045.1 of Mandrillus leucophaeus. NCBI lineage: Eukaryota > Metazoa > Chordata > Mammalia > Primates > Cercopithecidae > Mandrillus > Mandrillus leucophaeus. Next base: position 10,354,283 of record NW_012101365.1, on the reverse strand, counting down.
TGGTTTGTATTTTTTTTTTTAGTAGCGATGGGGCTTCCCCGCATTAGCCAGGATGGTCTCGATCTCCTGGCCTTGTGATCCGCCCACCTTGGCCTTCTAAAGTACTGGGATTTCAGGCGTGAGCCACCTTCATTCTATTGATGTGATGTGTCACATTTATTGATTTACATACATTAAACTATCCATGAATTCCTGGGACAAATCTCTCTTGATCATGTTTTATTATCTTTTTGATGTGCCAAATTAAGTTTGGTACTATTTCGTTGAGAATTTTTCCATTCTTGTTCATCCTGTACATTGGGTTGTACTTTTCTTTTTTGTTGTTGTGTCTTTGTGTAATTTTAGTATAATGGTGATATAGGCCTCATAGAGTGGGTTTAAGAGAATTCCTTCCTCTTCAATGTTTTGGAATAGTTTCAGGAGAATTGGTCTTCTTTTTTATGAGTTTGGTAGAATTTGGCAATGAAACCATTTGGTACTGGGCTTTTTTTTGTCAGGAAATTTTTATTATTGATTCAATCTTTTTACTCATTATCAGTCTGTTCAAGTTCTCTATTTCTTTTGAATCAGTCTTACTGGTTGTGTGTACCCAGGAATTTATCCAGATTTTCCAGTTTGTTAGCATATAGTTGTTCCTAATAATCTCTGACGATCTTTTGTATTTATTTGGTATCAGTTGTAATGTCTCCTTTTTCATTTCTGATTTTGTTTATTTGAATCTTTTTTTATTAATCTAGCTAGCAGTTTATCTTTTCAAGAAAACACATTTTCTTTTTTTGATCCTTTATATATATTTCTTGTCTCTGTTTTATTTA
>NW_012101365.1:10351650-10352423 GCF_000951045.1 Mandrillus leucophaeus | reverse complement strand
GACAGGGTCTGGCTCTGTCACCTAGGCTGGAGTGCATTGGTGCCATCTTGGCTCACTGCAACCTCCGCCTCCTGGGCTTAAGTGATTCTCCCATTTCAATCTCCTGAGTAGCTGCGACTACAAGGCATGTGCCACAATGCCTGGCTATTTTTTTTTTTTTTGTATTTTTAGTAGAAATGAGGTTTTGCCATGTTGGCCAGGCTGATCTCAAACTCCTAACCTCAGGTGATCCACCCACCTTGGCTTCCCAAAGTGTTGGGATTGTGGGCATGGGCCACCACACCTGGCCCTGCTGCCTGTGCTTTGAGGTTGTAGTCATAAAATCGTTTTCTGGACCAATGTCTTAGAGTGTTTTCCCTGTATTTTCTTCTAATAGTTTTATCGTTTCAGGTCTTACTTTTAAATCTTTGATCTATTTTTAGTTTATTCTTGTGTATGTTGAGACATAGAGGTTGAGTTTTATTCTTCTGAATATGGACATCCAGGTTTTCTAGTACCATTTGTTGAATAGGGTGTTTTTTTCCCCCAATGTATGTTTTTTAATACTTTTGTCAAAAATCATTTCATCGTAAATACATAGATTTATTTCTGGGTTGACTAGACAATGTCTGTTCCATTGGTCTACATGTTTGTTTTTATACCAATACCATGCTTCTTTGGTTACTATAGACTTGTAATATGTTTTGAAGTCAGGCAGTATGATGTCTCCAGCTTTGTTCATTTTGCTCAGGATTGCTTGGCTATTCAGGTTTTTTTTTTTTTTTTTTTTTTTT
>NW_012101365.1:10326454-10350850 GCF_000951045.1 Mandrillus leucophaeus | reverse complement strand
TTTATTTGAATCTTTTTTTATTAATCTAGCTAGCAGTTTATCTTTTCAAGAAAACACATTTTCTTTTTTTGATCCTTTATATATATTTCTTGTCTCTGTTTTATTTAGTTCTGCTCTGATCTTTATATACTTTATTTCCTTCTACTAATTTGGGGTTTGGTTTGTTCTTACTTTTCTAGTCCTTGAGGTACATTGTTGAATTGCTTATTTGAAATCATCCTACTTTTTGATGTAGACATTTATTGCTATAAACTTACCTCTTAGCACTGCTTTTGCTGTATCCCATAAGTTTTGATATATTGTGTTTCCCTTTTCAGTTTTTTCAAGACATTTTTGATATCTCTTAATTTTTTTCTTGACCCAATGGTTAGTCAGGGTCATGTTGCTTAATTTCCATGTGTTTATACAGTTTCCAAAGATCCCTTTTCTGTTAATTTTTAGTTTCATTCTATTGTGGTCTGAGAAAATATTTGATATAATTTTCACTTTTTAAAATTGATTATGCCCTAACATATGGTCCATCCTGGAGAATGTTTCATGTGATAATGAAAACAATGTGTATTTTGCAACTGTTGGATAAAATGTTCTGTGGATGACTGTAAGGTCCCTTTGGTCTAAAATGCAGTTTAAATCTAATGTTTATTAAATTTCTGTCAAGATAAACTCTCTAATGCTGAGAGTGGGATATAGAAATTCTTAACTATTATTGGATTGAAGTCTATTTCTGCCTTTAGACCTAACAACTTTGCTTTATATTTGCTCCACTGTTGCATACATGTTTATTTAGTATTATATCTTCTTGTTGAATTGACCCTTTTCTCATTACGTAATGACTTCTTCGTGTGTTTTTTACTATTTTTGACTTAAAGTCTGTTTTATGTGATAAAAGTATAACTACTCCTGCTAGCATTTGCTTTCCACTTGTATGGAATATTTCCATTTCTTTACTTTCAGCATATACGTGTCTTTACAGGTGAAGTGAGTTTCTTTTAGGCAGTATATAATTGGGTCATTTTAAAATCCATTCAGCCAGTCTGTATTTTTTAAGCAAAAAATTTAAATCATTTACATTCAAGGCTATTACTAATATGTGAAGACTTATTCCTGTCATTTTGTCAATCGTTTTTTTCTTGTCTTATTGTTGTTCGCTCCTTTCTTTTTTCTTAATTTTTATCATTGTGGCTTGTTGGTTTTCTGTAAGGGTAACATTTGAGTCCTTTCTCTTCCTTGTTTGTGTGTTTGGTAAACCAGTGAATTTTATACTTTTGTGTGTTTTCCTGATGGTAGATGTAACCTTTTTATTTCCAGGTGTAGGATTCCCTTACACATTTCTAGAATGGCAAGTGTAGTGGTGATGAAATCCCTCAGTTTTTGCTTATTTAGGAAATACTGTATTTCTCTTCATTTATGAATGGTAAGTTTGCTAGGTATAGTATTCATGGCTGATAGTTTTTTCTTTTTTTGTTTCAACACTTTGAATATATCATCCCGTTTACTCCTGGCCTGTAATGTTTCTGCTGAGAAATTTGCTGTTAGTCTGAGGGAGCTTCCCTTACATATAACTAGATGTTTTTCTCCTGCTGTTTGTAGAATTCTCTCTTTGACTTTGACAGTGTGACTACAATGCACTGTGGAAAATACTTTTTTAGGTTGTTTCTCTTTGGGAATCTCTGAGTTTCCTCTATCTATATGTATAAATATTTTGTGTGGGAAATTTTCAGCTCTTATTTTGTTAAACAGATTTCTATGCCTTTGGCCTTCTCTTAACCTTTAGGAATACCAAAAATTCAATACTTGTAGGCTTTGTGGGGTGTCATATATCACATAAGTCTTGTCATTTTTTTTTCTTTTTAAAAAAACATCTGATTGAGTTATTTCAAGGGACAGTCTTCAAGTTTTGAAATTCTTTCTTCTATTTAATCTAGTCTATTGAAGTTCTTAGTCTCTTAGTTGTATTTTTTATTTCATTCATTGAATTCTTCTTTTCCACGATTTCTGTTTGGTTCTTTTTTATGACATTTATCTTGTTGGTGAATTTATTATTCATTTCCTGAATTGTTTTCCTGATTTCTTTGTATTCCTTGTCTGCATTCTCTTGTATCTTGGTGATTTTCTTTAGTAACATTATTTCAAATCCATTTTCTTGGCATTTCTTTCTTTCTTTTCTTTTCTTTTACTTTCTTTCCTTATTTTTTATTTTATTTATTTATTTTTTTGAGACAGAGTCTCCCTCTGTTACCCAGGCTGGAGTGCAGTAGCATGATCTCGGCTCACTGCAACCTCCACCTTCCTGGGTTCAAGTCATTCTCATGCTTTAGCCTCCTAAGTAGCTGGGATTACAGTCATGCACCGCCATGTCCAGCTAATTTTTGTATTTTTAGTAGAGATGGGGTTTCACCATGTTGGCCAGCCTGGTCTCAATCTCTTGACCTCAAGTCCTCTGCCTGTCTTGACCTCCCAAAATGCTGGGATTATAGTCATGACCCACTATGCCCAGCCCATTTTCTGGCGTTTCATACATTTCATTTTTATTGGAATCTGCTGTTGCAGAATTACTGTGTTCCTTTGGAGATATCATACTTCTTTATTTTTTCATGTTCTTATGTTCTTATGTTGAACTGATATAGTAGTCACTTCTACATTTTTGGATTGTCTACTGTAGTAGAATACTTTCTCCTGAAGATGTATATATGCTGTTGGTTGGGTAGGTCACTTTAGCATTGATTCTGGTGTATGCAGTAGTATAATCTCCTTATGATTTCTTTAGTTCAAAGCAGTGTCAGTTGTGTTGATGATTTCTTCAATGGCTTAACCTGCAGTCGTTAGTGGAGGTTGTGCTGAGGTTTTGCTGAGGAGAGGGATGCAGGTGGACCAGTCCTCAGGCGTCAGCTGTGGAAGCTGTGGGCCAAGTGTGCTTGTCCTCAGGCTTCTGGGCAGGGTACATGTGTATTGGTATTAAAAGGTCCAAGTGAGATAATTCTTGGACCTTCAGTTGACTTGCTTAAGTGCCAACAGTGGCAATAATGAGTGGATTCCATGCCCCTGGACAATGTATGTGATGTGGGTGATTACAGTAGTGGTGGCAGGACAATCTTCAGGATCCTGAGCATCACTCTTTGGTGTTAGTGGTGGCTGCAATGTGTTGGGTGGGCCATTCTCCAGGCCCCCAGGTGGTACATGTATGTGGGTGCTGACTGTGGTGGGTAGTGGCAGGCTAGGTGGGCCCATACTCAGGCTCCTGGGAGTAGTGTATAGATGCCACTGGTGGAGGATAGGGCTGGTTGATCCCCAGGTCCCCAGGGGGCATGCTCATGCACTGGGAAGCATGGTACCAGGCCCACTGGGCCTATCCTCGGGTCTCCCAGTGGTGTGCATGGGTGCCAACTTTAGTAGGCAGAGGAGTGTGAACCACAGGCCCTCCAACAGTGGCAGTGGGCAGGGAAGGCATGTCCTTAGGGTGTGTGCAAGTGCACGACAGCTTTGGTCCTTAGGGAGTGGGTTACTCTCAGTGGCAGCAACCAAAGGCAGGCAGCTGTCAGATTCTGGGGAACATGCACTTCTGCTACTATGGCAGCAACAGCAGCAGAAACAGTCAGTCCTCAGAGTGCATGTATGTGTGGGGTAGTCCAGCGGATGGAGTTGTGAGGCAACCTCCAGTAGCACATGCTTTGGCCTCAAATGGTGATAGTGACAGTGGCAGCAGGCAGGAAGATCCTGTCCTCAGGGCACATGCATGTGCTGGCAGGGGTTGGGTGGGGAGAGACGTGGTCAGTGGCAGCAGTTGCATGGAGGTGGCTCTCAGTCTCTGGGGAAACATACACTTCAGCCCCCAGTGACAATAGCAGTGGCTGTGGCAGTGACAGTGGTGGAGAGAGCCAGTACTCAGGGTACATGCAAGGTGTATGGGGTACATGCCTCTGGTGAGAGTGGGGTTGCTGTCAGTGGCAGCAGCCATACCAAGAGGGTTTCAGGCTCTGGAAAGCATGTGCTTTGCCTCCCTTTGTCCTCGGGCAGCCTCCCCAGTGTGCTGCACCACCTGTTACCCCGAGCACAAGATATTATGCATTCTAGGGTGTTGGGAGCCTTGCTACTATGCTGGGCTCAATCAGTGTCATGCCACTACAGCCCTCTGGGTGGACATGTGGGGATGTCAGTGGAGGTGCAAGGATGTGCAGATGCAGGAGCTCTTCATACCTAGGGCAAGATGAAGACTGTTGGGAGCTGGGATCTCCAAATGGCACTGTGCATCAGCTACTTAGGACTCAGGGGGTGCATGGGACCCAGCATGAGCTCACTCTCTGAGGCACTGTCATCATGCAGTCTCTGGGCAGCTCCTTATGTAAGTCTCAGGGCCTGTGAAGGTCAAAAGCTCTTCCATGGCTAGGGTTGAAGAAGTCTGTGAATCAGTAGGTTTCTTTTACTTAAATGTCCCCACACTGGGAAGCCTCTCCAGGGTCCCAGCTCATCTTGGCCAATATGGCTACCTCATTTCCCTCTCCTTGTATGCCTCAGGTATTTCCTGTCACTGCTCTCTGGAATTCCAGTGTTCTCTCTTAAATGTTCTATTTACAGTGGGATTATCACTTGCTATTTTGGTTCTAATTTGTGGAGGTTGTAAATGCTAAATGTCTCCAGTTGGCCATCTTGAAGCTCTTCTAATTAGCTATTTTCATGATCATTCTTCCTTAAAAACTTGTATTTTTCAAAGACAACCAGAAAACGGGTTGTCTATTTTGGTAATTGTGTGAGATTTGGGACACCAACACTAATTTTACAGAATATTTGGGGGTAACTTCATGCTACAGTCATAGTCTTGTTACCTCTTAAAATCTATATTGGGCTCCTCCATGAATTGTCCTTCCTGTTATATTGGCAACTAGAGACCCATGTGTCCTGGAACATGGTGTAGCTGTCAGAGCATTAACTCAGGAATTAGAAGATTTAGGTACGGCTATCATCTCTACCTTTCATAGATAATTGACCCTAGCTAAAACATGTAACATCTCTGATTTTTTGTTTCCTCACCTGCAAATCAAGGATGTTGCTGGATGTCTTACTTTGCTACCTACTTGTACTTTTAAAAGCCACAGAAGATGCAAAGTCTGTCAAAATGTTCAGTAGGCAGACAAATTATCAAATGGAAGAGATTACAAGAATATTATGGAGTATAGGAAAGGCTATTTCCCTTTGCTCTCCAATTGACCTTCTGACAATCTCTTAAAACCATCTACCCTTCATGTGAGGTTACAGAAACCATCAAACCTTCATGTGAGCAGAGAAACACACCCAGGCTTTGGTAACAGAAATACTTTGATTCAAGTGATTCGCGAACTCTATCTTCTCCAAACCACGATTTCTCCATTTCTAAACTGGAGATGGTAATGCCTGCTTTGACAGGATTCCTGATGAGAGGAAGGGGCTTAGGTGGAATAATAAGATGAAACTGCCTGGGACATAGTAAGTACTTGGTTTTAACTTTTCTCTCTCTCTCTTTTTTACTTTCAGGATTTTAAGGGAATTGGGAGGGAGGCGGAGAAGAGTTTATTAAAATGGTAGAAATTTGGCTCCATGCCACTCATGATGTCTGCTTTATAGAAATTTGGCCAACGGATTTTAACTCTAACTGATAAACGGGTAATACAGATAGGAGTTTCTTTAAGAAATCAGGAACGTGGCAAAAAAGATTATTCTCTAAGAGAAAACTGATAAGTTCAACAATGAATTAGAGCAAAGATGTACAAAGTTATCTGAAAGAGATGCAGTGGCTCTACTGCTGAAGACCCTTACTTTCATGTGATTGAAATATTGACATAGTTGAAGAAAGTGCACCCTGAAGTTTAAGGATATTGGTCAGGCAACAGAAACAGAGAGAAAAAAAAAAGTTATGTAGAGCCCATTTTAGTTTTGTCCTCTGATGAAAAAGTCTTGGCAAAGGGAATGTAGCTATCATTGCCCTATTGGCAAGGTTACCCCCGAGTTGGGGAGGGCTGTGTTGGTCTTATGGCAGCTCAGTATTGTAATTAATAGTATTTCTCTGTTTTAAGACAGACTGATGTCTAAATCTTGTTCCCTGATGTTTACTACCTGGGTAATCCTGGCAAGGTGATTTCACCTCTCTACCCTTTAGTTTTCTAGTGTACAACATGGGGATACTATTTTATCCAACTCATAAAGCTGTTGTGAGGATTAAATTCTAGAATGTATGTAAACTAATTAGCACCATGGTTGGCACGTAGAAAATATTTAATAAATATTAGCCTTTTAATTGTTATTTTAGCCTGTTTAAGCACTAAAACAATTACGTTAACTCTTCTGGGATTGGTTGTCTGCTTTTGAGGAAGTTTTTTTGACTTCTTCAGGTTAGGCTGACTATGGAGAGGAAATGCAATGATAGTTGTCTTTCACATTGTAGCTTTTAAAATGGCCATTCTTGTTTACATATAATTTTCTCTGAGCCTGGATCATTTCAATTCATTCCTGAGGTAATGCCTACAGTAATATAGGATTGACAAAGATTAGTCTGAGGTTATAAGGGTTGGATCCTGATCTGTGTTCAATATACCATGGAAAACACCTCTTGTCAGGCCTTTTAGAAGTCAGCAAACTGGCAGGGCTGCAGCCCAGTAGAGTCTACAGAGGCCATCAACAAGCCCTTCAGAAGGCAGAACTTGGTGGGCTCATCATGGTATCATCTCTCTGGTTCAAGAACTTCAATTCATTAGTTCATTAGGCTAAACTCTAAAAAAGTATTTCTTAAATGTTATCATGCATCAGAATCATCTGGAGGACTTGGTGAAGCTGAGTTTTCTGGGCCACACCCTCAGACTTTCTGATTTAGTAGGCCTTGGGTGGGATCCAGTAATTTGTGTTTCCAACAAATTCTAACATAATGCTGATGCTGCTAGTTTGGGGATCACATTTTGAGAATCACTGCTCCGAAGTGGTTTAGAATATCTATATTCCAGGATAAATGTAAAAACACTTACTGAGTTTCTGCTGTGTTCAAGAACCATGCTGGGTTTTGGATGTATAAGAATAAGCACCTACCAGAAGAGAGATAAATAAACCAGAATGCCAATAACTGAAAAAATTAAATTGGCAAAACAATTGAACTGCTTCATTTCACTGGTCTCTCCTCTCAAGGAGAATATATATATATAGGAATTCAATCACTCTGAGTAGATTGGAAACTCTAATGTTAAGTGCACGGATGGAGTAATATTAATGAGCAGGGCTGTAGATGAAAGGAATGCGCCAATCTCTTAATCTACTGTGATCTTCAACCTGCCTTTTTTCTTGCTCATTCCCGAAGAAGATGTTTTTAGTCTCATTAATCAGATTGGGTCTTTTTGTGGGCACTGTGTGATAAAAAGTTGTGTATGTATGGCTTTGTTCCCTGTTCCTACCAACATTTTCCTTCCATGAATTTGGATGGATAAGGTAAACCAAAGCCCGCCTTTTAAAGACCCATTCTGCCATGTTGATTTTTAGCTGAGGGGAGGAAAAGGGCTCTGTTGTTTTCAAGGCTATAGGAAATGTTCCAATCCAGGATTATCACAACTTCACATTGAGTTTTATTGAGAACCAGCCCAGTTTACCATAACATAGTACCTTGTTTCCCATTATGCCAGATTTTTTTTCAATAGCCTCTTTTTAAAGAGTAATTTTAAGTTCCACAGCAAAATTAAACAGAATGCATGGAGAGTCTCCATATACTCTGCCTCACACAAGCACAGCTTCCTCCATTACCAACAGCACACGCCAGAATGGTATGTTTATTACAACTTATAAACCTACATCAACGCATCATTATCACTCAAGATCCACAGTTTATGTTAGTGTTCACTTTTCACTATTTGTGCTGTACAGTCTATGGGTTTTGATAAATATATAATGGTTTGTATTGACCATTACATAGTTATATAGAATAATTCCACTGCCCTCAAAATTCTGCATGCTCTATCTATTTGTCCTCTCTCTCCACTTACTCCTGACAACCACTGACATCTTTATTGTATCCGTAGTTTTGCCTTTTTCAAAATGTCATGTAGTTGGAATCATCACCATTAATCTTTGTATGTTTAGATGTCTCAAGAATAATTTGGATGATTGTCAGGAAATATCATAGGCCTTATTGTGTACTCTAAACAAATAACATCTCCCAGTAAAACACCTCCATAAAGAGAAAAAGGAGAGTGGTCGCTAGGTCCAAGGCCATACTGAATAAGATACACTGTTAAATTTTTGCACTCTGGTGAAAATAACTCTCTACTCTGCAGAATACCAGCTTTCCATTAGTCTATACTTTAGTCATGTGATCAGAGAAAGGATATTAAAATTATAATGGGTACTTACAAAATGAATGAAGATATCAGAAGAGGCCATCTGTGTTCCCGTCCATGCTTGGAGCTTCCACCACAACGAATACTCTTTTCATTACAGTGAAATTTGAGAGATGGAGTCTCTGAGGACACCCCTTGAATTGTAAGGCCTAGAATGATATTTAGTAATTTTGGTGTTATGAATTCATTACTAATTTTATAAAGCTATAAAGCCTCTCCACCAAAACCATAAGAGATTTATATCCACAAAAGTTTTCATAAAATATCAGAGACTTCACTGAAACCTGAAGACCACTGGCCCAGTGTAAAGACAACAAAAACACAACAAATAAGCAAACCAAAAAAGACTCCCAAAAGATTAATGCTGGTCCCTCCATGAATGAGCTTGCCTAACTAAATTAGGATGTGATTGCCTGTCAGTCATTTGCCTGTCACACCCATCAGCAGCCATGGTGATTGGTTGTCTTGGTGCAATATAAAGGTCAAACAACTTCATGGGAGTTATGAAACATATCTTTGGTGATTACTGAATAGCCAGTCTCAAGTCCCTAAGCTAGTGAGTTCGGGTCTAGTAATTGAAATTCCTAATCATGCCAGAAACTTTTAAAGTGATTTATTAATGTATTTCTTTAAATAGTGATCCTTGGAAACACATGAGTCTTCTTATTAAGAAGCAATATATTCCATAATATAGTTAGTTAATTACATTTCAGCTTTCCATGTTTCCTGTAGTCCTGAGAAAATCGAGATGCTCTAGATACATATGTATTAAACTTGGCTTTGTCCTCAGATATCTACCATAGGGTTTAACTTTTGTGTGGGTTTTTAATTTAACACATATTCATTGGGGGTCTATTTAGTACCAGGCACTGTGCTAGATCCTTGGGGTAGAATGATTAAACAATCTGAGATAAGGAAACAGTAGAGTGTGGAATTTGATGCACAAAAATTAAAATCTCACCTATAGAAATTGTTTTTTACCTAGCCTAGTTATTTAGCATCTATCTTTGAATATAAGTTTCATCATCTGAAATAGAAAGGATAAATGATGACTACCCAGTAGGGTGGTTATGAGGATGATATTGCACAGTCTGAATTGATATATTTGATATTGAGTTTCTGGAGTTCCCTGTTCTCAAGGTAATTTTTTTTTTCTAATTTTGCCCCCACACCCTGGAGGTACCTCAGTGTAGCTGCAGTGAAAATTTACCTTTATTTAACAATTGTTGAATTGAGAAACTCCTTCCTCAGTTACTACAGGGCTTTCCTCATCTCCCTCCAGTGTGCACATTTCAGGGCAGAGTAAGGTCTGCTTCCTACTATTACAAGCAAAAAAGGCTTTTGCCAAGAATTTAGCACTGATGTGCTTGGCACAGCAAAGCAACAGAAAGAGAAATGAATGATCATTGCAATTATAAATGGGTTAACATTCCACTGTACTCCAGAAGAATAGATTTCAGGCAAGGCTGCAATGAGAGCTTGGGGGAAGGGGGAAGTGCACAACTAACTCCATTCAAACATGGGAACAAACCCTTCTAAGAATGACTACAGAATGAAACACCTGCCACCCAATTCTTCACATAAAACTTTGGCAGACATACAGTGGGCAATTTGGAACAACTTTTATATTCCAAGTTAAAGAAACTGAACAAGAAAACTATACAAATGAATCCCTGAGAGTAGGCTTTTATAAATTCAACTGTTATTTAAAACCAATAGAGCAGAAGTCAGGGGTCAGAGCTTATCTTTTCCATCTTGCATCTCCAAAATATGCTTTCCTTTTGTATCAAGATTTGGTTTGACCATTTAAAGAATTACAAAATTCTAACTGAGACACTGACCCTTCAGAGCTCTGCTCGCCTCTTTTCTCAGCTATTGGCAACAGTAACCCCAAGCTCCTGGCTCACATCCTCCCCTGTTCCTGGGACCATTATTTTTTCTCTCGCCCTCTTTTCCTTCTACCTCTTCTTCTCTCTCCTTTTCTCCCTGCCTCGCTTTTTCCTCCATTTTTCTTTTCTTTTGATTATAATACAGTTTTCATACAATAAAATACATAGATACCAGATGTACAACTTAATCAACTTTGATAAATGCGAGTATCTGTGTAACCCACATCCCTGTCAAAACATAGAACCCTCCCATCATCCTAGGTAGCACTCATGTGCCCATTTCAAATCTATCCCAGTTGCCCCCAAACAACCAGTGACAACTAATGTTCTGGGTTTTTTTTTCATCATGTTAGCTTTGCTGATACTAGAAATATAGATGAATCAAACAATATAGTATATATATGTTATATCTGACTTATATTAACTTTCAAATTCCTCCATGTTGTTGCATATAATATTAGTAATTTATTCTGTTTTATTGCTGAGTAGTTTTATATTGTATAGCTGTAATACAACATCTTTATCTTTTTGCCTGTTGAGAATATTTGAGTAGTTTGCAGTTTTGTGATATTATGTATAAAGCTGCTACAAACATTTCCTAGATTTGTTTACTGATGAATTCATACATTGCATTATTGATAATTTTGCTTTAAAAATGCATGTTGGTAGAATATATAAAGAAAATAGATTTTTTTTACATCTTGAGATTTGCTGTATTTACTTAGTAATTATTTTAGGTACTTCATAGATTCCTAAAAATTTTCCATGTAAACAATTATGCTGTCTGTGAATGAAGACACTTTTACCTTTTTTATTCCATTATTTATGCCTTTTATTTCTTTTTCTTGTCTTACTGCATTGGTTATGAATCCCCAATGAAGTACTCATGAGGAAATATTAGAATAACACTCTTGTCTTGTTGCCAGTCTCAAGGAAAATGATTCAGTCTTCCTCCATTAAGTGTGAAGGTAGTTGTGCCTTTGTGACTTTTATTAAGGTTAGAACATTTCTATCCATTCTTAATTTGTTAAGAGTTTTTATTATGAATTAAGATTATATTTAGCTAAACATTAGATCTGTGCCTATTGAGATAATCACAAAAATTTTCTCCTTCGCTCTATTTTCAGACTTAAAATGATTGTTTTTTTTTAAACATTGAACTAACCTTGCATTCTGGAATGAACACTTCTTTTTTGCTATGATGTATTACAATTTTTCTATTTTGCTAGATTAAGGTTGCTAATACTTTGTTGTTGACTTCTGTGCCTTTATTAATGGGGAATATTGGTCTGTGATTTTTTTTTCCTTGAATGTATGTATCTGGCTTTAATATTAGATTTATGATAGATAAAATAAGTTAGCATGTCCCATATTTTCTTTTCTCTTAAATGAAAAAGATTATCTTCTTTTGTATTTTAATAAAAATATTGGTATTATTTCTTCCTAAAATGTTTGATAGACTGCAGCAGCATTTTTGTAATGAAATAATGTTTGTTAATGAATTCAATTTTTCTAATATAATGTTTTTATTTTCAATGTCTTCTTGTATAGGTTTTGGTAATTTGTTTCTTTCCAGGGATTTGTACAGGATTTCCAAGTTTTCAAATTTATTAGGGAAAAATTGTTTATAATATTTTCATATAACCTGTTTTTCTGTCTGTAAGGACTAGAGTAATAGAGAAATAGTCTTTCATTCAAGATATTGATAATCTGTGTTTTTTCTCTCTTCACCTCCCTCTTGAATTTAATAATTCTAGTTAGAATCAGATAAATTGATATTTTCATAAAACTAACATTTGCATTTGCTGCTTTATTCTATTGTCTGTTTTTTATATCATCAAATTTTGCTCACATCCTTGTTATTTATACCTTACTATTCACTGGATTTACTTTTTTTAAAATACAGGTTTCTTTAAGTAGATCTTTTGATGATTGATTTTTGATATTTTTTCTTTGTAATATAAGTTTTAAAGTTGTAAGTTTCCCTCAAGCTTTATTTGCATTTTACAAATTTGTGATTTCATTATCATTGAGTTAAAAATATTTGCCAACATTTTGGGGATTTCCTGAGGATTTCTTATTTGACGTATGGATAACTTAAGAGTATGTTGTTTAATTCCAAACTATTTCAGAAATTTGCAGACTGACCCTAATGCAAGTGTATTTTAAAATATTGAAATAATATGGAGAATGATCTTTGGTGACTATCAAGTAATGAAGAGGGCTGGGTTTTTGTTTCTTTTTTGGTCTACCTCCCTTATCTAGTACTGAGAAATGAGTTAAAATCTCTAACTATAATTGTGAGTTGACTTCTTCTTCTTTTTGTTCTCTTAAGTTTTGTTTCATGTGTTTTGAATCTCTATTACTAGGTACATTCACAGTTAAGGTTATTATGTCCTTCTGATGAATTGATATTTTTATCATAATAAAATACCTCTTTTTGTCCATGGTAATACTCCTTGTCCTGAAGGCTTGTCTGTGTTATGAATATAGCTAACTTGGCTTTTTAAAATTAGTGGTTGTATGACTTTTTCTATCCTTTAACTTATCTGTGATTTTATATTTGAAGTGTATATCTTGAAAATAGTACTTCATAAGGTCTTACTTTTCATGCAGTCTCATAATATCATCCTTTCAATTGGAGCGATTGGTTCATTTATATTTAATGTTAATCATTGATATAATTTTGGTTTAAATAAATTATTCTATAATATGTTTTCTTGTACTCCTGTTGTTTTTCTCCTTTTATTCCTGCTTTTCCTGCCTTCTTTCAGAGTAATTAAGTATATATGAATATTCCATCTTGCTTTCGTATTTGCTTTTAAGCTATATATGTTTTAATTTTAGTTGTTTTCTTATAATTCCTAATATATTACTTTACAAATTATGTAAGAATCTTACACTTGACCATTTGTACTATTCTTGTCATATATTTTATTTGTATAATTATTATAATCCTTACATTGTTATAATTTTTGCTTTATATGATCACTAATATTTTAAATTATTGCAAAATAAGAATAGTATTTTTTTATATTTGCTCACATATTTATGATTTCCAGTGTTCCTTTGTATAGATATGAGTTTCTGTTATTTTCTCTCAGCCTGAAAAACTTCCTTTCACAGTTCTTATGCTGGTCTACTAGCCATGAATTCTTTCAGCTCTTCTTGGCCTGAAAAAGTTTTAATTTCACATTTGTTTTTGAAGGTCATAATGTTAATCCCAGGTCTGCGACCCTAAGACCTGTTTCTTGCTGTTCAGCCTTTGTCCAGCTCTTTTAAGAATACTCTCCCAGTTCAAAAGACCCATAGTATGGCCTGCATAAGAGGAAGTCATACCTCCTTCAACCAATTAAGCCCTAAACTTGCCTCTATTGCAACTGTTATTTGGTTTATCTTTGTAGCTTTACTAAAGTTGTGGGAAGCTATTAGCTAGTTGTTTCTAGTACATCTTATTGTTCAGTATACATTTGTGCCTTGATTAGTAAGAACCTTTGGAGTTTCTAATGTGTGCAATACCTGAATGAATTGCCTAAAGCACTATGTTAGAAACAGTCAGCATGGTAAACACATACACACACACACACACACACACACACACACACACACACAGGGTTGCTAGTCCAAAATCTATCAATAATTAGCTTTAGGTTAGTCCCTGAGCATCTCTGAGGCTTGGTTTACTCATTGTTTGTCCATCTGTGAAATGGAGATAACACGTATTTTACGAAATTGTGGGAATAACTAACGACATAGGAAAGTGCCAAGCCCACTACCTGAATGTAATCAATCATTGCTGAATCTGAATAATTCATATAAACATAATGGGAGAATGCCAAAAGAGTTACTCACATAGAACTTGTCAAGATGAATTATAACATATTGACTGGACTTCAACAAAGGAACAAATAACTTCTGGGAATTTGCAACAGATTTAGGGAAAGCAAAAATAATTTGAAAATGCTAGTTTTAAGTAAGATCCTACTAGGGTGGGGTTGTGAGTGATCATGCTGGGAAAAGTTTAAGTAACATCTTATTCAATTCAATTTAATTCCTGTCAATTCCAGTTTATTTGAGTTTCTTTTAAGTACTAAATTCAAATAATTCAAAAATGAAAACTAATATTTCTTATCAAGGAACCTAGAGTTTAATAAGAGACAGGGTAAATGATATTTAGTGGGACAGTATAGCATTTGTGTAGAAGTAGATGTGTATACTCTGGTACTACACTGCTTCACTTAGAATTCATATTCCATCACTTACTAGCTGTGTGACATTTAACAAACTACTTTATCTCACTATGAGTATTTGTTCAGATAATGCTAGATGCTGGTAAAGACAAAATCTCCTTTGTTTAACATAATAAATATTTACCTCTTTCTCATATAGAACTCAAATAATAACATAGGTGAGGTGGGGTGCGGTGGAAAAGCTCTGCTCCACACTGTCATTCAGGGGCCCAGGATGAACAATGATTTCCAGGGTTTTGGCACCCAGCTAACAAATGGGGAAGACAGGAGGTGAAGGATTATATCAGAGATGTGCATGGGCAGGCCTGGGAGTGGAGAACATCACACTTACCTACATTCTGTTGGCAAGAACTCTCAGATTATCAATCCTTTGGAGCATATGGAAGTGAAGACAAGATGAAGTAACTGTGTGTGGAGCCCTATTCAGTGATATCATTAGCATTTAACTCTTACTTCCTCTTCAACCTCCCTCTCATCTCCCTTAGCCCAAGGAAGGATCAGGGACTGCTTTCACAGAGAATCTTTCAGTATAAGTGATGAAAATAGTAATATTTCAATTATAATCAAAGCAGATATAAGCACCACAAAACAAACTAAACAAAGGCAATTTGTATTAGGGCAAGGGGATTCCATATTTGGTAAAAAGTAAAGAAAGAGAGATTGGAAACATTTTCATGGAGAAAATCATACTTAAAATGAGCCCTGAAGTAAATTTGATTGAGGTTATGGTGGCCATCAGTATAGGTACTCCTGTTCATTGTGAGCAGATGCAAGGCTGTGGGAAAACACAAGGTATGTTCAGCTAACAGGACACAGTAGTTAGATCTGAGTGGTTAGGAACACAGCGTTTGGATTGAGACAGATCTCAGTTTGAATTGTACCTCTACCGTTTATCAACTCTGTGACTTGGATACGTTATTTCATCTCTATGAACCTCAGTTTCTTCATTTTTCACAAGGAGTTGTAATCTTTATCTTGAAGGTTAAAAATTAAACAGATCATGATTCTAAAGCACATAGAACATGCTCAGTAGGTAAAAACTATTATTGTTTTTGTTGTTAACAGTGAAAAAACCTGGGCAAGGACAGATGTTAGTGGAAAGGTGGAAACAATGATTTGTTTACGTTTTATTTAGTCCCTGAATCCAGATGTTGCTTTTGCCCAAGAATCTGAACACTGCGTCTTTCTTAAGGCCCTTTGAGTCAGAACTGTAGTGGGAATTGGTTTTCAGAACATGAAGCCATACCACATTTTGCCTCTTACTGGTCTCTTATTTTCTTTTCTTACTATCTTTTCTCTTATTATCTTTTCTAGCTGGAGAGATGAGCTTGCTAGGTGAATCTAAACTACTACTAGCATTTATTCCCTCAAGTGTGTCTTAATTGACCAACCAATTCCAGCAATCAGATCCAAGTAGGTTTTGGAAAAGAGATTTAAAAAGTGTGTCTTGTGAGTGTGAAAGAAAAGATCACTGGCCTGTGTAACTCTGGTTTTTGACAAGTATTTGGTGTTGGGAAGCCTTGCTTCCATGGTTCACGTATAGGCTTTGGAGGTACAAAGCCTGGTTCAGATCACAGCCCTAGTATGTTTGTTAGGACTGCATGCAAAAGAATTTAACAAACACCCATCCACAGTGGATTAGCTAAACTGGCTTTCATTTTTCTCAGTAACAGGAAGCCTGGGTGAGCCGTCGGAAGCAAGTGACGATGTTGGCATAAGTCATCAAGGACCAGTGTTCCTCTCAGTTTCCTGCTCTTCTATCTTTAGCATGCAACTCTTCCTTGCAATCACAAAATAAGAAGAAAATGGAAGGGCCATGAACAATAGGTATCAATTAGCCGAGTCTGTCATTTTCTTTTTTTAATGAGGAGAACAGTAGCTTTCCTGGAAGACGCCCTCCACTGGTGCCCAGTGCCTTTTGCGTGTATATCACCAGCCAGGACAATATAAACAACACAGTCTCCCACCTCAAGGAAGAATGAAATAGGGGTTATTTTAATTCCTTGCTATCATCCCTAAAATTGGGGTCATATTTATAGAGAAGAGAAAAATCAATATAAGGTAGGGAAGTTGAAATGTCTGTCAAATTGCATTATACCAATTTTATTTCCTAACTATTTATTTGATGCATGACTTCCCTTCTCCTCCTATTCTTCTCCTTACTGCTTGACCAAATGGTTATAATTGCCTACTAAGTGGTCACTCTCTCTTTCACCTTTACCCTTTTAAAATTGATTTTCTGTCCATAGAAGTTTTTCTAAAATGGAGGTCTCACCTGCCACTCCATGTGTAATCTCTCCAGTAGCTTTTCATAAAATTCACACTCTTGAGGATGGCATCCTAAGCCTTTCATGCTCTGACTCCACTTAAAGATTCCATTCTCACCTCCTATACACCCTACTTCCCATCTTGTGCTTCACATTCATGTACCCAGAAATATTGAGAATTCTTGCCCCTTTCACTCCTCTATGCAAAAGTAGAAGTCATGTCCTTTCCCATTTTCTTATTTTTTACTCTTCAAGGGGCATCATTCCTCCCTGAGCCATTTCTATCATCATTCATTTGGATAAGGAGCATATCTTCTGTGCAGAATTGACTACCTAATTTGTAGGGCCCAGCAAAAATCAAAATGTGGGGGCCCTTGTTCAAAAATCGCTAAGAATGTCAACACAATAACAGCAGAGCATTAAACCACACACAAGCCCTGCTAAGTGCAGAGCTTTGTGAAAATTCACAGATTACACACCCGATGAAGTTAGCCTGCTCCTGTGTGCCAAGATCCTCAGACTTCCTGAGTTGAAACTGCTGGTTGACCTGTCTGCCTCTTGCACTGGACTGAACCTTTGAGGACAGTGACTGGGTGGTAGACATCCCTGTGTTATAGACAGTTGCAGGTGCATATAGGAAACAGAGTAAACTGGGTTTTGTTTTACTTCCCTGATATCATAACCACCCAATGGGTCCTAGACAAAGCTGATTTATCAAGACAGGGGACTTGCAATAGAGAAAGAGTAATTCACACAGAGCCAGCTGTGCGGGAGACCAGAGTTTTGCTTTTTTATTTTTATTTTTTTTTCTCTCTTTTTGAGATGGGGTCTCGCTCTGTTGCCCAGGCTGGAGTGCAGTGGTACGATCTCAGCTCACTGCAACCTCCACCTCCCGGGTTCAAGCAATTCTACTGCCTCAGCCTCCTGAGTAGCTGGGATTACAGATGTGCATCACCACACCCAGCTAATTTTTGCATTTTTAGTAGAGATGGGGTTTCACCATGTTGGCTCAGCTGGTCTTGAACTCCCGACCTCAGGTGATCCACTCGCCTTGGCCTCCCGAAGTGCTGGGATTGCAGGTGTGAGCCACAATGCCTGGCAGAGACCAGAGTTTTACTGTTACTCAAATCAGTCTCCCTGGGCATTTGGGGATTAGAGTTTTTAAGGACAACTTGGTGGACTGGGGAAAGTCAGTGAGTCAGGAGGGCTGATTGGTCAGGTCAGAGATGAAATCATGGGGAGTCGAAGCTGTCTTCTTGTGCTGAGTCAGTTCCTGGGTGGGGATCATGAGATCAGATGAGCCAGTTTATGAATCTGGGTGGTGGCAACTGATCCATGAAGTGCAGGGTCTACAAAATGTCTGAAGCACTGATTTTAAGAGCAGTTTAGGGAGGGTCAGTATCTTGTAGTCTCCAGTTGCATGACTCCTAAACCATAATTTCTAATCTTGTATTATCTTGTGGCTAATTTGTTAGTCCTGCAAAGGCAGTCTAGTTCCCAGCCAAGAAGGGGATTTGCTTTGGGAAAGGGCTGTTATCATCATTGTTTTAAACTATAAAGTTCCTCCCAAAGTCAGTTCAGCCTACACCCAGGAATGAACAAGGACAGCTTGGAGGTTAGAAGCAAGATGGAGTTATTAAGTCAGATCTCTTTTACTATTTCATTTACAATTTTGGTGGTTTCATTATCAAATAAGTAATAGAACATTTTCAAAGGCCCGATCCAGTGCACTTTCTTCTACCCAGCCCCTGGCTTTGGTGGTTATGGCAGAGCTGAGTGAAAGTCAGGAATGAGAATCTGCTCCTTGCACGAAGACTCTTGCGAGAGTTGTTCTAATGGTTTTACTTCAGTTGGACCCCCTGAACTCAGGTTTAGCAGAATGTGGGAGAACTTCTGCACATTTTTAGGCCTGATTTCATGGCAAACAGTGGAGCTATTGAGTGAGCACTTCTAGGAAATGAGAACAGATTGTGAGAAATAGTGCAAATTGCAGGAATTAAATAAGCTGGTAACAGCAGGCCTGTAACAGGCGAGAAAGGAGGAAAATGGCAGGAATGCGAGTCCTGCAGAGATGTGTATGTAGGCTCTGTGCAGCTGCAGGCTGGGCATTTGTTTGGGACTTTCTTTGTGTGACTTTGTGGGAAGAGCATTGACCTGGCATGTGTAGACTTATGTTTGTGTCCCAGTTCCACTGCTTACCAGAGAGCTGACCCTGGGAAAATTGCTAAACTTTCTCAGTTTCCTAGATTCTGCATGTAATAAAATCAAGACAATAATACTGTAAGTGAAATAATATATTAATAAGACAAGTCAAATTGCATAGCCTTAACCAGAACATAGAAAATATGTAAGTACCCTTATTTTGGTTGCACACCAAAATTACAAGTTTTCTGAGCCCAAACAACATTCCTCCATTTATTTTCTTACTTCCATCTCCTGGTAGTTCTAATCATGGATCCTTATTCGACATCATCTGTGACTGGCTGGCTGTCCCTATCCTGATCTGCAGTATCTATATTTGCATGAGTGAGCATTGTCAGCAAGAGCATACAGAGACGTAAAGATAGACAGACAGACAGATTTGGTTTTACTATTTAAAAGCTGTATGATTTGGAGCGAGCAATTTAAAGTCACTAAGCTTCAGTTTTCTCATAGGTTTTAACAGGGGTTACTTTTAGAATTGTTGTGAAGGCTTTATGAAATAATGTTTATAAAGCCCAAATACAATGGAGTGCTAATAGTTAGTGCCTACTGATAGCTAGTTTTATTCTGCTACTCCCACACCAGTTGATCCTGCACAGAGCAGCTGCTGAGAAGAGTAAATTCTAGTCCCTCTTGCTCATCTTTGTCTGTGTGACATTGGGCAAAGCTATTCTACATCTCTAGGCTTGTGGGAGGAATTAGACCATCTGTAAAATGCTTTCCCCATATTTGTCCTTGATATGGTTTGACCGTGTCCCCACCCAAATCTCATCTTGAATTGTAACTCTCACAATCCCACATGTCATGGGAGGGACCCAGTGGGAGGTGATTGGATTATGGGGG
Organism: Mandrillus leucophaeus; assembly: GCF_000951045.1. Taxonomy (NCBI): domain Eukaryota; kingdom Metazoa; phylum Chordata; class Mammalia; order Primates; family Cercopithecidae; genus Mandrillus; species Mandrillus leucophaeus. The sequence goes on along the minus strand of NW_012101365.1, from coordinate 10,331,057 downwards.
TGGGTTTTTCCTGTGCTGTTCTCGTGATAGGGAATGGGTCTCATGAGATCTAATGGTTGTAAAAATGGGAATTTGTCTACACAAGCTCTCTCTTTGCTTGCTGCTATCCACATAAGATGTGACTTGCTCCTCCTTGCCTTCCATCATGATTGTGAGGCCTCCCCAGCCATGTGGAACTGTAAGTGCACTAAACCTCTTTCTTTTGTAAATTACCCAGTCTTGGGTACGTCTTTATCAGCAGCATGAAAAATGCCTAATACAGTAAATTGGTACTAGTAAAGTGGGGGCGTTGCCAAAAAGATACCCAAAAATGTGGAAGCGACTTTGAAACTGGGTAACAGGCAGAGGTTGGAACAGTCTGGAGGGCTCAGAAGACAGGAAAATGTCAGAAAGCTTGGAACCTCCTAGACACTTGTTGAACGGTTTTGCCTAAAATGCTGTAGCAATATGGACAATAAGGTCCAGGGTGAGGTGATCTCAGATGGAAATGAGGAATTTGTTGGGAACTGAGCAAAGGTGACTCTTGTTATGTTTTAGCAAACAGACTGGTGGTATTTTGTCCCTGCCCTAGAGATTTGTGGAACTTTGAACTTGAGAGAGATGATTTAGGGTATCTGGCAGAAGAAATTTCTAAGCAGCAAAACATTCAGAATGTGACTTGGGTGCTGTTAAAGGCATTCAGTTTTAAAATGGAAACAAAGCATAAAAGTTTGGAAAATTTGCAGCCAGACAATGTGATAGAAAAGAAAATCCCATTTTCTGAGGAGAAATTCAATCTGGCTGCAGAAATTTGCATAAGTAATAAGGAGCCAAATGTTAATTCTCAAGACAATGGGGAAAATATCTCCAGGCCATATAAGAGACCTTTAGGGCAGCCCCTCCTATCACAGGCCTGGAAGCCTAGGAGGAAAAGATGGTTTCATGGGCCAGGCCCAGAGTCCCTCTGCTGTATGCAGTCTAGGAACTTGGTGCCCTGTGTTCCAGTCATGTCAACCATGGCTAAAAGGGCCCAAGGTACAGCTTAGGCTGTTGTTTCAGAGGGTAGAAGCCCCAAGTCTTGGCAGCTTCCATATGATGTTGAGCCTGTGGGTGCACTGAAGTCAAGAATTAAGGTTTGGGACCTCTGCCCAGATTTCAGAGGATGTATGGAAATGCCTGGATATCCAGGTAGAAGTTTGCTGCCATGATGGGGTCCTTATGGAGAACCTCTGCTAGGGCAGTGCAGAAAGCAAATGTGGGATGGGAGTCCCACACAGAATCCCCACTGGGACACTGCCTAGTGGAGGTGTAAGAAGAGGGCCACTGTCCTCCAGACCCAGAATGATAGATCCACCAGCAGCTTGCACTATGTGCCTGGAAAAGCCACAGATGCTCTATGCAAGCCCATGAAGGCAGCCAGGAGGGAGGCTATACCCTGCAAAGACACAGGGGCAGAGCTGCCCAATACCATGGGAACCCACATTTCACATCAGCATGACCTGGATGTGAAACATGGAGTCAAAGGAAATCATTTTGGAGCTTTAAGATTTTACCGCTCTGCTGGATTTTGGACTTGCCTGGGGCCTGTAGCCCCTTGATTTTGGTCAATTTCTACCATTTGGAATTGCTGTCTTACCCAATACCTGTACCCCTGTTGTATCTAGGAAATAACTAGCTAGCTTTTGATTTTACAGGCTCATAGGTGGAAGGGACTTGTCTTAGATGATACTTTGAACTGTGGACTTTTGAGTTAGTGACTTAAGACTTCGGGGAACTGTTGGGAAGGCATGATTGGTTTTGAAATGTGAGGACATGAGATTTGGGAAGGACCAGGGGTGGAATAATGTGGTTTGGCTGTGTCCCTGACCAAATCTCATCTTGAATTGTAACTCCCACAATTCCCACGTGTCATAGGAGGGACCGGGTGGGAGGTGATTGAATTATGGGGGCAGGTCTTTCCCGTGCTGTTCTCGTGATGATGAATGAGTCTCACAAGATCTGATGTTTTTAGCAATGGGAGTTTGTCTGCACAAGCTCTCTTTTTGCCTGCTGCCATCCACGTAAGATGTGACTTCCTCCTCCTTGCCTTCTGCCATGATTGTCTTGCCTCCTAAGCCATGTGGAATTGTATGTCCAATAAACCTCTTTCTTATGCCTCGGCATGAAAATTATCTCTGTTCTTTCTCTAAATACAGTTGCAGTTTGGCTGGGTAGCACTCCGTCACTTCCAGGAGTCTTTGCCCACCATGGACCTGAAGCTGAAGTCACAAGTATCCAAGTGCTCCTGCCCAAGTGGGGCCCCAGACAGCTAATTTTCCTCAGAGGGAGTTGAGTGGAGCATCTGTGGTTTTTGTCTGACCAGCATTCATTCTCCCTTTCTCTAATCACAGTGCCGATTTATTTTGAAGAAACACTCCTCTCTATTTTCAGTCCACATGACTTAATTAGCACCAATCCCATATGCTAGCTTGGAGCATGAGTATATAACCTGGTTTAGGCTGGTCAGTCTTGGGAATTTTGCTAAAATTTGGCAAGAATACGGGTATCTTTTCCATGAGATCTCCAGCATATGTTTCTGGGACTGCTAATGGCCATCTTCTTGCCTATCTGCCCAAGAATGAAGAAAACTAGGAGGAGAGCAGACTCAAGGTATGCAAATGGCCATAATGCTGATGTTGTCTAAGTATATGTACCCAACTGTACTTGAAGCCAGCACTTCTATGAACCAACTCATTCAACTCTAGTTTTTTTTTTTTTTTTTTTTAAGTCAGTTTGTATTGGGTTTCTGTAATTTATGAAACTGAATGATCTCTGGATAATATATAAAGAGGGGAATGGGTACAAACCTTGAACTGAGCAAGGAAGGACAACTAATTCTTTTGTTTTTTTATATTCTCAGAATGCTTTTGTAACTATATGGTACCATTGAATCAAAGTCTTACTCTCTTGCAACTCGTGGTAGGCAGGAACCTGTGAATGTATTACCTTACATGGCATTAGGATATTTCCAGATGTAGTAATGTTAAAGATTGAGATGGGGAGATTAACTTGGATTATTCTGGTGGGTGAAATGTAATCAGAAGCATCCCCATAAGACATAAGAAGGAGGCAGGGAAGTCAAAGTCAGAGAGGAGATGTCATGACTGGAGCAGAGGTTGGAGTGATGAAATTGCTGGCTTTGTATGTAGAGGAAAGAATGTGGGCAACCTTTTGAGGCCAGAAAGGACAAGGAGATGAAGTCTCCTGTGGGACCAACAGAAGGGAATCAGCCCTGTCCACATCTTGATTTTGTCCCAGAGAAACCTATTTCAGACTTCTAGAACTATTAGATAATAAATTTGTATTGTTTGAAGCCACTAAGTTTGTGATAGTTAGTTATAGCAGCACTAGGAATCTGATATACAACTCAGGTGCCTAATGCATAATATCTTTCAAAACAGCGTGAGTAATAGCTCTCAATTATGGAGGAGTAAACATGTGCCCAGTTTTTTCTTCTTTTTTTGCGTAGTTTATCTTGTATCCTCCTAGTGACTCTGAGAAGGATAAGGATAGGCCATTAACAGTGTTGACTAAAAAACCAAACTCTGTAAAATATTTAAAGGGGTTTATTCTGAGCCAATTATGAGTAACTAAGGCCTGGAGAACAATTTCAAGAGGTTCTGAGAAAGTGTGCCCCAGACATTTGGGTTACAGTTTGGTTTTATACATTTTCAGGGGACAGAAGTTATAGGCCAAGATGTAAATCAACACATTTAAGGTATAAATTGATTCAGCCTGGAAAGACAAAATATCTCAAAATGGGGCCTTACAGGTCATAGGTAGATCCAAAGATTTTGGATTGGCAATTGATTGAAAGAGATAAGCTTTGTCGAAAGACTTGAAGTCAGTACAAATAAATGCTTGAATTATGAGAACGGGGACTGTATAAACCAAGGTCCTTGTTATGTTGATGAAGCCTCCAGATAGCAGCCCTCAGAGAAAATAGAGGGTACATATCTTTTTGAACCTTAAAAGGTGTCAGACTTTTAGTTAGCCTCTCCTAGATCTGAGAAAAGTCTGGCTGCAGTAATGAAGATTTTCTGCAAAGGCACATTTCTTCCACCAAAGATGGTTTTGCAGGGTCATTTCAAAATATGTCAAAGAAACTATATTTTGGGGTAAAATGTTTTTATTGTCTTTAGGGTCTGCTATCTGTCATGTGATGTTACACCAGAGTCAGGGTGGAATTTGGTATCTTACTACCACAAAGAGCCTGTTTTGTCAGTTTTCTGATCTCTGTTTTAATGTTAGTGCTGGTTAATTGTGCCTAACCTCCAAAATGAAGCAGTTGTGATGAGGTGTGCCAGACTTTCTTTCCCTTCATGGCTGAGAATTCAGTTTTTCAGGTTTCTCTGCTAGCCTCTTGGCCCAAAGGGGATCCTTTCAGTTACTTGGAGGAGCTTAGGATTTTAGTTTTGGTTCACAACAGCATTTGTTACAACCTGTTCTGCCTGTGTCACACTGCTGGACAAAGTCATACCATTCATTTTATCCATTGCACTGTTTTTGGCTATAGTTAGTAGCAAGGAAAGAGAACTGGCTTAAACAATAAAAAAAGTATTTGTTAATTTGATAATTTTGAACA
>NW_012101365.1:10318602-10321429 GCF_000951045.1 Mandrillus leucophaeus | reverse complement strand
AAAACCAACGGTATTTATTATGAACAAAATGTGTCTCCTCAAAATTCATGTTGATGCTCTAGCCCCCAGTGTAGCTATATTTGCTTGGAGATAGGGCCTCTAATGAAGTAATCAAGGTCAAATGAAGCCAAAGGATAGAGCCCTGACCCTATAGGATTAAAGATCTTATAAAAAGAAACATGAAAGAGTTCTCTCTACCTGCTTGCTTCCACCAAGGAAAGGCCATGTGAGGACATAGCAAGAAGATGGCCATCAACAAGCCTGGAAGAGACTCCATCTCATACTGAATCAGTTGGAACCTTGATTCTGTCTGAACTTCTGGCCTCCAAAACTATAAGAAAATTAATTTCTGTTGTTTAAGCCATGCAATCTATGGTATTTTGTTATAGGAATATGAGCGATGTAATCCAGAAGCCCTATCACAGTGTAGAACATTGAGAACATTAGCAAGATGACCAACTGGAAAGAAGCTCCTAGTTCTCATCCCTCTCACAAAGAGCCAAAGAAATAAATAAACGAGTAACTAAAGGAGAGCACTGGAGTACATCAAAGGAGTAGCATAAATCCTGTAGAGAACAGAAACCCAAGATGACTACCTAGAGGAGGGAAGGAAACAACCAGCCTTCCCTAACCCATTCCCCAGATGGGATCAGCTTGGAATCAGGAGGGACTTCTCTCTGTGAGGAAAAGGTAAACATTAGCACCCAACAGCCTCCATCACTACCTTGGATACCTACAGTTCTCACCCCCAGGGGCTCCTATAGTCCTCACAGGCACTAGACCCAGCTGAGAGACTTTCCTGGATTCCACATAGCTATAGGCCCTCAGAAAAGGAGCCAACCCCATGCATTCTTTCTATGACCCTAGTGGCTTCTGCACTGCCATCTTGGAACTGGAACCACTGCTGGAGTGTGTGCTGCTATGGGGCTGAGCAGCTATGACAACATTCTACTTCTGAGGCTTTGTCTCCACTGAACAACCTTAAAAATCTCTAACAGAGCTACTACACTGTATGCCATGGGACCAAACTGCTGCAGAGCTGCTGCATCCATCCCTCCCAGTCACTGCTGTGCCCTGCACCTTAGGACCTCACCAGAAACAGTACACTGCCTCTGAGAAATCAGTGCCTTGGCTACCCAGAGCAGTCACACTCATCTGTGCCTGAGCTTAAAAGGTGTGGGGGAATTGGTGCTTTGGCCACCCACAGAAGTTGCACCTTCCTGTGCCTGAGTTGATGTGCTACCTTGTGCCTCAGGGAAACAAAGCATTGGCTAATCCGAGACACCCTGCCCTGTAGCTTAAACAACAACAACAGCAACAACAACAATGACTGTAGTATCGTATTAGTCTGCTCTCACATTGCTATAAAGAAATATTAGTGTAATTTATAAAGAAAAGAGGTTTAATGGGCCCTCTGTCCTGCAGGCTGTACAGGAGACATGATGCTGACATCTGCCTTGGGAAAGCCTCAGGAAACGTTCAGTAAGGGGAAGCAGGCACACCTTACATGGGCAGGGCAGAAGAAAAAGAGCAGGATGTGGGGAGGTGCCACACATTTTTAAAAAGCCAGATTTCATGAGAACTCTACCATGAGACCAGCACTAGGGGGAAGGAACTAAACCGTTAGAAACTGCCCTCATGATCAAATCACCCTGCCTCTAACACTGAGGATTACAATTTGACATGAGATTATGGTGGGGCCCACATCAAGTATAGTGCTTCCCTGAAACTGGACTGGCCTTCTAGAGTCTAAGCTGCAGAGACAACCTTCTCCCCAGGGAGTAAAGTCATCACTGTGTTGCTCCTTGCCCACCCTACCCCTCCAGGACCCAAGTGACAGTTACGCTCCACCATCTTGGGGTCCCTGCAGCCACTAGACCTGGTCTCATAGAGTCTGGGATACTGTTGTGTTCCACTATCCTAGGGTCCAGCAGTTCCTCATACCCTAGGACCTAAGATGCCACTGTGCCCTATTGGCTCTTGTTTCCAATTTCCAGCTGTACCTTGCTACCAGGACCCAAGACCTCCAGAGTACCATTTCTTTCTCAGAATCTGGCCAGTGCTGTGCCCTGTTCCCCAGGGTCAGAGTCACAGCTACAACCCAGCCTCCTGGACTCAAGCTGCTCAAGTGGGGAGGTGGGGTGCCTCAGAGTAACAGACCTTATATTTCTTAAAAGTCTGCATCCAACCCTGTCTCATCCAACCTGTCTCAGAGAGTGCATTCAACCCTGTCTCAAAGAGTAAACATGTACCCCAAGACTCAAGTGACACAACAGGTTTGTGAGATCCTGAGCCCAGGACCCTGGCTCCATAACCATTCTAAGTACCTGTGCCCTGGAACCCAGGACCATTGTTGCTGCTTGTGGGCCATGTAAGTCCCAACCCCAAAAAGGATTCCCTTAATTAAGACTCCCTATTTTGGCAAAAATGAAAACAGGAGGATCCCCAAAGCCCTTGCTACTGAGGACCTTAATAACCTACACTGCCATTACTGCTGCCATAAATTCCTACAGCCTAGACCACAGAAGCACCCATAGCCATTGCTGAGACTGATTGCAGGTGAAGAGTCTGTGTGGAGGCTGGAACACTGCACCTACTGGGAACCAGAGATATCACACCCTTCCTAACTGGCACACTAAGACTCTGTTTGTAAGTCTCTCCCTACAAAGCAGCTCTGTAAAATGTGAAAGAGGTGATTATTCCATCAGAATGTACATATATCAACACAAGGACACATGAAACATGAAAAAGCAAGGAAACATAACGTTACCAAAGGAACACAATAATTTTCTAGGAACTAACCCCAAAGAAAAGAAAATGTAGTAAT
>NW_012101365.1:10315541-10318127 GCF_000951045.1 Mandrillus leucophaeus | reverse complement strand
TAAATGAGACACTACAAAATGTTTGTTATAAAAAGAGAAGCTTTAATAGAATTAAGAATGACTGGCATAACTCATCATAGCGTTTACCATTTCAAAACCATTATTTTTTTTTTAAGTCTTTGGGATATTGCAAAACTGTTCCTTTTGTTCAGAATGCTCTTTTCTGTTGTTTGCCTGATAGATTCCTCCTTCTTTCTCTATCAAGAACAATGTGAATTATTTCTTGACAGTGCTGTGTTTTCTAACATAACTGTGTGCCTACTTACATTATACGACATATCACATGGCATCAAAATTATGCATGAATGTCTTGCTCTGTGTTAGTTTCCTATGGCTGCCATCACAAATTACCAAAAAGTTAGTGGCTTAAAACAACCCACATTTATGATCTTACAGTTCTATAGTTCGGAAGTCTGAAATGGGTTTCACTGGGCTAAAATTAAGTTGTCAGCAGGGCTGCACTCTATTCTAGAGGCTCCAGGGGAGGACTCATTTCCTTGCCTTTTCCAGCCCTTCAGCCAATATTCCTTGGTTGATGGCCCCATTCTGTTATCTCCAAAGCCAACAATATTGCATTTCGCTGTGCCTTTTTTCTATAGTCAGATCTTTTTCTCAACTCTGACTCCTCATTTTCCCTCAAGAACTTTTGTGATTACATTGGGTCCATCTGCATAATCCAGGAAACTCTTAATTCCATGTGCAACCTTTATTCCCTTTTGCCATATAACTTAACATATTCATGGCTTCTAGAGACTAGAAAATGGACACCTTTGGGGGTCATTATTGTGTCCCATAATATCCTCCATCCAACTGGGAACTCCTTCATAGGAGAGATTGTTTTAATTAATCTTTGCCTAATCAACAACTAACAAAGTTTTTCACACAAAGTAGAAGATACTTGATAATGTGTCTGAACGGATGACTGATTTAATGAATTTATGAAGATTAAAATAAGTGTTGTGGCATGAAAGCAGAGATTTCAAGTTTAACATAGATTAAAATGAATTGATGAGCACCTTGATTTTGAACAACAGATAGTATGCAATAAATTGAGTACAGAAAATGTTAATAATATAATTTAAGTGGCAGAAATGTGAGTGTTTACAGTTAAATATTTCCAACTTTCCTTTATGTTTGAAATTTTTAACAATAAGTAGTTGGAGAAAGATCTTAATCCAGGCCTTAGCATACCAAACTACCTCCATAAATTGTTGAGAGATGGCTAAATTTAGTGGAAATCTGCTTGCCAATTAGCTCAGGAGTTAAGATGGAGACCAGGACATTCTTTCCTTTTCACTTTTCAGATGCACTGATCCTTTTCTGGCAAGTGTTATGCAATATGATCAACACTCCATTCGGAGATGCTTATGTGCTGAAGGACTAGTTGCTACAAAAAGCTTGTTGATGAGAAGCCTGCATAGCTAGTTCCAGCAATCTGGGCTATTGTTGAATGTGGGCAGTAAAGCAGCAGGTATCTTGTCTGAAGAAGTCTTCTGGGAGCCCTATAGTTACTGTGCATTACAGAGGATTTTTTTGTCCAGTTATGTACATGATACTCAGATGGAAAAGATATGTGTGAGAGATTAGTTCAGTGATTGTCAAGTGCAATTACAGACATTAAATTACATGGTTTGTTTATGACCATATCTAAGAAAAGTAAATAAGGTCATTGGCAGGGAATACGACAGTAATTACTTCACTTAGTCATTTAATAAGCACTGTCTGAGTACCTACTATGGACCAGGTGCTGGGCTAGGTATTGTGATACATGTGGAGATAAATCAGTGACAGGCCTTGATGTGACTCACTCACTCTGATCTCTAGGGAGATCTCGATGTCTGTAGCTCTTTTACCCCCTAGTGCTCAGGAAAGGAGAGCTCTGTTCCAGTTCAAGGACAAAACAGATTTTTTTTTTCTTTTGGAGATGGAGTTTTGTTCTTGTCATCCTGGCTGGAGTGCAATGGCTCTATCTTGGCTCACTGCAACCTCCACCTCCCAGGTTCAAGTGATTCTCCTGCCTCAGCCTCCCAAGCAGCTGGGACTACAGGTGTGCATCACCACACCCAGCTAATTTTTGTACTTTTAGCAGAGACGGGGTTTCACCATGTTGGCCAGGCTGATCTCGAACTCCTGACCTCAGATGATCCACCTGCCTTAGCCTCCCAAAGTGCTGGGATTACAGGGGTGAGCCACTGCACCCAGCCAGATTTTTTAAAGTATGCACAATGGAGCCACTATAAGGAGTAGTGCACTTTTAGGAAGATGCATGGTTAAACTTGGATATACTTTGTGACTCACCCTGCACTCCCTCAGACTAAGGTCATGCTAAGATTAGGTCTGGAAGTGGCATCTTGGGAACTGCCTTGCCTTTGGAAGGCCAAATGTAACAAGGAGTTTCCCAGTCAGAAGAATGCCTGGAATGAGTAGTTTAGACAAGTTCCACATTAGATATGGGATGGGGTGGGGAGAACTATGCTATAAAATGTTATAAAAGGGCCTCAGTTATTTAACTCAGTGTTGTCTGCTACAGAATCACATAGGGACTCTAGCTGAGGATAGGGCTAGTAAGAAAAAGGGAGTATTTTT
>NW_012101365.1:10308502-10310486 GCF_000951045.1 Mandrillus leucophaeus | reverse complement strand
TCCCGAGTAGTTGGGATTATAGGCACTTGCCATCATGCTGGCTATTTTTTGTATTTTTAGTAGAGATGGGTTATTACCATCTTGGCCAGGCTGATCTTTAAATCCTGACCTTGTGATCCACCCACCTTGGCCTCCCAAAGTACTGGGATTACAGGCATGAGCCACCACGCCCCGCCTATTACAGTAAATGTTTAAGGGATGTCTTCAAGTGGAAACCAAATGATGCAAATTACTAACATGAGAATATATGAAAGTGTAAAATTCAATGATAAAGCTACATATGTAGTCAAAATCAGAGTACCACAATACTGTTATAGCATTTTGTAAATCATATTATATATCTCCAGTATGAAGGTTAAAAGTCAAATCAGTCAAAATGAAAGCTACAATAAATTATTAAGAAATACATAATACAAAGAGATGTAAATTGTGATGTCAAAAATATATATTATGGGGGGAAGTAAAAGTCTAGAGATTTTGTATGTAACTAAAGGAAAGTTATATGTAAAACAGTCTATTATCACTATAAAATGTTTTATGTAAGCCTCATGGTAAACACAAAGGAAGAATCTATAGCAGATACACACAAAATAAAAAGAAAATTATCACAATAAAGAAAAAAGATCTTTTCTCCCTCTTGGAATAAAGGATCTAAAGATCAACAAGACAAACCTTAAATAATTAAAAACTGGCAGTAGCTAGTCCTTATCTATCAATAATTATCTTGAATATCAATGGATTAAATTATCCTATAGAAAGATTAGTTGAATGGAATTGAAAACTCAAGATTCAATAATATGGTGACTACAGAAAAACCCACTTTAGCTTTAAGGACATATGTAGGCTGAAAATGAAGGGATGGAAGAAGATACTCCATGGAAATGGAAACCAAGGAGAGTAGGAGTGGCTGTACTTATATCAGTTAAATAGACTGTAATTCAAACACTGTCACAAGAGACAAAAGAAAACCATTATTTAATAATAAAGTGTTCAATTTATCAAGAGCACATAACAATTGCAAATTTATGTGCAGCTAACTGTGGAGCATCTAAACATATAAAGCAAATATTAATGAAAATTAGGGAAGAAATAGCAACACAATAATAGTCGGGGATTCAGTATTTCAATCCATTTTCAACAATGAATAGATCAATTAAATATAAAATTAATAAGGAAACACTGAAATTAGACTACACCTGAGACTAAATGGACCTAACAGATATATACAACACTTTCCATCCAATAGCATCAGAATACACATTCTTCTCTAGTGCACAATATCCAGGATGATATTTTGGAAATATTACTCTGTAAAAGCTTTTGCAAAAAATATTTTCAAAAATATGATAGGCCAGAAAATAAGTCTTAACAAATTAAAGAAGATTGAAATAATATCAAATATTGTTTTTTACCACAATTGTATGAAATCAATAGCAGGAGGAATGTTGGATAATTTGCACATGTGTGGAAATTAAACAACATACTTACGAACAACCAGTAGTTCAAAGGAGATATCAAAAGAGAAATTTAAAAATGTCTTGAGATAAATGACAATGGAAGCACAACATAACAAAACCTATGGAATGTAGATAAAGCAATTTAAAGAGGGAAGTTTATGTAGCCAACAGACACATGAAAAATGATCATCATCATTAGTCATCAGAGAAATGTAAATCAAAACCACAATGAGATACCATCTCACACCAGTTAGAATGGTGATCATTAAAAAGTCAGGGAACAACAGGTGCTGGAGAGGATGTGGAGAAATAGGAATGCTTTTACACTGTTGGTGGAACTGTAAAGTAGTTCAACCATTGTGGAAGACAGTGTGGCGATTCCTCAAGGATCTAGAACTAGTAATACCATTTGACCCAGCCATCCCATTACTGGGCATATACCCAAAGGATTATAAATCATGCTGCTATAAAGACACATACACACGTATGTTTATTGTGGAACTATTCACAATAGCAAATACTTGGAA
>NW_012101365.1:10303895-10306022 GCF_000951045.1 Mandrillus leucophaeus | reverse complement strand
ACCTGAAAAGAAATTCAAAATAATGATTTTTAGGAAACTCACCAATATACAAGAAAACAAAGACAGACAATTCCATGTAATCAGGAAAACAATTTATGTTCTGAATCAGAAATTTAATAGAACTGAATATCATTAAAATGTCAGAAATCTTAAAACCAATGAATTCAATGAGTGAAATAAAAAATGAAAGAGAGCTTCAATAGTAGACTAGCTCAAGCAGAAAAAACAGTTCTGAACTTGAATATAGGTCTTTTGAAATTTCCCAGTGAGAGAAAAAAAGGAAAATAGGATAGAAAAGAGTGGAGACAGCCCACAAGACTTGCAGGACACCATTAAGCAAACAAACATTTGCATTATGGGGATATCAGAAGGACAAGAGACAAGATAGAAACAGAAAGCTTAGTTAACAAAATAATAGGTGAAAACTTCTTAAGCCTTAGACAAATATGAACATTCAGATTAATGAAGCTTAAACATTCTGCAAAAGATTCAACCCAGAGATGTCCTCTCAGAGACACATTGTAATAAAACTGCTAAAAGTCAAAGACAAAGAATTTTAAAAGCACCAAAGAAAGAAAGAAACAGAAAGTGCCAAAGAGGAAAATGTCAAGTCACATGAAAGGGAATCCCTGTTAGACTACTGGTTGAGTATCCCTTATCCAAAATACTTGGGATCAGGAGTGTTTCGGATTTCAGATTTTTTTGAGATTTTGAAATATTTGCATGTACATGATGAGATATATTGTAGCTACAATCCAAGTCTAAATACGAAATTCATTTATGTTTTATTTATAACTTACATACATAGCCTAAAGGTAATTGCATGCAATACTTTAAATTATTTTATACATAAAATAAAGTTTTGACTACATTTTGACTGTGACCCATCACATTAGGGAAAATGTAATTTTCCACTTGTGTCATTATGCTGGTACTCAAAAAGTTTTGTATTTTTGAGTATTTCAGATTTCGGGTTTTCTGATTAGGCAGGTTCAACTTGTGTCAGTGGATTTCTCAGCACAAACCTATTAGGCCAGGAGATAGTAGGATAATGTAGTCAAAGTGCTGAAAGAAAAAAAAAACTGTCAGCCAGTAATACTTGTATTAGTCCATTCTCACACTGCTATAACGATACTACCTAGGACTGGTAATTTATAAAGAAAGGAGGTTTAATTGACTCTCAGTCTCTTATGGCTGGGAAGACTCAGAAAACTTACAATCATGTTGGAAGGTGAAGGGGAAGCAAGGCATGTCTTACATGGCAGCAGGAGAGAGAGAGAACACAGGGGAAACTGCCACTTTTGAACTATTAGATCTCATGAGAACTTCCTCACTATCATAAGAACACCAGGGGGGAAACCATCTCCATGATCCAATCACCTCTCATGAGGTCCCTCCCTCGACACATGGGGATTGCAATCTGAGATGAGATTTGGGTGGGGATCCAGAGCCAAATGTATTGTATTGATACTATACCCAGCAAAGCTGTCCTTTGGAAATGAAGGAGAAACTATCTTTTCTAGACAAGCAAAAGTTGAGGAAATTTGTCACAATTAGACCTGCATTACAGTAATATTTTTCTTTTTCTTTTTCTTTCTTTCTTTTTCTTTCTTTCTTTTTTTCTTTTGAGATGGAATATTCCTCTGTCACCCAGGCTGGAGTGCAGTGGTGCCATCTTGGCTCACTGCAACCTTCGCCTCCTGGGTTCAAGTGATTCTCCTGACTCAGCTTCCCGAGTAGTTGGGATTATAGGCACTTGCCATCATGCTGGCTATTTTTTGTATTTTTAGTAGAGATGGGTTATTACCATCTTGGCCAGGCTGATCTTTAAATCCTGACCTTGTGATCCACCCACCTTGGCCTCCCAAAGTACTGGGATTACAGGCATGAGCCACCACGCCCCGCCTATTACACTAAATGTTTAAGGGATGTCTTCAAGTGGAAACCAAATGATGCAAATTACTAACATGAGAATATATGAAAGTGTAAAATTCAATGATAAAGCTACATATGTAGTCAAAATCAGAGTACCACAATACTGTTATAGCATTTTGTAAATCATATTATATATCTCCAGTATGAAGGTTAAAAGTCAAATCAGTCAAAATGAAAGCTACAATAAATTAT
>NW_012101365.1:10299746-10302835 GCF_000951045.1 Mandrillus leucophaeus | reverse complement strand
TCACTGCAACCTCCACCTCCCAGGTTCAAGTGATTCTCCTGCCTCAGCCTCCCAAGCAGCTGGGACTACAGGTGTGCATCACCACACCCAGCTAATTTTTGTACTTTTAGCAGAGACGGGGTTTCACCATGTTGGCCAGGCTGATCTCGAACTCCTGACCTCAGATGATCCACCTGCCTTAGCCTCCCAAAGTGCTGGGATTACAGGGGTGAGCCACTGCACCCAGCCAGATTTTTTAAAGTATGCACAATGGAGCCACTATAAGGAGTAGTGCACTTTTAGGAAGATGCATGGTTAAACTTGGATATACTTTGTGACTCACCCTGCACTCCCTCAGACTAAGGTCATGCTAAGATTAGGTCTGGAAGTGGCATCTTGGGAACTGCCTTGCCTTTGGAAGGCCAAATGTAACAAGGAGTTTCCCAGTCAGAAGAATGCCTGGAATGAGTAGTTTAGACAAGTTCCACATTAGATATGGGATGGGGTGGGGAGAACTATGCTATAAAATGTTATAAAAGGGCCTCAGTTATTTAACTCAGTGTTGTCTGCTACAGAATCACATAGGGACTCTAGCTGAGGATAGGGCTAGTAAGAAAAAGGGAGTATTTTTCCTGGAATGTCCTTTATATAGATATATATTCCTCGGGAACAAAATTTGAGTTTCTGTAGAGGTAAACATCTCATCAAGAGTCAGAGACCGAAATCTCTACTCATCTTCTCTCAGGTGACATGTTTTACACTTAGCTCAAAGAACTTAAGTCTCAAAATGGGGGGTAAGATATACATCCCCATAGTGACTAATCATGCTAATTACCTTTTGTTGTAATAATGTATTATTTTATATTCCTATTTCCTCTACCAGTTTTTGAATCATTAAGATCAAACACTATTCTTTATTCTTCTTTCTATTTCCAGTGCCTAGTAGAGTGGCACGGTGTTGTTTAATAAATATTGTTGAATGAATTAAATAAATCATTAATAGGAGGCCAGGCATAGTGACTCACGCTTATAATCCCAGCACTTTGGGAGGCCGAAGTCAGGAGCTCGAGATCTGCCTGGCCAACATGGTGAAATCCCTCTCTACTAAAAATTACAAAAATTAGCCAGGTATGGTGGGGCAGGCCTGTAATCTCAGCTACTCGGGTGGCTGAGGCATGAGAATCACTTATACCTGGGAGGCAGAGGTTGCAGTGAGCTGAGATTGTGCCTCTGCTCTCCAGCCTGGGTGACAGAGTGAGATTCTGTCTCAAAAGAAAACCAACGGTATTTATTATGAACAAAATGTGTCTCCTCAAAATTCATGTTGATGCTCTAGCCCCCAGTGTAGCTATATTTGCTTGGAGATAGGGCCTCTAATGAAGTAATCAAGGTCAAATGAAGCCAAAGGATAGAGCCCTGACCCTATAGGATTAAAGATCTTATAAAAAGAAACATGAAAGAGTTCTCTCTACCTGCTTGCTTCCACCAAGGAAAGGCCATGTGAGGACATAGCAAGAAGATGGCCATCAACAAGCCTGGAAGAGACTCCATCTCATACTGAATCAGTTGGAACCTTGATTCTGTCTGAACTTCTGGCCTCCAAAACTATAAGAAAATTAATTTCTGTTGTTTAAGCCATGCAATCTATGGTATTTTGTTATAGGAATATGAGCGATGTAATCCAGAAGCCCTATCACAGTGTAGAACATTGAGAACATTAGCAAGATGACCAACTGGAAAGAAGCTCCTAGTTCTCATCCCTCTCACAAAGAGCCAAAGAAATAAATAAACGAGTAACTAAAGGAGAGCACTGGAGTACATCAAAGGAGTAGCATAAATCCTGTAGAGAACAGAAACCCAAGATGACTACCTAGAGGAGGGAAGGAAACAACCAGCCTTCCCTAACCCATTCCCCAGATGGGATCAGCTTGGAATCAGGAGGGACTTCTCTCTGTGAGGAAAAGGTAAACATTAGCACCCAACAGCCTCCATCACTACCTTGGATACCTACAGTTCTCACCCCCAGGGGCTCCTATAGTCCTCACAGGCACTAGACCCAGCTGAGAGACTTTCCTGGATTCCACATAGCTATAGGCCCTCAGAAAAGGAGCCAACCCCATGCATTCTTTCTATGACCCTAGTGGCTTCTGCACTGCCATCTTGGAACTGGAACCACTGCTGGAGTGTGTGCTGCTATGGGGCTGAGCAGCTATGACAACATTCTACTTCTGAGGCTTTGTCTCCACTGAACAACCTTAAAAATCTCTAACAGAGCTACTACACTGTATGCCATGGGACCAAACTGCTGCAGAGCTGCTGCATCCATCCCTCCCAGTCACTGCTGTGCCCTGCACCTTAGGACCTCACCAGAAACAGTACACTGCCTCTGAGAAATCAGTGCCTTGGCTACCCAGAGCAGTCACACTCATCTGTGCCTGAGCTTAAAAGGTGTGGGGGAATTGGTGCTTTGGCCACCCACAGAAGTTGCACCTTCCTGTGCCTGAGTTGATGTGCTACCTTGTGCCTCAGGGAAACAAAGCATTGGCTAATCCGAGACACCCTGCCCTGTAGCTTAAACAACAACAACAGCAACAACAACAATGACTGTAGTATCGTATTAGTCTGCTCTCACATTGCTATAAAGAAATATTAGTGTAATTTATAAAGAAAAGAGGTTTAATGGGCCCTCTGTCCTGCAGGCTGTACAGGAGACATGATGCTGACATCTGCCTTGGGAAAGCCTCAGGAAACGTTCAGTAAGGGGAAGCAGGCACACCTTACATGGGCAGGGCAGAAGAAAAAGAGCAGGATGTGGGGAGGTGCCACACATTTTTAAAAAGCCAGATTTCATGAGAACTCTACCATGAGACCAGCACTAGGGGGAAGGAACTAAACCGTTAGAAACTGCCCTCATGATCAAATCACCCTGCCTCTAACACTGAGGATTACAATTTGACATGAGATTATGGTGGGGCCCACATCAAGTATAGTGCTTCCCTGAAACTGGACTGGCCTTCTAGAGTCTAAGCTGCAGAGACAACCTTCTCCCCAGGGAGTAAAGTCATCACTGTGTTGCTCCTTTCCCACCCTACCCCTCCAGGACCCAAGTG
>NW_012101365.1:10290685-10299696 GCF_000951045.1 Mandrillus leucophaeus | reverse complement strand
ACCGCATGTTCTCATTCATAGGTGGGAACTGAACAATGAGAACACTTGGACATAGGGTGGGGAACATCACACACCAGGGCCTATAGTGGGGTGGGGGGAGGGGGGACGGATAGCATTAGGAGACATACCTAATGTAAATGACGAGTTAACGGGTGCAGCACACATACATGGCACATGTTGTAACAAACCTGCATGTTGTGCACAAGTACCCTAGAACTTAAAGTGTACTAATAAAAAATATATAATTTGTACCACAAAAAAATAAAAAATAATAAAATAAAGAGGGAAGTTTATGGCAATAAATGCCTCTATTAAAAAAAAAAATCAAAATACCAAGTAAATAGCCCACCATTGTGCCTCAAGAGACTAGAAAAAAGAACAAACTAAACTCAAAGTTAGAAGAAAAGACATGATAAAGATCAGAATAGAAATAAATCAAATAGAGAATATAAAAATCATAGAAAAAAAATCAATAAAACTGTTAGCTTTCTTCTTTTGAAAAAAAAAACAAAATCAACAAACTCTTACCTAGACTAAAAAAAAAGAAAAAAGAAAAAAAGACTCAGATATATAAAATCAGAAATAAAATTAGACATATTAAAACAGATGCCTCAAACAGAAAGGGTCACAAAGGACTATTATTACCAATTGTGTAGCAACACATTTAGTAAACTAGAAGAATTGGATAAATTCCTAGAAAAATACAAGCTACCAAGGTTGAATCAGGTAGAAATAGGACAGTCTGAACAGACCAATAACAAACAAAATGATTGAAGTAGTAATTGAAAACTTCCCAACAAGTAAAAGCTCAGGACCAGATGGCTTTACATTGAATTCTACTGAACTTTCAAAGAAATGTTAATACCAACACAACTTAGACTTTAAAAAAAAATAGAGCTGGAAAGAATATTTTATAACACATTTTATGACATCAACATCACCTTGATTCTCAAACCGGATTAAAGACACCCTCAAAACTAAAACTGTATATCAATATATCTGATAATAATTGATGCAAAAATTTCCAATAAAATATTAGCAAATCAAATTAAACAGTACATCAAAATGATTATAAATCATCATCAAATGAGATGTATTCCTAGCATGCAAAGCTGGTTTAACATATGCAAACCAATGAATGCAAGATATCACAATTAACAGAGTGAAAGACAAAAACCACGTGATCATATCAGTTGATGCAAAAAAAAAAACCATTGGACAAAAGTTCAACATCCTTTTTAGACAAAAACTCTTAACAGTTTAGGATAGAAAGAAAGTTCCTCAACATAATAGAGCCCATTAAAATAATAATAATAGTAAAAAAGTAAACCTCACAGCTAACATCATAATCAACAGGGAAAAACTTAAAATTCTTCCTCTACGATCTGATACAAGGCAAGGATACTCATTCTCACACTTTTATTTGGCATAGTACCAGAAGTACTATTAAGTACAATTAGACAAGAAAAAATATAAGTATCCAAATCACAAAGGAAGAAGTAAAATTATCTCTTTTGGAGATGTCATGATTCTATATGTAGAAAACCCAAAAGACTCCACCAAAACACTGTTAGATCTAATATATGAATTTAGTAAAGTTGTAAGATATAAAATAAACAAACAAACCTGTATCATTTCTATACACAAATAATGAACTGCTGAATAAGAAACTGAGAAAACAATCTCATTTACAATAGCATAAAAAAGTACTTAGGAATAAATTTAGACAAGGAGGTGAAAGACCTATGCACTGAAAAGTATAAAAAATGAGAAAAAGCAATTTAAAAAGACACAAATAAAAGAAAAAATATTCCATGCTTATGGATCAAAAGAATTAATATTATTAATGTGAATGCTACATAAAGCAACTTACATATTCAATGCAGTTCTTAACAAAATCTCAATGGCATTCTTTACCAAAGTTGAAAAAACAATCCTAAAATGTGTATGAAATTATAAAAGACCCCAAAGAGCCAAACAATTCTAAGAAAAAAAAGTAAACAGCAACCAATATTAGAGGCATCACACTTCCGGATTTAAAATTATGTAACAAAGGTGTTATAATAAAACAGTTTGGTAGTGGCATGAAAAGAGACATACAGACCCATGTTACAGAATACAGAGCATAGTAATAAATACAAATATATTTGGTCAACTGACTTTTGACAAGGGTACCAAAAAGACACAGTGAGGAAAGGATAGTCTCTTCTATAAGTGATGCTGGAATTACTGGGTTTCCATATGCAAAATAAATGAAATTTGACCCTTATACCACACACAAATATTAATTCAAAATGGATGAAAGAAACACATATAAGTACTGAAATTATAAAACTAGTAGAAGAAGCTAGGCACAGTGACTCGTGTCTATAATACCAGCACTTTTGGGGACTGAGACAGGAGGATCTCTTGACACTTGGAGGTGGAGGCTGCAGTGAGCTGTCATCACACCACTACATTCCAGCTTGGGCAAAAGAGTAAGAGCTTGACTCAAAAAAATAAAAAATAGGGGGGAAATAAACAGGGAAAAAAGTCCTTGACATTGGCCTTGGCAATGATTTCTTGGCTATTGTACCAAAAGCTCAGGCTGCAATAGCAAAAAATAAGTAAATGAGACCATATCCAATCAAAAATCATCTGCACAGCAAGGAAAGCAAGCTACAAAATAAAAAGGCAACCTGTAGATTGTAAAAAAAAAAAAAAATGTAAACTCTATGTCAGATAACAGGTTAATGTCCAAGATTTATAAAGAACTCATAATTTAATAACAAAAAGCCCCCAATTTAAAAATGGCCAAATGACTTTAATAGGCATTTCTCCAAATATGACATAGAAATAATCAATAAGTACATGAAAATGTGCTCAACATCATTAGTCTTCAGGGAAACACATATCAAAACTGTTCTGATATACCACCTCACACCTGTTAGGGTAGCTATTATCAGAATGACAAGAGACAACAAGTGTTGACAAGGATGTGGAGAAAGGGAACCCTTGTACACTGCTGATGGAAATGCAGATTAGTGCAGCCATAAAGACAAACAGTATGGAAGTTCCTAAAGAAATACCAAATTGAACTACCATATGACCCAGCAATACCTCTTCAAGGTACATACCCAAAGGAAATGAAACCACCACCTCATAAAGATATCTTCACTCCCATGTTCATTCCAGAATTATTCACAATAGCTAAGATATGGAAACAAGCTAGATGTCCATTGATGGATGAAAGGGTGCAGAAACTGTGGTATAGATATACAATAGAATATTATTCAGCCTTAAAAATGAAGGAGATCCTTCCACTTGACACAACACAGAAAGATCTTAGAAAGACATTCTAAGTAAAATTACCAGACATAGAAAAGGGAACAAATATTGCATTATCTCACTTATATGTGAAATTTTAAAAAGTCTTATATAGAGAGATAGTGAATAAAACAATGATTACCATGGTTGGGACGGCAGGGGAGAAATGGGGAGATGTAGGTCAAAGGATACAAAGTATCAACTATGTAAGATGAACAAATCGAAAGATCTAGAGTAAAGCATGAGGGACTATAGTTAATAATAGTGTATTATATTTAGTATTTTTGCTAAATAAGTAGATTATAGGAGCTCTTGCCATGACACAATGGGGGGGGTGTGCAATGGGTAACTATGTGAGATAAAGAACATGTTAATTTGATTCACCATAGTAGTCATTTTACTATATGTATGCATTTTATGTTGTGTAACTTAAATATACACAATAAAACTTATTTTTTAAAAGTGCAGAAAATGCTAGAGCATTTAAAAGGATAAAGACATCACTTCCAGCTGAAGGCAGGAGGATCATAACAATGAGGAAGTAGCACTGGAGAGCCTTGAAACCTAAAAGATGCTATTTCCAGTAAGGGAAAACATGATGAGCAATGGCAGGGGGAGGGAAAGGATAAGAAATCAGATCACAAAAAGGAAATATAATGCCTGAAAATAGGGTTTGAGAATTTAAATGTTGGGGGATAATTTAACGTCCAGCTATGGTCTTTTAACTTATTTTCATAGACATCAAATAGCTATCACAGTTTGAGCAGCCATACCAATGGGATCAGAGTGATGCTTTGAGAGGAATGGTTTCTGTGTTCAGGCTTCCTGTCTGAGGGTGACTGACATCAGGCATGACCTCACTATTGTCAGTCTCAACAGGATAATCCTATCTTGTATACAATACATCAGCCCCTAGATTCATATGTGATACTCCCATAGTTACAGGGAGTCATTCCTTAAATCACTGCTAGTACAAAGGTTACTTTGGGGTCAGTTCTTATCCAAGCAGTTTATCAAGCCAGGGTCGCAGGCATCCATTGCAGGAGGAAAGAGTAGCTCAGGAACTTCCTTAAATTTACCACTGGATTTATTTCCAATTCCTTTGTAATCTCTTCCTTAGAGCAGTAAATTCTGAGCTCAGGGCTTTGCATTTAATTCCAGTATTTGGATTGTGAGAGCTTCTAATACCTTTGGACTTGGCTATTGCAGGAAACAAAATGCATCCCCATTAATCAGAACTAGACTGAGTCATGTTACACAAACCACAGATTTCTACAAGAAAATTAAAAGGCAGTATCATTTCACTTCTACTAAGTGTTTTCTTAAGATTCAGGGGGAAAACTGGGACCGTCTATATTGTGTCCAGTGATGCTGCCAAAAATATGTCACCTGGAGACACGACAAATTAATGTATAAATAGGAATTGCTCAGAAGGAGTTGGTCATAAATCACTGTGTGAGCTGGAACCCAGGTTTCTTTTTTTGTGTGTGGCTTAAAATGTGAAACATTATTGGTGACTTCTAGAAAAAGAATTTGATTATTGTACAGTTGCTTTAGAAGGTTGTGGAAAAATAGGGAAGCATAATTTCCCTAGTGGAACAAAAGGCAAGATATAAGATTGTCTGGTGACTCTAGGATCATATAAACTACTTTGAATAGTGGAATGGAGTTTGTTAAAGAACTACAATGGTGTGATTTCTGGAATTGTGAGTTTTCATCTTAAACATTTAAAAATCTGGGGTATGGTGATGGACTGGCTTTGGGTCAAAAATGCACTATAGTAAATTGCATTGATGTGGCAGCAAAAATTATGGGACTTTTCTGTTGGGGTCCTGTAATTCTTCCGCAGTACTTAGTCCTAGAAAACCTTTCTCTGTGTTTTTAAAAAAACTACTTTATAATGTCCTAAGTTATGTCCAAACTTTTTTTCTTAAAAAAATAAAATAGAGTTTCTGTTTGTTAAAAATATTAAGCTCAAAACTGGAAGACTGTGGCAAAAAGACATGAAGATCGTCATAGACAAAAGTACGAAGCATTTTGGTAAAACTGCAGATGTTGTTAATGCTAAATAGGTGTTTAAAAAAATTTTTTTTACAGATATTCCTATTATGCCAGTTATGATTTTGGTTAAAAGTAGTACCTTTCCTTTTATTTAAGAGCACAGTAGTTGAGATTGCTACTTTTATTTTGAGAAAACCTATAAAGAGATTTGGAAGGTAGCAAATTAGTTCAATCACCAACCCCAGTACTAATTCCTTAGGAGTCAGCCAGGAGGAATTAGGCGAAAAGGCCTGAGATGTTGAATATATTTCCAAAATATTATAACTTCTCAATGGCCTGTGTTTTTGAATTAGTTTTTGCTACATTATTTGTTTTCATGATTTTATTCTGCTGGTCATTTGGTCTGGGCTCAGCTGGATGGTTCTTCTGCACATCCTATCTAGACTCACTCATGTGGTACAGTCAGTTAGAGGACTGATTGTACTGAGGACTCGTTGGTCTCAGATGGCCTCAAATCACCTATTTGGAGTTTGGATAGGGTGACAGGGGCAACTGAACCACATATTTCTAACATCTGATAGGCAGTTGTGGCTTTTTCTCTTCATGGTGACTGGGTTCCAAAAACAGCAAAAGAGGGCAAACTTCAGTGTGCAAGCTCTTTTTAAAGCTTCTGCTTTTATTATGTTGCTGATGTTCTATTGGACAAAACAAATCACAAGAACAAGCCCAGATACAAGGGTTGGTTGGAAAAATAGATCCCCAAAAATGTAGATTAGCTTTGAGTTTTATAGTTTTGCTGAAAATAACATTAGCAATCTCAGCTCATGGATTTTTGTTGCAAAATATTGTGGTGCCTATGTGGTGTGTTTGTGTGTGTGTGTGTGTTTTAGTCAATCAATCATATCAAACTTTTCTTTAATGATATGAGCCCAGTGGTGGATAAATATTGTAGCTCTTTTACTTACTAGTTGTGTGACTTTGGGAAAGTTTCTTAGCCTCTCTGTACCCATTTTCTCATTGCCTCATGGGACTAAAAATAGTATTAAAGGATTAAATGTGTTAACAATTGTAAGGCTTGGAATAATGCCTGGAACACAGTGTACACTCAATAAATATTAGCTATTACTGATTTTGGTCCTTTCCCTCTGTATTATTTTCATATTATTGCTG
This sequence comes from Mandrillus leucophaeus, assembly GCF_000951045.1. NCBI lineage: Eukaryota > Metazoa > Chordata > Mammalia > Primates > Cercopithecidae > Mandrillus > Mandrillus leucophaeus. The sequence goes on along the minus strand of NW_012101365.1, from coordinate 10,293,219 downwards.
TAACAAATGACCACAGACTTTGCTTAACACAACACAAATATATGATCTTATTGTTCTCAAGGTCACTGGGTGACCTCTGGGTCTTCCTGGGCTAAAATAATGTATCAGCAGAACTGGGCTGGCTTATTTCCTTGTCTTTTTAAACTTTGTTCATCTTCAAAGTAATTAATGTCCAGTGGAGTCTTTCTCATATCACATCACTCTGATCTCTGCTCTGTCATGATGTCTCCTTCTCTGACTAACTCTCCAGCCACCCTCTTTCACGTATAAGGCACTTTGTGCTTATATTGGGTCCACCTGAATAATTCCAAGCTAATCTTTGCATCTCAAGATCCTTAATTTAATACCATCTGCAAAGTCCCTTTTTCTGTGTAAAGTAACATATTCACAGGTTCTGGAGATTAGAATGTGGACATCTTTGGGGAGCCATTACTTTACCTGTTCTGAACTTGGATTATTCATTACAAAAATAAACGTGTTGGAAATGTGTCGCTTAACCATAGCTCTTTCAGGAAAGATTCTAGTACCAATAAAGAAATTCCACCCTCTACAATATTTAGAGCATGTCTTTCCACTCTATACTGACAGAAAGAAGAATAAACATTTTGAATGATGAGATAAAAATTGTGATTCACTATGTGTCAGTTAGAGTGTCAGAGAAAATGCTATATATTCACCAAATCTCATTTCTTTTTCTTCTGGCATTTAGCTATATTATACCTGCACATTCTTGCCTTTCAGTGTTGTCTTGAGACAAATCCTCACCAATGAAATGAGAGTGGCAGAGATCTATGTCACATCTGGAGTGAGGCAGTTAACAGTAGGTGTGGTTTTCATGTGGCAACTTCCCTGTTAGGTGGTTGCATAGAGGGGATTTGCTAGAGGACTCTGAGGCTCTAGGGATGACCAAAACACAGATTAGAAGAATGCTGGGTCCCTAAGTGCCTGTGTGGTGCAGAGCCCCACCTTCCTGCTGCTGAGACACTGAGAGTTGAAGTCGCTTCCATCAGCAGCTGGCCTACCATGACTAGTTACCCAAACACTGATGTGCAGAAAGACTCTCCATCCTCAGCTCTGTACCCTTAGTGAAAGGGGTTAGAGCCTTTGCTCCATCTTGGCCACATTAGTGTTTTCCTTACTCCTGTACTGCAAGAAGAGACTTTAGATAGTTCAATAGACTATAATTTGGATTAGGGAATACTAGAAAAGGGTGGTGGCTACTGATCTTCTCATGCTTCTGGCCAGAGTAATTTTCACAGTATTACAGAATTTAAGGAGCCACAAGGTTTCCTAATAATCATCTCATCTTGTCTCTACCAAACAGATGGGGGAACTTAGGGCCATACGGTTTCAGGGGTTTTCCAAATTATTCTAGTGAAACTCAGCAATAGAACAGGGACTTGAATCAAATGCAGCATTGAGTTTGGTACTCAGCATAGTGTTTGGTGTACCAGGGGATCTGTGAGATGTTGTTAAAGGAATGATTGAATGATGTACTCATCCTTCAATATCCAGCGCAATGCTACATTCACCATGGAATCTTTTTGAAAAGCTCCCATTTCAAATTAATCTCTCCATCTTCTCTCTTCCTGAAAGATGATATTGATTCTCTATATAGCATTTTATAAAATCTGCCTGAAATGTTAATTTTTATGCATCTATCTGGCCCTGGGGGACAAATAGGTTTTATTTCATTTGCCAAATTAGATTGATTGGTGGTAATGCCTGGATCACAGTATTAAAACAGAGTGTAAGATTTTGTCCAGATCAGTGGAAAAGAATGTCATAAGTGAGAAGGAATGTCTGCCATGGAAAAATGATTAGAATATATAGAACATGCGGCATGTGTTTACCAATCACAGTCTATTGTTTATTAGAATAAAAGCTTCTTTAGGACAGAGACAATATGGCTTTTTATTTCTTATAGTCTACATGGTGCTAAGAAGAGTATCTTGTAAATAATAGATGCTCAAAAATATTCGTTGAATTAGACTGAAATTAAATTCACATGAATCTGAATCTATGTCTTTTAAAACTGGAAACTTCCTTCTACTCCTTATCCACTTATTCTTATTCTTCTATCTATAGTCATGTGTCACTTAACAATGGAGATATATTCTGAGAAATGCATCATTGGGCAATTTCATCATTGTGCTAACATCACTGAGTGTACTTACACAAACCTAGACAGTAAAGCCTACTACATACCTAGGCTATAAAGGATAGCCAATTGCTCCTGGGAAATAAACCTGTAGAGTATGTTACTATACTGAATACCACAGGCAACTGTAACACAATGATAAGTGTTTGTGTATCTAAACATATGTAAACATAGGAAAAACACAGCAAAAATATAAAGGGTGATGGTACACATGTTTAGGACATTTAATATTAATGAAGTTTGCAGGACTGGAAGTTACTCTGGGTGAGTCAGTGAGTGAGTGGTAAGTGAATGTGAAAGTGTAGGACATTACTGTACATTTCTGTAGACTTTATGAATACTGCACATTTAGGCTACACAACATTTGTAAATA
>NW_012101365.1:10285175-10287595 GCF_000951045.1 Mandrillus leucophaeus | reverse complement strand
TATGTTGAACCAGCCTTGCATCCCAGGGATGAAGTTCACTTGATCATGGTGGATAAGCTTTTTGATGTACTGCTGGATTCGGTTTGCCAGTATTTTATTGAGGATTTTTGCATCGGTGTTCATCAGGGATATTGGTCTAAAATTCTCTTTTTTTGTTGTATCTCTGTCAGGCTTTGGTATCAGGATGTTGTTGGTCTTGTAAAATGAGTTAGGGAGGATTCCCTCTTTTTCTATTGATTGAAATAGTTTCAGAAGGAATGGTACCAACTCCTCCTTGTACCTCTAGTAGAATTCATCTGTGAATCTGTCTGGTCCTGGACTTTTCTTGGTTGGTAGGCTATTAATTATTGCCTCAATTTCAGAGCCTGCTATTGGTCTATTCAGGGATTCAACTTCTTCCTGGTTTAGTCTTGGGAGAGTGTAAGTGTCCAGGAAATTATCCATTTCTTCTAGGTTTTCTAGTTTATTTGCGTAGAGGTGTTTATAGAATTCTCTGATGGTAGTTTGTATTTCTGTGGGGTCAGTGGTGATATCTCCTTTATCACTTTTTATTGCATCTATTTGATTCTTCTCTCTTTTCTTCTTTATTAGTCTTGCTAGCGGTCTATCAATTTTGTTGATCTTATCTCTTTTTTAATAACACTTAGCTTAAAACACAAACACATTATACAACTTTAGAAAAATATTTTCTTTATTTATATTCTTATTCTACAAGGCTGTTTTTCTATTTTTCAATTGTTTATTTATTTTTACTTTTTATTTTTTTTCGTTAAAAACAAAGACACAAATGCGCACATTACCCTATGCCTACATAGGGTCAGGATCATCAATATCACTAACTTCTTCCCTCAAATCTTGCCTCACTGCAAGATCTTCAGGGACAATGACACACATGGAGCCGTCATTTTCTATGACAGCAGCGCCTTCTTCTGGAATACCTCCTGAAGGACCTGCCTGAGGCTAGTTTACAGCTAACTGTTTAATTATAAGTAGAAGGAATACATTCTAAAATAAACATAAAAAGAATAGTATAGCAAATACATAAACCAGAAACACAGTCATTTATTATCATTACCAAGTATTATGTACTGCACATAACCGTATGTGCTATACTTTTATATGACTGAAGGCACAGTAGGTTTGTTTACGCCAGCATCACTACAAACATGTAAGTAATGTGTTACATGCTCTAACATTATGACAGCTACCGTGTCACTAAGCAATAGGAAATTTCTAGTTTCATTATACTCTTATGGGATTCCTTTCATGTGGATGGTCTGTCGTTGCCCAAACCCTCATTATGTGGCACATGGTAGTATATTCAAATTTTTTTTAAGGAGTTCTCTGAATCTCTGTGGTTAGTTTACATGTAAAAATGAATCTCTTATAACTATTTACTTCAAAATATGTATTGATTCTCCCTTTTCTGGTCTTTATATTACATAAAGTTATTCACATTAGTATATCCCTTCTGCAAGAGTATAATAGAAATAGTGCTCTGGAGGATTATCATACTGTGCCAGTCAGAAACTCTGCCTACCAAATGATAGCAAATCCATTGACAAACACACCGAATTGAAATTGTATCTTAAACACAAAGAAAGAAGAAAATAAAAATAAAAAGGAAACAAAAGTGAAGAAAAGAAAAAGAAAGAGGTAGATATGAAAGGGAAGGTGAAAATATCAACTAATGTTGCTTTAAACAGAAATAGAGAAAAACTTTCAAATACCACCATGAAAAAAATCTGGGGAACTAGCCATATGTACTATGTGATATAATGTTAAAAAAATCAGAATAGTTGAGCTTATACCCCAATATTAAATTTACATGCTTTCTTGAGGAAATGTCAATTATTGCTAAATCATTATTTTACAAAGGAAGGAACTGATTGTAGGCCCAGGGCTGAGGAGGAAATATGCTTTAATAATACAAAACATATATTGTCTCTTCACTTAAAAGCAAGAGTAGAGGAAGCTGGACTGCATTATCTGGGGTCTGTTTCAAACAGCATTAAGCACTGAGATTTAACTCTTATATATCTGCCTTTGAAGGTTATCGCCCTATGCCCATTTTTGTAATCCACATTTGGTCTTGAAGGCATTTGAGAAAATGACCTGGTGGGTTCAGCCCTCATCTGCAACAGCCAATTGCATACCTTAGCCTCTTGAAAAGGACTAAAGATATAGGTCAAAGTCAAAGAAAAAAATTCTGCCTTTCTAGTAAAGGTGGAAGAGTGTGTGTGTGTGTGTGTGTGTGTGTGTGTGTGTGTGTGTGTGTGTGTGTTAGGGAGTAGTGATAATAAATTGCTGATTAAAAATCAGTCTTTTGCTTTAGGGTGTATTTTCTACCCATTTCTCCCATGAAAGCCCAAGCGTCAAGGCAGAAAAAAATGGGCTAAATCTTAGGCTAGAGCCAAGAA
>NW_012101365.1:10205859-10283915 GCF_000951045.1 Mandrillus leucophaeus | reverse complement strand
CAGAAATGTCAGTGGTATCATTGCAAAGATTTGGTGATTGATTAGCTGTGAGGAAGAAAATATCAGGAATGACTCTGAGATTTATAATGTGGGCAGTTGGGTGGATGGCGATAATGCAAACCACATAGAAAAGGAAGACAAATAAGCAAAGTCCAGGGAAGAAGATGATGGTTTTGTATGTTTTAATTTGATGAGCTTTTGTGTACCTTCTTACCAGAAATATTGGGAAAGCCACAGGAAGTGGGAAATCTGGAAACAGGCTGGGACTTGGAATGTAGATTTCACACATAGGTGGTCAGCAAAGAGGAGGGCTTTTAAAGGACAAGGGTGATGGAATCCAGCAGAGAGAGAATGTAGAATGAGAAGAAAGTTTGGAGCAGAACTCTGAGAGACTCAGTCATTCAAGGATGAACATTCTTCCTCTGTACCTTTTACAATCTCTTCTCTCAGCTTATGACTTTAACCTCGATTTCCTGCATCTCTTCATTGAGTTGACATATATTGTGAATTTCATCCAATATTTTATTTCAATAAATGTTACAGCTATTTTAAAAAATTCTGTAAAAAACCTATTTCCTTGCCTTCTGCCAATTAAAAATCAGTCTCTTGCATAGTGGACTCTTCTGCAGCAGATTTGGAACAGGACATAAATTGAGCCATGATTTCTACACAGGCAATTTAAGTGGGCCATATCCACAGGCAATACTGTTAAAAATATGCAATTTGTGCCAGGTACAAAGCAGTGCACAGTGTGAACATACAAACCTCGATTCATTAGTGTGCTGAACATGAAATCCCTCCATCAAACAGCACTGCCATCTGCTCAAAGGTAACTTTCCTGCAAACCCACCCCAGTACTAGAGAACAATGGAAACGGAGGCAGTTGCTTCGCTGTCTTTTCCTAGAAAAAAGGCTGATTCTTAGTATTGCCAAAAGGAGATGTTGCCCTGCGGCAGATTGCTGTGGTTTCAAGTGCCCCCTTCATCCAGATATCAGGAAACATCATAGGCTTGTGGGGAACTTGAAGAGATGGAAGTATCCACAGTTGAGAAGAAGATCCTTCTTTAAGAGGGAGGTGTCCTCTGAGAATTTCACACCAGTAAAACGGAAGCACAGAAAACACCTGTAGTAGCTTAATGTCTCATTATAAACATCTCGCAAGAGGCCAGAGTCAATACCCCATGTCGCTATGCCACGGGGCCTTCACTCCGATCTTAAATGTCTTATGATTTGGAGGTCTGAAAGAAGCCAATACTCATTTGGAAATGGATGGGATATTTTGAAGAACAGCCAAATACTGAATCCAAAGCAAGCAAATATCCACCCCTTCCTAATGGTGCTGGATGGGGCACAGAGGCAGGAGAGCTGTGCAATGGTATTTCATGTGCTCTTGCCAAAAGCCAGAGGCTTTTTTTCCTCATTTATTTTAAATCATCCTCTCCAAACTCACCTCATAGTTCAGACTGCCAAACCCTTTAAGTTCCAGTGGTCTGCTTTCCTTTTCTCACACCCTTCTAAAACATATTGTGGTGTTTGATCTCATGCCAAAGATTGACCACTGGGGAAATATGGAAATGGAACCACTCAGTATTTTGTAACCAGAAGGAGCAGAGGCGGCATATGATTCTAACAGTGTTGCCTACCCAGACTATTGCAACTGGTTGTTTGAAACCTCTGTACTTCCAGAGAAGTGCATAGAAGTATAAAGGAAGAGGAATAATGAAGCTTCTGGAAGTCCCACCCATAACCGTATCATCCTCAAGAAACCATTGCTGCTATTTAATCTTGCTGTCATTTTAATTTTTGTTTCTAATGGAATTCATATATGGTAATTATTTCCTTTATCATATGTACATTTACCAAATATTTAAAACTAGAAAACAAAGTGTTTGCATTTTATTCTCACAACAGTTAGATATTCCCATTATATAAATAATTTTATAAATTCAGAGAGGTTGGATGACCCACTTAATCTCACACAGCTAACGAATAATCAGGCTAGAATATGAACATAGGTTCCCTGGTTTTTCTCGCTACAAACACAGCTCTAAGATTTTTTTTTTTTTTTTTTTTCCTGGAGTTGCTTACAGTGTTAAACAGCCTAAATTTCAAGCAGCATGTGAATGGACAATGCAGCCTGAACAGATTAGCATCCACAGGTGTGGAGATTCAGTAATAAAGCTCTAGCTTCCTTGTCCCCTGCAGACTTGGTTCCAGAATAGTGTTCCAGCTTTCTTGAAGGAGTTAATCCAGCTTGTTTAGACCCCCAATTTCCTATCAGTGGTTGTTGAAAAGCTTTCCCTTGTGAGTTGTGATGCAAACTGAGTGCAAGATTCACACTTCATATTGAAAATAGGCAGAAAATAGCTAGTGGACTTTATGAACAAAAGTGTATTGCCTTTGTTTTATGAGCTGTAATTTGTAGAACCTTAATTTTAGATCTTGTTGAGTTTTTCAATCAATTCGTATGGTTGACCCGCGTTCGACAGTTTGATCTTTGCTATTTGCTTGTTTGCTGAACTCTTGTTTTCTTGGATTTAATGCAAGATTAAAAATAAGCTTTAAAACCATAAAGAGAATTTACTAATTTATTTTTCAAAAGTAAAAGTGCTTCCAGACCAAGATAGGATATCCTGTTCCAAGTTCCAGTCAAGGCTACATTTTTTTTTTTGTAATTGAGTTATGACTCCACAATTGCTGTATTTTATGACGGGAAATTCAGAAATCACCCTCCCATATCATATATTATGAATATATTTTTCATAAAAATGTTAGCTACCTACTTCCTCCCTGGAATATCACTGGGGTACTCATCATGTCTCATTAGAATTATTGAAAACCACTGATGAGACCATAAGCACTTCCAAAACCTTTTCCTGTTCTGGCTCAAAGTTTCTCCACTGAAGTTCTCAGTGGCAGCTAAAAATGTGCCTTTCATCATTCAACACCTAATTTGTGTCTACCAGAAAAGGTTGTATCTCTTAACAACAAACTCTGTTTTGAACAGGATTTACTGAAAAAGAGATATAAAGGCACTTCACCTTTTTGCTTTCCTTTCATAATGAATCTATAACCCAGAAACATGAGTTCATTCAAATTCTGCTCCAGGTAAAATAATCAGACTTGTACCTATGGTTTGTAACCATTTTTTCCCACTTGTTAAACTTTCTCAACTTATGGCCAAGATATAGCCCATAAATTCATATATAAATTACATAAATGGATTAATACTAAATTTTATTTTTCTAATTATAAAAAGAATATATTTTATTGTAAAATATTTAACAAATATAGAAAAATAAAAATCACTAATAATCCTAGTATCTATAAAAATCTGCTAATAGTTTGGTTTATTTGCTTCTAGTTTTTTATATGTGCTTGTGCGTAGGTGTGTGCACATGTTCAGAATATAATACTGCATATCCATTTTTATATCTTGCTTTTTCACATAGAAGTATCGTGTAGGCATTTTAACCTGCATAAATTTAATTGCTGATGGCTTGATCGAGTACATAATTCACTTAGGTACTTTCTCCTATTATTGACTAAGTTGTTTTTGGACATTTAACTTAAATGATATTTTGTTAATTTAGAACTAAATAAAGGAACTATTGGCCACTTATGATCAGCTTTGTTTATGTTAATGCAAAGAATATTCATTGGTTTAGCCAAACATGAAAAACAGCCAATAAATATCAGAATCCTTTTGTTTTATGTTGTTTTGATCATTGTCCCTATTAGGAGACAATGGTTAAAAATTGGATTTGAAATGAAAACTGTCCTATATTCTGATCTTGGTTTAGATATTAGCTTTCAATATATTAGGTATTAGACCTTAAGCAGGTTATTAAAGTTCTTTATGCTTCTACAAAACGAAGTTCATGATAATACCTATTTGATAAAGGAATCATGATGGTTAAATGAGATAATGCATGTAATGGGGCTTTTAATTAGGAATAAGGTACAAGAAACATACATACACGACACAAAACAGCATCACCAGTGCTAAGGTATGATGAGTATCAGGTCTTATGGGACTTGGACAGAAGAATCACCTAACTCAGACAGGAAAGGCAGGGGCAGGGCTCAGATTAGGAAAAGCTACTTGATAAGTAAGTAGGAAGTACAGTTGGGAGTAAAAACGGAGTTAAGTGTTTTCCAAAGGACCAAAGAGGAGCAAGAAACAATTTTATATGGGGAGGGCTTAGGAAAAGGAGCATGAGATAGGAGTGCAATAAAAACAGTTGCCCCAACCATGTTAAGATGATAATAGGCACTAAGGACATAGAATGAGTGGGAAGCACCACAGACTTTGATATCATCTATGAGGATCAAGACTCTAGATGACAGGATTAATAGCCATGTACAATGTAGTTAATGGAACCACTATGATTTATATTCATAGTTCCTATGGAAAAGTAGAGAAAAATTTTTACCTATGTTTCTAAGAACCAATATAACTACTTTTATATTTTGATATTTTAGGGATACTTTCCTATACGTGATTACTTTTATACTGTGTGATCATTTTGTGTACATAATTTTTTATCATTTTTCCCAACTTCATGTTACACTAGGAACATTTCCCCATATTCTTACCAACCTTTCAGAAATGTCATTTTAATAATTATATAATACTCCAATATAGAGATTTATCACAATGCATGTAACCCTTCTCCTGTTTTAACTTCTAAGTCTATTACAGTTGTTTTCTATTGTTAATGTTAGAGTAATCACATTTTTCATTTTTATCCACTTTTTACCTTAAATCCTTAGGTTAGATACTAAGGAGCTAATGATTGTGTTAATGGGAAAGGTTGTACCCAATGCTTCTGGGGTCTGTGTCACATTCCCTCTACCAGTCTCTCATTTTATTTGTGGCTGGGATGATCCATTCTAACAATTAGACTCATTTTACATTGACAGCATCTCACCTTTAGTGTACTGCCCAGCTTGATTTTCTTTAACCAACACTAAGAAGCTGGTAGGTGCTTTCTAGGCCTGTGCACATGTGAAGTTCAGCAGTGTAGGGGATTGAGCATTCCTAAGAGCAACACTTGACCAAAGGCTTGATGTTGGCTGATGTCATGATAAATATCCCCATGACTTTTGGATAGAAAATTTAGGGTAGCATTTTGTATACTTCTTGGGAAATTCTAGCAAAGTTGATTCCCCATTTCTCACAGCAGGAATCTTGATATTGTACTTATAGTCTGGTTTTACTTCTTTCCTTGTCTCACTCTTCCTAGTCCTTCATTTTTGTTCCAAGGAATGACTCTCCTGCACATATTTTCTTGTCAAACATGGAAAAACCCATGCTAAGGCAAAGGGATCATAATACACATGTTGCAAATCTTGCTTTTAAAGGGTTAAATCATTCCTCATACATTTATTCTATTAAAATCCTATTTGTTAGTTTCCCCTGAGGGTGGAGCTCCTTAATGAAGAGTGTACCTTGAGTGATATCTGAACAATGAACACCAATCTTATTTCATCCAAGTACCAACAATAATGATTTATCTTTTTCAAGCTGAGTTGTACCTAGGCTCTAAATACAAGAGCTAAGATAAGTAATACATTAGGAGCTCCTGCTCCACTAGCGGATGATGCCTGCAAAGTCTGTTGCTACATGCTCAGAGTCCAGTGCCTGTGGGAAACAAAACACAGTGTTTTTGCAAACGTAGTGTCCCAGCAACCCGACCTGCCATCTGCTTTGAATTTTTGAATCTTATGTTCCACCCTGGCTCTGCATTATTCCTGGAAGCCAGAACCCTACAGAAAACTGAGCAGTTCCTTGAGCCTTGCTCCTTTTCATCATAGCCCAGTTAGTTCCCAGTGCAACTCCTGGGCAGTATTCTGCTTGAGTGTTCTTCAACATGATTTCTTCCACACTTTCCTAATCCAGGTTTTCTGCTCACATCTGATTCAGGACTCCTGTTACTGACATCGATTTGATTGGAACTGCAGTCACCTATATGAAATACCTTAAGCACAAAGCTAGAAGACTGTCAAAACAAAGTTTAGTGAGAAGTCCTAGAAATCTCATGTACAGAATAGTGCCTATAGTTAACAATACTGTATTGTATACTTAAACATTTTCCAAGAAGAGAGATATTAAGTGTTCTTATAAAAAAAATAAATAAAAAGGCAACAGAAAGCTTTTGGAGGTGATGGATAAGTTTATGGCATCGATTGTAGTGATGGCTTCACAGGTGTCTATTTCCAAACCCAAATTATATACATTAAGTATGTATAGATTTTTGTATGTCAATCACATCTCAATAAAGTGGTTTTTAAAAAGGCTTAAAGAACAAGTTTAGAGAATGTAGAACAGATAAAGATGGAACAGAGATAAGGACTTGGGTGAAAAATTAAGTTGCGGAAGTTTAAAAGTGAAAATTCCTGGATCTCGGGCATGAAGTCCCTTTGATATACACTTTATCTCTTAGGTGTCAAGCTTTCTTCACCAATGGCCTCTTGAAAATGGAGTTAAGAGGCACATCCTTGTAGGGGTGTCCAAAATGCCCCATGTTAAGATAATTCCTGGAGGGCAGCTAGAAGTTATACATAATATACTTCACATTTTACAGAATAAAAGGTCATGCATAATTAGCTCACACCTTCTCACTGTACTCCCCAAGATGAAAAATCTTAATGTTTTCACTCCTCCATCATTCATTTATTTAAGACCTGCTCAAGAAAAGAAGCCACATTCTTTCTGGAGATGCCTCTCATCTGATAACACTTTACTTAATTGCAGGCATGTCTCCTTGCTGTTACCTGACCACCCTGAATTATTCATAATCAGAACTTAAAACTGTGTCTTTATCTAGAAATTCAACTCTTGCCTTGCGTTGCCTATGCAATTTACTGTGTACTTTAGAGACAATAGCGTTATTTATTCTTCCAGAAGTACCTGAAGTCCATACCGTTTATCCATCACAGCTTGCAAGTATATTCACTGTTTCTTCGATTGCTTTCATCTGATTATTTTTCAGCTTCCTTTCCTCCAGTGACTAATATGCTGGAAAAAAAGAGTTTCAGTTGTCATTCTATAATGGGTAATCCCAAACTTGTGACGTTCTCTGCTGCCAGTGGAATTCTCACTATCATTAATTCATTTATTTAGCAAGCATTTACTGAGTGTTCTCCCAGGAAGAACACAGTAGTAAAGAAAATAATTGTGGTCCCTGTGAAGTTTGAAAGTAGCATATAAATTTGGGAACCCCAAAAGGGAAACTTATCCCTCTAAATACATGGGACAACTATCAATGGATTGATATGCTCCGGTAAGTTTTAGGCAGAAAAAGAGGGTTTCTAGTCATGTTGGGGAGAAGGAACAGTTTCGTACTATTTGTATATGTTGGATATCTCTAGGATTTTGGACAATCACTTCATTATCCTGTGTCTCATTTTGTCTTAATTATAAGAGGAAGATGATAATTTTTATTTCATAGAGCTGTAAATATGACATAATTATATATGTATATAGTGCTCAGCACAGTGAATGGCACACTCAGAAATACTAGTTATTGTTGTGGTTGTTACTGATGCAACAAAGAACCTTAGGATTTTAGTATTTTGAATTTAGTATTCAGGTATGCAGTTATTGTCCATGAGTTCTGCCTAGAGGTAACATAATATTGGCCTGTGGTCAGCTAACGGGAAAGCTGGATACAGATATGAGGATGAGAGCCTGAATACAAGCAATTCAGGAGAATGGAGAAGGTAAGTGCTAGGAAGATGTTGTGAGAGAAAGTTTACCTATTCAAGAGTTGTTAAGCAAGATCTTATAGGATGTGACATCCGAGTTGAACTTCAGAGAGTAAGACGGGCTTAGCCGCAAAGAGAAGGGAGATTATAACTGTTAAGGAATAGAGAAAGGTGTTTGAGGAACAATAAATAACTTATTCTAGCTTTAGTATAGGATATAGAGTACCCATTACATTTTGGGAAATGGTGAAAGAACATATTAGAGAGAAAACAGGGGCTATATATAGAGAGCCTTATATAAAAATTATTAGGGGAGGTAACTAATACTAACAATCCCATGATATCAGTGGGTTAACCTAATTAAGTTTACTTCTCAATAATTTAACAATTTAATGTAGATAGTCTACAAACTCATAGAATCTTCCAGATAGTGATCTAGGGACCCAGGATCTGTCAATTTTGTCATTTCATCATATTTGGATATCTTAAAGTATTGGGGTATTTTGCTAAATCATAGACTTCTGGGTTTAGAATGGCATTCTAGAATTAAATACTCCAAGCCAACATTTCCCAAATTGTGCGCTGAGGCAACCCAGGGTGCTGCAGCCTCCTCACAAAGGCGTTTTTCTAAATTTCAAGGAAAACACAATGCTGCTACACATTTTTTCAGAGAGCATGGCAACTACCACCTCACGATAGTTTAGAATTTTAACATCAATTCACAGTATATTCCTTTTCATGAGGTCACATCTTTGCATAGCTAGGATTTTTATTAAAAACCAAGCAACAAGTGTGTATGGACAATGGGGAACGTGAGAGCTCTCTGTATTTTCTGCTCAATTTTGCTGTGAACCTAAAATGGCTCTAAAAACAGTATGTTAAAAAAAAGAAACAAAACCTAACATAACGTGGAAATCAATGTGAAACAGGGAGTGAAGGTGATGGCACAGTCTTTTTCCAAAGTTGAGAGGTTATATAGAGTGTCCAAGAGGTATATGCTTCCTATTAATAAGTAATTTTGGTTATATAAAAATGAAATAAAATATTTTTGCTTATATGTATTTTTTTTCAAAAAGTTACTCAGTAGTTAGGATATAAATACTTGTTAATTTGTTTTTATCCAGCTACATAACGAAATTATTAAGTATTTCTTTGCGCTGTGAAAAAATTACTCTGATACTAAATGTGTCATGAACCAAAAACATTTGGAAGGCTCTCTATTACGCTGTATTAAACCCTTTTAGAATTAGAAGTCTGTGTGAAATATTCCTTTTAATCTTTCTATCTTAATTAAATTTTGTAGTTTTAATATTTGCTATTGCCTTTTATTTCAGTGTTTTTTAAAAATTTGTATAAATTTAAGGGGTACAAGTGCATGAATTGTTACATGAATATATTGCATAGTGGTGACCTCTGGGCTTTTAGCATAACCATTACCCAAAAATAATGTACATTGTACCAATTATTCAGTTTCTCAACCTCGACCCACTTCCCACCTTCCCACCCTTCAGAGTCTCCAATGTGTATGATTTCACACTCTGTCCATGTGTACACATTATTTAGCACCCACTTGTAAGTGACATTATGCAGTATTTGACTCTGTTTATGAGTTATTTCACTTAGGATAATGGCCTCTACTTCCATTCATGTTGCTGCAAAATAAATTGTTTCATTCTTTTTTTATGGCTGAATAGTATTAGTATTTTCTTTATCTAATAATCTGTTGATGAGCATTTAAGATGATTCCATATCTTTGCTATTGTGAATAGTGCTGATGGGGAACTAATATCCAGAATTTACAAGGAACTCAAACTGCTGCTATTTTTAAAGCAAAAGCCATGCTGGGAATGATATACAGTCTACAAAATTTTACTCCTTTTACTTGTACCATACAATTCAGCACTTAATTTTATATTTCTATTTTTAAAAGTGTTTACATTTTCTACTGCTATCTGTACTATATAGCCCTTGTAGGCAAGGAGGTCTCATGTTCTTGTATCTGTGTGCATATATCATAATCAATTTATTCTAAGCATAAGAGAAATTAGATACATGCACATTGCTCTGTTAATAATTGTTATCTCTAGGAGAGTTATTTTATAAATTTTAAGTGGTCAGATTAGAAGTGGGATCTATTTTATTTTTCTGCCTGTTTCTTCAACATTTTTCAAATAGACAGTTTTTAGAGACACTTTGCAAGGAATGCTTCTGGCATAAAGATTTGTGATAGCAGAAATCAAGCCAAATTTTATTTGGCAATATCTGTGCGACAGGCATTGTGTTACCTGCTTTAGTGTATTACTATTTTATTTACTTCTTACAACTGTCCCAGGAGGTATTTTTTTTCCACATATAAGCAAATGGAAGTTCAGTTCAGAACTCCTGGATTCTTGTCTGGTGAAATGAAAGTTTTAAAACTCAAGCTCAGGCTAGTCATAAAAACACATATAATTCAATTTCTATAAGATATCCAGAATAGAGACAAGAAAGATTAATGGTTGCTTGGGATTCTGTGCTGAGGCATAGGCATGGTGGTGGGAGTAGGGGTAGCTGGGGAATGAAGGGTGTTTGCCCATCCATATGGGTTTCTTTTTGGGCTATACCTGTGAATATATTAAAATTTGGTAAATTTTACATTATAAAAAGTGGAATTTTATGGTATGCAAATTTATCTTAATAAAGCTAGTTAGAAGAAAATAAAACAAACAAACTCAAGTTCTCTATTGTTTAAGCCTGAAGGACAATTTAGTAATGAACTTCTGTTACAATCTAATCCAAAGGATTCAGTAGGATCCCAGAAAATGCTTAAAGGCAATAAATTCTACACGGGAAGGAGTATTCCTTATAGGATTATTCACTCCTCCTTAAAATGTACCATAACACCTCCTAAAAATACAATTAAAAACTGGAAAATTATAGTGTGGTATGGCTACGTAAGGGAGGATCTTTAAGTCAGTGCACCCCCCATCTAGCATGAGGCCTGTCACATCATGTCTCCTCAACAGATATGTGTACAGTTGAAGTTGCATCAGTGACATTCCATAACAATAGTCTATTCCTGGGAAAAAGAACTCTTCTATAGAAAGAATAGCCGGTTTTCCTGAGATGATTTGAAAGAAGCACATTGCCTATTTGTGTTTTCATATAAGTTTTTGGGAATCTCCTTTGTCATTACGGTTTAATTACCATGGAACCCCTAATCCAGGCCAGAAATTCCTCGCTGCCCACATTTCTTTCTACTTCAGAATGCGTATCTAATAGCAACCAATTACTTTTCCTATTTTCTCACTTGGAATCTGTTTTGGGAGCAGGGAATTGCTATCTTACAAAATCGGTAACATCTGTGACAGAGGGCAGCTGAGTGAGGCAAGGTAGCAGGCTAGACAGATTTCCTGAGTGGTAAGGTTCTTTTCCTCCGCAGGGATTGCTCCAGGACAGTTACTTGTAATGCCTTCTATGGCTTTTCAAAAGTCTTTCCAACCCTTCAGCCCCCCTTTTTCTCTAAGGGGGAAGAAAAGAGTTTTGTGTTTAAGAGGTCAAGTGACTTAAAGGAACGCTTCCAGCCTTCTGAAAAGTTTCCGTTTCAAACACATGAAAAATAATTCTGAAAGAACAACCCCACCTCTGCTTAGCTTCCAGGTATGGCTTTGATTTCCATGCTGGCATGCATCTGCCCCTCACTATTTTAACTGGTCTTCCAAGAAGTCAGGCTTGGTGCCTGAACACTGTTGCTTTTTTACATTTGGCCACAGCAGCCCTAATGCTGAAGTTGGAGCTTTAAAGATTAGAAACCGCCTTATTCTTATAAGCATCCTTATGCTACATGGAAATGAGTCTTTTATCATTTTCAGAAACGTTTTGTACTTGAGAAACATATCCAAGATGCAATGGTGTTGGACGATTTTAAGAAAACAAGGGAAAAGAAATGATCCTCTAAAATGTCTTAAATAATTTGTTTTAGAATCTTTTCCCTTATTCTATTCTCTCTCTCTCTCTCTCTCTCTCTCCCTCTTTTTTTTTTTTAAACAGAAGTCTCTTCTGTATTCTTTGGCTTAACTGGTGCCTTGATCCATCTGCAATTTTCAGATAAGGCAAACTCAAGGGTGAAAAAGATGGTTTTATTTTGGGGGAACTAATGTTGTTGTTGTTGAACAGCCTCTCTGCTCTTTGAGCAGACAACAAAAGTGTCATTATCTGGATGTGGGAGCTGCTGATAAATTATTCATACTACTAATGATGATGCTGAATCTTCCTGGGGAATGCTGTGACTTATTTTTCTTTTTCTTAAAAGATGAAACCACTTGTGTAGACATGTCTGGCACACCTACATGCTTGAGGCAATCAGGTGTGATGTATTCCTGACATGCATCCTTTTCCCGCCATTCTCCAGGCGTGGGTTTTAAAATCAAATCCTCTGGATATTTGGCCTTCTTTTGTGTAACAGACATAAATTTTTAGACGAATTCCCCAGCTTGCAGGAGAAAGAACTAACCCATAGCTACTTGTGATTAATAATTTGACACCATGGATCATATTAGTATCTTAATTGCTGGTGGCAGGTGCACATACCTTTGAAAATGCAGAAATGTTAGAAGCTTGGGCAGTATCAATAAGAAGATAAGGACACTATGCTGTTGAGGTGAAACTCAATAGTGTTTATTGAGAGCATATTCTATGCTAAGTCCTTAGTACATATTATCTCATTTAATCCTCATAACAGTCTTATTTTGCTAACAAGAAAACTGAGTCTTAAATAGGTTGAATAATTTTTCTGAGTCACTCAGGTAGTAAGTGATGAAACTAAAAGCAGAATCAAGAATATTATGCCAAGCCCCATGCCATTAACCATACAACTGTTTTATAAGTGCCTACTATATGGCAATCAGAATGCTAACTGTTGGGAATATAAAGGCAAGTAAGTCATTGCTCCTGCCCTCAGGGAGTTTACATTTGGAACTCATATAATTTGATTATATTATTCATTCATTGAAAGAAGGTTGATTATAGTATTCATTCATTGAAGGAACGTTAATTGAGTGTCTGTTTCTGTGCTGTGCAATATATGGGATTGTGGCTCTATCTTCAGAAACAAAACTTGGGAAATGCCACCTGGCATGAATTATGAATAATGAGATGGGATATAATGGAATGGAATATTTCGATTGAAATGTTTTGGCACTGCTTGTAGAGAGGAAAAGGCAATAAAAGGGCTGGGGAGCTAGATATGAAGAAAAGAGAAACTATGAAAACTGAAGGAATGGCTGACTAAGGGTTTTTCTTTTGAAGAACACGAGGCCATGTCCAGAAGAGATGGATGTTGTCCATCTCTGAAAGCCTCATGCTTCATATAAAGTCTTCATATGGGCTCAAGACGCAGATAGAGATGCTGGAGGACAGTAGAAGCCCTAGCTCTGCCCGTGCCTTTTGTTGCTGAAAACCTGACAGTTGGTGACCAGAGAACCAATAAAGAGACAGGCAGAGGAATTCCAGTTTTCTCAGCTTAGGACATTGGTGGGGTAGATTCACCTAGGAGTGTAGCTGAGAGAGGTATAAAGGTCGGGCTTATTACAACTTCTCACTCACTTCTTCCTATGCCATGTGGGTAGAAAAGGCAATTATTCTGTTTGATGTGGGCATTGTGTATGATCTTTCTAATAGGCAAATTTTTTGTAGGAAAGCTGTTGATGAACTAGCTTTGTGTAAATATGGTTGTTTTTACCTTTTAATCATAAGAAATGTCACTTTCATTTTAAGAACATGTTTTAGGTTCCAGTTTTTAACTCTTACTCTTCCACACTTTTTCTTGGAATACAAGGCCAATGCTGTCATTCAATGACAAATTATTGAATAAAATGGTGACAAATCTTTTATTTGTGGTCTCTGCTACACTACTGTATCATTAGTCAAACTACTCTTTTCAATGGGATACAGAAAATTAGAAGGGAAGTATTTCCCTTGTTCTCCCAAGGAAGGCAGAGAAATACGGAGACAAAAAAAATAGGAGCATTTGTCCAACAAATCTCCAGAAGCAGTTGGAGTGGAGGCAACTTTGCTTTAACCCAAAGATAGGCAAATTCAGCTTTGGATCTTCCTTTTGTGTCTAGGTCTTGGTAAGGAAATTAGTTCAATTCATTAGATTTTGATTGATTATCTACTGTGTGTTGGATCTCTACAAGGTAACACGTGTGTCAATTAGGGTAGACTAGGTTCTGTTGCAATAACAATCAATCTTCAAATCTGAAGGGAGCAAAACCAAATATTGATTTCACACCCAGCGGACATTTCTAAAACATGTTGACAGCAGACGTTTGCTCACCACAGTCACTGAGAAATCCAGGCTGAAAAAGGTCATACCTGGACGTGTGTTTCTACAATGGCCACAACAGGAAAATATGTCGTGGCTCAGTCTAATTGGATCTCGAAGCTTCTTTCCACAGGCGCCACATACTACTTATGCTCCTATTGCCTGCACAAAGGAAGCCATTTTTAACTTCGAAAGGGTGATGAAGTAAAATCCATGTGCTTGGAAGGAGAACTAGAAGTATTTGGTAAGCGACTTTCAAGATTACTACCTAGGCAAACTGCCCTCGCCCCATATAAAACTCACATCAGATGTAGGATGAAGAAAGGCAGGTATGTGTGGTTCCAGGTCACCTCCAAAAAAAAAAAGAAAACTGAAGCTTTGGAGGGAAAGGATGTGCAAAAGTTTGGTTGATTGCTTTTATTTTTCATTAACTTTCAGAAAACACAAATGAAATCCTCAATTTATCTATTTATTTCTTGTTCAGCTAACATGTCACATGGTTACAAACTAGGTGAGAACAGTACTAGCAGATTTACATTTATTATATTTCTTTGAATCCCCTCAAAATCTTTATGTACTACATTCTATTTTAATATATAAATAAATAATGTATTTGTATATATTTTACTAATATATATTAATATAATAGTATAATATAATTATATCATATAATTATACTACTCTATGTTATTATATTATATATTATTATATAATAACTTGGTAGTGATGGAAATATTATATAATATTATTCAGTAAAATAGTACATAGTACTATTACATACTATATATTATTATATAATATTATTTCCATCACTCCCAAATTTTCCTTGTGCTCCTTCCCAGTCTCCCCTGTCCTTGCTTTATTGGCAAAGAAGTGAAAGGCAAAATGTCCAGTTACTCGTTGCTCATTACATATTTTTTTAAAGAATCTCTACACCAGGTACTGGGCTACTTCCTGGGAATGCATAGGTTAAAAGACCTGACCTCTGCCTTCAAGGAGCTTAGAATGTACTTCAAAGGCAGTCATGAAATAAATGTAAAAAGATTTCTAGCTTTGCAATGTGGCAAGTCGACAAACGCAAAATGTATTTCATTATAAACTAGACATTCTGGAGAGAATCAGTGACAAAAACCCAAATCAAGGTTGGAATAAGTTTGCCAGGCATTAATCATATTAACATTTTATCAAACAGAAACTTACCCTGTTGATCTTGTATCTTGATTTTGTATACTTCAAACAGGATGCAGTTTCAACATATACTTTTTGTCATTCTGAGACAAAATGTCTGTCTTTCTGTCTTTATGGGTGTTTAGTGAAATGCATTGAGAAATGACTTCCACATCTCAAAAGACTGTTCTTTTAAAGAACTGGGCTTAAGACCCCAAAGCTTAGTAAACACCTAGTAGTCGGTAGAGTGTACGCATAGGAGGGGCAAAAACACAGAGTAACAGACGTATCTCCCCCACCTTCTCCAGCTTTACAGAATGAATCGAGGGTGCAACATTTCTTCATTTCTTGAAGCCAAGCTTGACATCAAATGTGCCTGCCTTCACTGCTTTCAGAAATAATTAGGTGTTGAAAGCTCTGACTAGAAGGATTAGAGATATGAATACCAACTTGACAGATCAAATCAAATACATTCTGATTTGATTACATTACTAAGTCAATTATTATTTCTTGTCACATTAATTATGGCAAGAGTTATAAAATGTGTCTTCCAATAATTCCCTACCTAAATCATTATGGCCATATTCTTGTGGTGAATCTGTGTAAGGTCAAGGCTACATGTTCATGTTCACAATGCAGGAGGGATTAGAAAGAGGGAAGAATTTTCATATGTATCTATTCATTTATTTAAAATTTAAGCACCTATTCTGTATGAAGTATTGGACTTAGTTATAAATGTTGGGGATACAAAAATAAAAAGATTCAGCCCCTGCTACCCTCAAGGAGCTCACAGTTCAGAGGGTGAGGCAGACCCAAGACAGACGAGTCTATTTGACAGTGCAGGAGGGAGGGAGGTGAAAGGCATAATAAGAGAATGGATAGAGGGTTAATTCTGCTGGCAAATTCAGAGAGGTCTTCACAGAGGATTTTGTTTGGATCTCATGTTATTTTTGCATCAAGCCTACCCAGAAACTAGGGGACTACTTGAAAACTAATGAGGATAATGTTTTGAAAAATAATAGTTATTAGTGTGGTGGATGCTTAGTAACCTAAAGGTAATACTTTCTGATTAGAGTTGAAAGAGGCTAGAAGATATTGTGCTGAACAGGGTCATTGCTTACAGATAAAATGGCCCGAGAATGTAGTCCAAGCATGCATCAAGGCCTAGAGAGCAATCACATTGTCACTCTGCTCCCAACAATACATGCTCCCAAAGTTTTAAAATAAGACTAAGGAATACTTAATGCTGAATTGAAATACAAAGGCTTACTTTGGTGTACGAGTGTGTACTTACATGTATACCTAAGTTGGGCACAGTGGTTGAGGTGGGGACAAGCTAGAAGGCATGAAAGTCCCTTCCATGAGCCAAGTACATAGCTAAGCACATTCAATGGCCCTTAGCTCACTTAACCCTCATGTACTCCTCTTGAAGAAGATAATATTCTCAATCATTTGCAGATAAGGAAATTGAGAATTAGAAGGGATGGGTAACTTACTCAAGATTAACCAACTAGTATACGGCAGTGTTCAGATTCACACTTGGTTGTCACTGATTTAAAAAAAACCATTCCATTGTGACTATGGTGCAACTTTAAATCTAGACACTATTTTTCCCAAGGTGGATCAGAGTAAGTAAATAACTTTCTCAGAATCATAAAGAAACTTAGTGGCAGAGCTGGAACTTAGACTCCAAACACACAAGCTGCCTCCAAGTAATTGTATTCTCTTTTCAAACTATGTATTAAGCCACAGTATGTGGTCCTGCACATCTTGTAATTTACATATATATAGTATATAAAGTGAGTGATACAGATCAGACCCAGTAGTTTTGGAATGAGCAAACTGCTTTATCTAGTAAGTTTACAAGAATTCAACATGAGGTCAAATTTCAGACACTAATCTCACTTTCTTGTTTAATGGAGGAAAGTGGAAGAAAAAGAAAGAGAGCCAATTAAGCACTGTGCTAGCAACAGCAACAAAAATAGTTACAATAGCTACCATGAATATGGTATGTATTATAAGGCATTATAAGCATTTTACATGGATTAACATATGTAATCTTCAAACAACCCTATGAAGTAGGTTCTATTACAATTCTCTTTCTACTGAAGTGGAAAATGAGGAGCAGAGAGGTTAAGTCTCTAGCCCTAGGTCACAAAACTGACAAGCTCTATTCTAAGCATTCTAACCCAGGCAGTCTGGCTCCAGAGCTCATGCTTTACAAATGTTTTCTTATTTAACATTGGATGTGATTATATGAAATATTTTTATTGCCATTTTCCAGATGAGGAAGGTGAGACTCAGAGAAGGGGAATGAAATGCCCAATGACTCACCAAGAGCAATGGGCAAAAAGAGGATTTTAAACCTATGACCCTGTGTTTGTTTGGGGTACTAGTAGCCTGGAGACTAGAAGTACTAAAAATTACCCTTGGGTATCAATAAGATGCTCATAAGACTGATGTGGCAGAAGACATGAAGTGGACTTATCTTGAATCTACTAGTCATTGGTTGATTGAATCTGCTTGTTCATCCCCTATTGTTCCCAGTTCATTTCAGCTTTTGGAATTAATTATTTCAACCACGGGGTAAGTCCCACCTATTATCTGAATTATTCTCAACCCAAATAGACCATGTCGTAGAAGTCTCACATGCACCAATATATAAGAACTAGAATTTATCTTATTCCATTTCAGAGGCAGCCATTGTATAAATACTACACTCTAGAACTAACTACATTGGTTCAAATCCTGGTTTTCTTTATGTTTGTCTGTACTACCTCAGGTAAGCTATTCATCCTTTTATATACCTATTGAAGAAGATGATAACAGGACCCTGCTCCTATGGTTGTTATAAAGATTCATATGCTAATTCATATACAGTGCTTGGAACAATGCCTGGCACACGGTGGGTACGCCATACTTTGCAGCTTTTGCAGCCAGGAATCCAGCATGCTAGGAAGCACCTTTTTCCTGGTGCCCATTATAATTAAGGGTGAAATCCCACTTCTAGCCATCTCTTCAAACCCTGATCTGACCCCCAGACCACTCATACAATTATCACACACTGCCTAACTCTTGCTAGCCCCTTCTCAAATCTTGGGTGCCTAGGCCTTTGACTGGGACACAATGTCTCATAAAATTTCCCATTTGAAATAGTTATGATAGGGCCATCCTCATGACTTTAATGATCCACACAGATTTGCGATCTCCATGGATAGCAAAATGAGAGAAGACAAAGTTTCCTCCACTTTCTCAGCACCTGCTCCAACATGCAAGTCTTACTTGATGCTGAATGTATATGAGTTATATATGGCTTAGAGTATGTTGGGAATCAGCCAAAGATTGTCTAGAAGAACATTTTTTTCTGGTGTTTTAGTCCTGGACCTCTGTAATCCAATATTTTGAATAAAACATTTCAATATGTGGGTAAGATTATAAAAGACATGTGACTAAGATCTAAAGAGATGTTTTATGGTAAATCCACGTACTAAATAGAGGGAATTTGGATGGGAACTAAGTTACACACCCATTGTTGACTCTTTTTTTATGATTTTATTTATTGAGATATTTTGGGACTAAGTTATTCACAAAATGAAATTATAAAACACTACTGTCTGAAGTTAGGAGATCAGTAAAAGTGGTGTCTCAAAATTCTGACCAATTCTAAGATCTATTATTATGAGATTGATAATTTTACATTTTGTGGTTTTAAAGAATCTATTTATTTTTAATATTAACAAATAAAAATTATATATATATGTATACATTTGTGGTGTAAAATGTGATGTTTTGAAATATGTGTACATTGTGAAGTGGCTAAATCCACTGTGTGATTTTTAATAAGTGCTATTGACGCAACCGATTCCAGAATCCAAGACCATATAGCAAATGCTCACTCACTTTTTAGCATTTAGATAATTCATCCCTAACAGAGTTCATTTTGCTCTCATTTTCCAGATTTTATACAAGAATTCTGTATTTTGCCAGAAGTTGAAGATCTTTCTAATACTCTGTACTCAAGAGGGAGGCAGAGCTTCCTATATGTGGTGGCTGAAACAATTTGCCCAAATGGTTGATGCCACAGGCAAAATATCCAAAGATTGTTCACTTGAAAATTATGACTCTTTTTCAGAATTTTACATCACGTTATTTGTTTTATGGACTATTCAGTATGCATTGCACCAACACTAATTACTGCACTAATAAGTCAGCGTGCTACCAAGATGTTTTGCCATTATAATTACAGCCACATGTTGTTGTCCTTCCTCAAATAGTCCAGGCTTAATTGCATCATTTTTCAGGAGAATTTATGTGGTGCAGCTTAATTCAAAATTACTACATGAATAAATGAAGTGTAAACTTTTTTTTGTACTGACTCACATACAGAATAAATGTGCTAGAGAGGAGAGTTGCCAAGTTTCATTTCCCCGTTGTCTGTGGTTATTTCTGTGATGAACTCCCAGTGGTACTTTATAGAATGGAGGTTGCAAAATGGCAGAGGAATGAGGGTGAACATGTAGAAAGAATTTTGTGTAAGGTGCCAGGAGCATGGGTTCTAATCTCTGCCCTTCATTTACCATATGAATCTTGTGGTTTATTTTTCCTTTTTGAAGCTTCAATTTCCTCATCTGAAAATTTCACAAGTTGTTCAAATGATCTCTGATTCTCTCTAACTCCCTCATCTAATAATATTTTGCTTCTACTAGTGTAATTCTGTGAAGATAATATTAAAAGTCTGCCTGCCCTTAAAGGAATTACTCTTTTTTCCCATGCTAAAAATGAATAATAAGATGCATAAAATAAAAATCAACACAAGTCTTTTGAATTCTATGTTCTATAACCACGCCTGCTCCCAACATTAACCTACATAACCTCTTCCTTACACTTGCATATATTTATTTTTTTTTCAATTTTCCTTTTTCTCTTTCCACCCTGTCAATAAAATTGAATTTGATTTTGTGAATATGTACATATTGCTATCCTGGTCTTCGGAAGTTGGACTCCCACTGCTGATTGTCTTGTATGTTGGTGTGGAGGAGAAGTCATTTCATGCCCCCTGCTCTGCCCACTCAGATAGTTCTTTAGTTTGTGACTTAAGTTCTAACATTTTTAACTAAATAGTGCTGGCTATGTGGTAAATAAAAATTTGCCTAAAAAGAAAACTCTTTCCTTCTCTTCCATAGAAAACTATGCTGTGGTTGGCTATAACAAAGAATACCAGTCCATGCCCAAGAGCTCCTGTTAGCCAGTCACATTTTTTTTTTCCTGCAAGGAAAACTGGTTTAGGAAGGATTCACCTCTCCCTTCCCCTCCAGGACTAAACAGAGAGACAGGAAGGAAGGAAAAAGAGATGTAACTACGAAGAGGCATATGCTGTTGAGAGTCTCAAACTGTGACCTACCTTTGCCTCATTCAGGCAAATCTTTGAAACTTGATTTCCTCTTGGTAAATTGGAGATAATCCTGCCTACATGATTACATTAATAACATATGAAATATGTGTTTCACAAGACCTCTAAAACAGGTAGATTTTCTATGTCTTAAAAGTAAGCCAATAAGTGTATGCAGTTGTTGGTAAGAGCATTCTAGGCAGTGAGAAATGGGTCAACAAAATTATAGAGGTGGGAAAACAAGGTGTGCTCAGTGACCCCCAAAGTGGAACTAAAGTTTCATGCAAGAAAATATTAAGAAGCGTAGAATGGTAGGTAGAGCCAGGTCTCAGAAGGCTGCAGATATCAGGCTGTAGAGCTGAGCTTTATGCTCGTTCTGTAAGGTAGGATTAAGTAACAAAACCTCCAATGTCACAGTAGGAAGTTTGCAGGGTCTCCACCAGGGCCACTTTTGCAAACACTCTGTACAAATTAGAAAAAATTCACACCTTACACACTTCTTCTATTAGTCAGAAATTTATCTTTATGAGAGATATACAATGCTATGGTGTCTCTGATGTGAGCTGTGCTCTCTGGAGATAGGGCGCCCTTGTGCAGTGAACAATTGCAGGAGACACAGAACCTTTGACCTGTGGAATTTTGTGACCCTCAACTGCGGAGAGGAGTGCTAAATTCATCCATTCACACTTTCAGAAAATATATCCCAAGGATCTCTTAAATGCCAGGCAGGGTGCCAGGCACTGGGGATACAGAGATTAAAACACTCTCTGATCTTAATGAATGATGAGACTACATTAAGAACAGGTAAATAGGGTTCTGAACATTCCAGTGAGTTTATATCAGCTGCTAACTGTGCTATGTTGAGAAAGGCTGTGAGCCCACATGTTGTCTCTAAAGGATAAAATATCTGGATTGGCCATAGCTTTATCCCATAATCTCAGGAAAAATAAGTGGTGGCATCCATGGTACCTGACATGCTTGGTTTAAAGTAATGGTTCTTAGCTAGCATGACTTTGCCCTCGAGGGGACATTTGACAATATATGGAAACATTTTTGGTTGTCACCCCGGGGGAAGGGAGGTTGCTGCTGGCATCTATTAGGTAGAAGCTAGGGACATTATTAAATGTCCTACAATGCACAAAGCACCCTCCCCCTCACCCCCAGAAAAAAGTAATGTTTTCGTTCAAAATATTGAAAGTTATGGCACTAAAAAACCTTTATCTCAGTAAACATTGTTCATTATGCTACTCTAACAGTTCATATGGGAGATAATAGAGTAGGAGGTAAAATTTCCAGCAACAGTATTAGGTAGAAAATGGACCTGAGAGAGAATGGGATGGTAAAATAAGAAAGAAAATTTCTTAATTGATTGGAAATGGAGGCACAGTGACGGAGAGAAGTTAAAAACAGGTTTCAGGATTATAGTTTGAATGACAAGAAAAATGGTGGTGACGTGACTAGTAACATGTTGGGTGGATGTGATTATTTGTAGGGGGTAAGGAGAAGTAATGGATTCAGTTTTTGATATGTTGAGTTAATAGGACAATCAGATGGAAACACCCAGGAAGATTCAGAGATATGGGGGGAGTTTGGGCCACTGGAAACATCTGGTCATGGGAAGCATTGGCAGTGTACTTGAGAAGTGAAAGTGAATGGCATCTTCAGACCAGCCTTACTCAACGACAAGAAATACGTGTATGCATTTCTCACAGGTTGTGGCTTTGGTGGCTAAAGAACTTGGACATTATTCATCATCCTATCCCCTGCTTTCAAAGAACTACAACATCCTATGCCTTTCTACACCCACATTTACTCCTTTCCAGGCTAAATTCCTCTGAAGTTAATAGGTACAATGGACAGGGAAATGTGGGGAAGGAGTGGAATTCATCCCACACTTCATCAATTTCCATTAAATTACATGGGTCTTGAAAGATAAAAGGAAAAGGTCTGGGGGCAAAACACATTTTAGGTTTCATTGAAACACATTTTGGGTTTGAGTGTTCCATTCATTCAGCCAGAGACTGTGAAGCAAAGCATTTCAGGGCTGGAACTAGTCCTCTGGAATCTGCGACCCACGAGACCAAGGACGGGGGGATTTTGAGTTTCCCTTCATCACAGAGAGACACAGCAATTGAATTTTATGGGTGTTTCCATTTTTACGAGATTAGAAACTTACTATTGATGAGACAGAAATAGAAGTAAACTTACCTGCCTGTCTTCTTTCTTCCCTCCCTACTTCCTTTTATTTTTCTTCCTTCAGCAAACATTTATTACATGCTGACTTTTTCTATGCCTCAAGGATAGAGAGATGACATTTTATAGTAGTCAAAGCAATTTTGCATTTTGTTGTTATCTGCTCCTCACACTCACTCTCCACAGGGCAGTCCAGGTATTATTATCTTTACTTTTCATATAGGGAGCTTGGACTGAGAATAGTTGGACCTTACTTAAAGTTATATGTTGTCTTTGTTCAAGCCACTATGACAAAATACCAGAAACTGGGTAGCTTATAAAAAGCAGAAATTTATTTCTCACAGTTTTAGAGGTGGGTAAATCCAAGATCAAGGTCCTGGCAGATTAGATGTCTGATGACTCAGATGACACCTGCTAGCTGTGTCCTCACGTGGTTGAAAAGACACGCTCTCTAAGGCCTCTTTTATAAGGGCACTAATCCCATTCATGAGGGCAAAGTCAAATACCTCCCAAAGGCCCCAACTCCAGATACCATCACATTGATGATTAGGTTTTTAACATATGAATTTTGAGAGGACACAAACATTCAGACCAGAGCATATAGCTAGTGGTTATATGCCCAGGACTAGAACTAGCTGTCCTGATTCATCGAGCTGAGTTAGAATAGCAGAAGAAACTTTGCATAGTGATCCATAAGCTTTGGAAAAAAAAAAAACCCTACAAAACCAAAGCATATGAGGAAGGGGAAAACAGTATAAAAATAAATCCTGTGACTCAATTGACCAGCTGTGTGAGATTTCTCCAGGCTTGATTTCTTCTTCTGTGAAATGAGAATGCAAGATCAAATAAGTAGTTGTTCAACCTATTTTTTTAACAGCTAAAACATACTTTTTTCCAAATAAAATATTCTTTAAGACCTTGATACATAGATAATATTAAAGTGAATTTGCTTATATTGAAATGGCAGCAGGGACTCCAGAACAGGCCTACTTGATACTTGAACCCTGCTCTATCACCTCCTTCTCTCCCACCAGTGGACACTTAGGCACCTGAAAACCTCAGGATTCTGCAGAAGGCAGTGTGAAATCTCCTAGGCCACATCTTCCTAGCCTAACCTATGTTTCTAGTCATGATCATCGTTTATCTAGCATGCATATAACTTTCAGCACCATGATTTCACGTTTCAGGTGAGGAAACTGGGGGTGTGATAGGTTAAGAAACTTCCCCAAGATTATGTAATGAATGCAAGATGGCACCAATACCTTGCCTTTTTTTTTTCTGCCTGTAGCTTCCTCCCAGTGGATCTGAAGCCTCCTGCTTTGAATTTATCAAAGATAGAAAGGAACTCCTATGTAGTAGCTGTAGTGTATTGGGATCTAAGGCCTTAGGGAATTGGTCAGTTCACCCTTCTCGCTTGGTGGAGAAAAAGGCTCTCTGTTATTTCTAGCTGTGTATCATGCCATACCAGCCTGTCCCATGATGTTATTTTAGTCATTATCTATTAATCAACTGGAGAAAAAAGAACAGGCTAAAATAATATGGTTATAAGGGAATAGAGAAGATGGAATGGGGAAGTATATTCGTTCATCCATTCAACAATGCCTACTGTGTGCTAGATACTATAGGTGCTGGCAATATGAAAGTAGTCACAAGAATATGATTCCTGCTTTCCTGAAGTGTACAGTCCAGTGACAGAAATAAAGCATTCATCAAAAGATTGTGCTAGTCTGAAACAACAAACCGATAAATTCTAAGAAAGAAACATGGTTTCTGAGAGAATTGTTTAGAGCACCTAAACAATTTTGAGAGTTCATTAAAAGCCTCCCTGAGGAGGAGGTTTATGAAGGCAGAGGGTGAATTTATCGAATTTATCGAATTTATCAAAGTTTGAAAGGGAAAGTGGTACAGGGAGAAGGAATGGTCGGAGTACGGGAAAGAAGACAAGTGTGGCTGGACTGGAGAGAACGAAATGGAGAAAACATGAAATGGGGCTGGAGAAGCAGCCAGAATGTAAACCATTGTACTCACAGTGACCAGCCAGGCTGTGTGGATGGTCTGGATTTTATCCTGAGGGCAGTGGGGAACCAGAAGGAAGAGCTGTCGGCATGAGGTGACAGGATCAGAATAAAGTTTTAACAAGATTTCCTTGGATGTTGTATGGAGAATAGGCCAAAGACCTAAAATATTCTGGATCTTTCTTGCCTTTAAAGTTATTAGACACCACCAGACAGACTTCTGGAGACAGTCAAATAGGTTCTAACCTAAGATCTAATGAAAGCATAATGAAAATATACCTTTTAGTACTTGAGAATTTGACATATATGGATATATAATTTTTAAAAATAGACCTGATTTTAAATTTGGGTCCATTAGCTATATGATATCAGACTGTTTCACCTCTCTGTCCCTTAGCTTTCTCATCTGCCAAAATTAGATAACAATACCTACCTCAGGCCGGGTGCGGTGGCTCACGCCTGTAATCCCAGCACTTTGGGATGCTGGTGGTTCACTTGAAGTCGGAAGTTTGAGACCAGCCTGACCAACATGGAGAAACCCCATCTCTACTAAAAAAGTAGCCGGGTGTGGTGGCACATGCCTCTAATCCCAGCTACTTGGGAGGCTGAGGCAGGAGAATTGCTTGAACCTGGGAGGCAGAGGTTGCGGTGAGCCGAGATTTCGCCATTGCATTCTAGCCTGGGGAACAAGAGTGAAACTCCGTCTCAGGAAAAAACAAAAACATACCTACCTCAAAGAAGTTTTTAAATATAAAAACATTTAAAAAGGGTGAGATACCTGACACTGAATATTAATTCAATAAGTATGAATGATTTGTATGCGATTTAAATTTTAGGTTTTAAGCTGATGATTCTTTAGTTTATAAATGAACTAAAAGCCGCCTGACACACAGATGTTTAAACAGGAAAGCTAAAGAGATGACTAAAAATCGTTTATTGAGCTGAACAAGGACAGTTAATATTACCTGTGTTAACAGGTGCTTCATTTCCATTTCCTGCCCGAGGAACATGTTTCCAGGAGCCGTGTGCTCCAATGGGTTCCCAAGGCTATACTGTATGAAGCGTCTTTGAACATCTCTTCTAGAGGTATGACGTGTGTATTTTAGCAATCTGAGCCCCAAAAGACCCAATATTTTCAGCAAGATTCAGAGCTAGAGCATCTTTTGCAATAACAACTAATTTAGCTTAAAGCTGGACACTGTGCTGACCCAGAGGAAAGACAGCCAATGCTTACTTGGCAACAGGACCACACAGCCAGTTGTAGCCAAAATGCAATCACCCCATTCACAATGGGGTGCCAACCACAGCAGTCTAACTCTTCCAGGAAGGGTGCTCGTCATGTCCCACCTACGTCCCCTTTATGAGGCCAACAACCCCTCTATTGGTGCTATGAGTGTTGGTTGCTAACAGCTCAGAGATATCCTCTTCCTTTGTCCTTGGCACCCAAGAATTTATGCCGCCTCTCTCCCTGGAGATAGACTGCAGGAAATGAGTGATTAAGGTGGGGCTGCAGAAGGCTGGCCTCTTGCCTGAAGAGGCAATTCATCTCGCTCCAGTGCTTGCTGTAGGATTAGGCGGAAGCTAGTCTCCAGTTGAGACCACTTCCATAGTTTTTTCCCCTTGCCTGTCCTGGTCCTCACACTCCCTTTCTCCTAGGAATACACACTTTAATAAATCATTTGCACAAGAATCTCCATCTTAGACTGCCTCTGGGGAACCCAGTCACATTTAAAGCATTGAATTGTTTCTTGGGAAACGTACCAAGGTAAGTAGGAAAGTATTTGTGATGCCGCAAAGTGGGACGTCAGAGAGTCATAGTTAAGAGTATGGCCTGCAGGGCTAGAGAGATATGGGTTCTGATCTCAGCAACATCATTGACTGGCTGTGTGACCTTGGGAATGTCTCTTTCACTCTCTATCAATTTCTCCGTGGATAAAAATGAGATGAGTGGACGTACCTCAAATGAGATGTTGTCAGAGATAACAGTTTGAAAAGTACTCGGCCTTTAAAGTTTTACAGCATGCTGCCTTACATAACAAAATTGGGTGATGAATGCTTGCTTATCCATTTATTTGATAAATCTTTACTGACCGTTCATTGTATGCAAACATAGGAACCACGTTTGGGCTAGATAGAGACCAGTCCTATGTAGATCAGTAATGGTTGTGAGAGCGACAAGTGTCATATAGTAGTGACACTAAGGGACAATGACTTCCTATAATTGGGGGATATGGGAATGATAATTTTGAGGAAGCAGTGTGAACATTTTCATGTTTCTGCATGAACATATACTTTATGAACAAAAATGATTGACAACTTGGGTTAAATAATGACTGAATAGCAAACTTAGGATAGTAAAATGCCTTAAAGAGAGATTGAGAGGTTATCTCACTAGAGGTAAGGATTTGAGTCTCAAAGGAGGATAAAACAAGGAGCCATTTGTATACATCCCAAAAGGTTCTAACAACTTCGATACCATTTCCAGAGATGATTTGATTATTTTAAATAAGAGAGGCGTATGACTCTCTCTCTCAAAAAAAGAGGGGCCACTCTCCAGTGGTTCCATAAGTTCCCAGATTCATAATTTTGAAATTCCTCTCTCTCTCTGTATACAGCATGACATCTGCCCTCATCACTTTGCTCTAAGGGACAGCATGTCATAGGGAACTAGTACAGTTGTTACTGTAAGTAGTAATACGCCTGGTCTTTGATCCACAAACTTAGTGCTTGCTCACAGGATAAAATAAATATAGATATTAAGTTTGTATCAATGTTATGAGTTATTAGGTAAGAAACCACAAGTGAATTATTGATATAAGTCATAAAGCATGAATTGGGGTTCAGCAGGCAGAAGTGAACAAAGGCATTTCAGGCAGAGGAAGCAAAATGAGCTGCAGGGCATATGCATGAAAATAAAATATGGGGATGCTATAAGTAAACAAGCATTTCCATTGCTTATCACTTAGGTCTGCATTTCTTCCCCATTATACATAGCCTATCTCCTTTCTATTCTCATAAAGTAATAGTGTTTGGCCATCACTAATGCTGTCTGAATGGTGTTCTATTTTAGGGAAGAAAAAATTAAACAAATATTAATATTAGGTCTTGAGGTGATACATTATAGACGATGAAATATTTTTTCCTAAACATCAAAAGCAATGTTAATCGAAATAGAGAAGCTTTGATTGCTCAAGGGGCATTAAAAGCCAGCAAGGAGTCAACCTGAACACATGCGTGGATTGGAGAAAGTTGGTCCACATAGCCCCAGTAGAGGGAGATTACCATCTGCAGAAACAAAGAAAGTGATTCAGGGGAGAAAAATCAGGGAGCATGCACAGCACAGGCTTGAAGAAACCCTTTTGATGCCTGGTGTCATTTTTCTCCATCCTAGTCCTAATGGTAGCTGCCCAGGGCTAAGGGTTTCCCAGGGGATATTTCTGTGGTTAAGAGGTTTGAGTTATTTAATAACATATTTGGAAAGCTTTCTTAAGTCCACTTTAAATGAAAAACATTAACTTAATGATATAAGAAGACAGCCCTTACTCTTTGAATAATGTTATTTTTGGAAGCATGCAAATGCACATACAGAGTTATAATGTTGGCAGGCACAATCATAGAGATGCTAGGAGAACGTCTCTTACCTGCAGTAATAGTAACAGTAATTCCTTACATCCAAGTAGCACTTTCAGTGTGAAAATATTGTTACAAATAGTTTCATTGGGTCCTTGAGGAAGACAACCAGGAAATATGAGAAAAGTAGGGGCTTTGGAATGGGACAGACTTGGGTCCATTTCCTGGCTCTTCCATTGCCATGTTATCTTAAGCAAATTTCCTAACCTCTCTACAAATCAGTTGCCTTATTAACAAAAATTGGAAAACAAACACCTTGCAGAGTCAACTCTGCATTCACTCCAAATGTGGAGGTCACCTAATAACTCATAACATTGATACAATCTTAATATCTATATTTATTTTATCCTGTGAGCAAGCACTAAGTTTGTGGATCAAAGACCAGGCGTATTACTACTTACAGTAACAACTGTACTAGTTCCCTATGACATGCTGTCCCTTAGAGCAAAGTGATGAGGGCAGATGTCATGCTGTATACAGAGAGAGAGGAATTTCAAAATTATGAATCTGGGAACTTATGGAACCACTGGAGAGTGGCCCCTCTTTTTTTGAGAGAGAGAGTCATACGCCTCTCTTATTTAAAATAATCAAATCATCTCTGGAAATGGTATCGAAGTTGTTAGAACCTTTTGGGATGTATACAAATGGCTCCTTGTTTTATCTTCCTTTGAGACTCAAATCCTTACCTCTAGTGAGATAACCTCTCAATCTCTCTTTAAGGCATTTTACTATCCTAAGTTTGCTATTCAGTCATTATTTAACCCAAGTTGTCAATCATTTTTGTTCATAAAGTATATGTTCATGCAGAAACATGAAAATGTTCACACTGCTTCCTCAAAATTATCATTCCCATATCCCCCAATTATAGGAAGTCATTGTCCCTTAGTGTCACTACTATATGACACTTGTCGCTCTCACAACCATTACTGATCTACATAGGACTGGTCTCTATCTAGCCCAAACGTGGTTCCTATGTTTGCATACAATGAACGGTCAGTAAAGATTTATCAAATAAATGGATAAGCAAGCATTCATCACCCAATTTTGTTATGTAAGGCAGCATGCATAGTAGGTTCTTAATAACTTAACTATTTGTTAAGTGCAGATGAATTAGGATAGCCTGTTTAATTTTATTTTTCTGAAGAGAAAATGAAAACTTAAAAGAGATAAATGACAATACCAAGGTCACCAAAGTAGAAAATAAGTAAGTTTAAAGCCCACCTTTTGTATTCTCAAGATGAGTTCTTTACATGACACCATGATGCAGTCCTGGGTGTGCTAATATTTGAGCATCTTATTGGGGGGCAATGAAAGTGAGTTTGTAAGGTAAACCTGCAGAAGGTTGATAAAAGCTCTAAATCCCGACCCCACTAAAGATGTCCACATTCCTGTTTCCAGAATCCATGACTATGTTCCCTGACATGGCAAAATGAGCTTTGCAAATGTGAGTTCAGGATCTTGAGATGGGGTATTATCCTGAACTGTCTGGTAGGTGTAGTACAAGAACCTTTATAAGAGGAAAGCAGGAGGTCAGAAAGGAAATAAGATGCTATGCTAACGACTTTGAAATGAAGGAAGGAGCCACAAGCAAGGAATGTAGGCAGCCTCTAAGATTTTCTCCTAGAACCTCCAGAATGAACACAGCCCTGGTGACTCATTTTAGACTTCTGACCTCCAGAATTATAAGATAATACAAATTTGTTGTATTAACTAAGCCATTGAGTTTGTGGTAAGTTGTTACAGCAGCAACAAGAAACTAATAGAGAATCCAATAAAAACTTTAGCCCAGGAAGTGGTAGAGAAAAGTGGACTTTCTAAATTTAATTTATACACATAACAGTGATGATGTTTTGAAAGTAAATGTCTGATGCTGCCTCTTCCTGAAACCAGCATTGGATATAATACTCTCATTTTCCTCAACTGTAAAATGGGAACGATAATAATGGGTACAAGAGAACTAAATAGAAGTAGTTTGTGGATTACGATACGTCAACTAAAGTCTGTTATTGTGTTAGGCCACTCTTGTGTTGCTAGGATATCTGAGACTGGATAATTTACAAAGAAGAGAGGTTTAATTGGCTCATGGTTCTGCAGGTTGTATAGGAAGCATGGTGCCAGTATCTCTTGTGGTGAGGACCTCGGAAAGCTTTCAGTCATGGCGGAAGGTGAAGGGGAGTCAACGCATCACATAGCAAGAATAGGAGCAAGAAGCGGGGGAGGTGCCACACTCTTAAACAACCAGATCTCATGTAAACTAATAGCAAGAAATCACTTATGACCAAAGGAATGGTGCTAAACTATTCATGAGGGATCTGCCCTCATGATCCAGTCACCTCCCATGAGGCCCCACCTCCAACATTGGGAATCACATTTCAGTGTGAGATTTGGAGGGGACAGACATCCAATCCATGTCAGTCATTATTATATATATGAAGTTGAGAGTTAGTAAAGTGTTCAGTAGTAACAGCCTAGATAGTTCAGCTGTGGGTTAGGAGATATGCTGGAAATTCAATTAGAGAAGCTTACATTAGAGAGATTTCAGTTGGTCCAAATAAATATTTTTAAGAAAGTTATTCTTAATGCTTAAATGGGGATATCTAAGCAAATATAAAGAATATTCCAAACACATTAAAGTGATCGTTAGACTGACTTATGGAATTGTAGACTCTCACAGTTGGAATGAACCTTAAAGGATCTTGGATTCAGTTATTTGGTGAATGCCACGTTTTCTATTAGGCATACCAGATAAAAGATTCATGGTGAAGCAAGACTGCTCAATTGCATGGCATGTTTGGATATCTACCATCTCTTCCGTGGCTGGATCATTGGAATCCCACCACAACCCTTGAAATAGATCAAGCCCATAACAATGGCCCCCTTTCTAGGAAGAAGAACAAGAAGAAAAAAAATAAAGCTTCTTGCCCAAAGTTATACAACTGGTTAAAGTAATCTCAAACTATTTCTGGGCAAATCCTTTCATGGCTTGGTTGAACCATGTTTCATGGAAACCTAGGGTATGCTTTATAGGGCTGGGGAATCAATGCTCAGCAAAACAGGCATAGCACTTGTCATTGTGGAATTCATACTCTAGTGGAGAAGACAGATAATGAAGCAAATACAATACCACATGGGAATTTCAGGTAAATAGACCCAGTGGGTTACATGTGGAATCACAGGTCAGTAAAGCCTTGACTCCTAGAATTTTGGTTCCAACTCCAGGTTATGTTTCTTATATAATGTTCCCTCTTCCAGAAGGTAATTAATTCACCATGTTATCAAAGACTGACCTATCTGTGAACCTCATTTGCCTGTTCTCTTCCTTGGTGTGTGTTCAATGAAAGCTAAAATAATGGCAGAGGGAGGCATGACCATGCCTAACAGCATTGCCTAAATTCAAGAATCACTCCAAAGAATCCCACTGAAGTTAAAGATCCTGAAGACATTTAGAGATTCCTGTGGTGGACTCCTTGCAATTTGAATTTCTTGAAGTGACCAAGTTAGATGAGTGCATTCCTGGTATGGGTGAAGGGAAGGAGCAAGACTTCCTTTAAACATCTGGTTAGTGTGGGAGATTGCCCAATGGGTACAAAATTATAGTTGGATAGGAGGAATAAATGTTGCTGTTCTATTGTGCAGTAGGGTGACTAAAACTAAAAATATTGAATTGTATATTTCAAAATAACTAAAAGAGAAGATTTTGAATGTTCTCATTGCAAAGAAATGATCAATGTTTGAGGTGACAGTTACGCTAAATGACCCAATTGATCATTACACAATGTATACACGGATTGAAACATCAGACTACATCCCATACATCTGGACAATTATTATATTAATTAAAAATAAAATAAAACTTGGAAGAATCTGATTTCTTTCTTTTTTTTTTTTTTATCACTCTGTCACCCAGGCTGGAGTGCAGTTGCGTGACCTTGGCTCACTGCAACCTCCACCTCCTGGGTTCAAGCCCTTAGCCTCCTCAGTAACTGGGACTACAGGCATGCACCACCACACTGGCTATTTTGTTTGTTTGTTTGTTTAGTAGAGGTGGAATTTCACCATATTGGTCAGGCTGGTGGTCTTGAACTCCTGACCTCAAAAGATTGGCCTCCCTCTACCTCCCAAAGTTCTGGAATTATAGGCGTGTGCTACTGTGCCCGGTGAAAAATCTGATTTCTAACCCTATTAGTTATTACTACTTTATGTGAAATCATGCTATGTCAGAAAGTACAGAAATGATAAATTCTATAAAATTTGAGGTGTTATTATTACTTCAATTAGAATTAGAGACAAACTGTAGGGAAAGAATCACAATGTTTCTTGAGTATATTTCAAATCTGGAAGAACATTTTGCTCTTACGTGTGTGTGTGTTTGTGAGAGAGACAGCAAGGAGAGAGAGACAGAGAGAGTGAGAGAAAGTAAAAAATTATCCTTCAGTGTGGAGAATGTGCCTTGTTCCAGTGCCATCCTTTGCCATTCTGGGCTGGAGAAAATGCTCTATCAGGAGCTCCATTCTGAAGATTTTTCTGCAAGTGGGACTTGAATATCACAACTTAATCTCATATCCTCACTCTCATACTAATAATACTTCCATTTAGGTGAAAATCAATAGTAAAATATGTAGATTTTAGTACCAGCTCCAAGTCCATTTGAAGTATTGACAAGAAGAATATTTTTAGGGGAAGAGAGTAAAGACAGAGGGAATAGACGGTAGAATATATGATTTGAAATACACAAAATTATATGCTGAAATAATCATCTCTAGCATTCCAATTATCCCATCTATAAGATTTATCTAAGCGCTCAATAAAGGCATTGATTTTCAATTTTTATCAGCTCTTTCCTTCTTTACATTGCTTCTTCAACTTTCCAGATTACATTTTTATCTAGGTTCGCTTCTATCACCATGTTTTCCTCTTGTCTTTTTTGCTATTTTCTATTTATTTCCTTCCACCCCACATCTTGTCTTTGATGCCTAGCTGATTTCTTCTCTGTTTGTTTCTTAAAATTATCATAGTGCAAAATGGTTGAGTATAGATCTAAAAGTACAGGTAAGAATCTAGAGTCAGATTTCTCAAATACTGGTTCTACCACTTGTTGACTACGAAGACTCAAGAAAGTTACTAATTTCTCAGTCATTCCATTTGCTCATCTACACAATGAGTGCACTTCCTTTATAACATTAAGGTCAGGATTACATGAGATAGTACACATGAAGCACTTAGAATAGTGTCTATCACATGGGAAGCACAAAATGAAGATTTATCATCACCATCATCATTAATATCATCAACATCATCATCGTCATCAATGCCATGTTGCCACAACCTATAGCTCTAGCTTTGGCCACTGTCTTCTTAGCTTCCCATTTATCAGCAGAAGTCCACTGGCATTTCCACTGACATCACTGAATCCACTTACCTAAGTCCATACTCACATTTTTCTTTAGAAATTCCAATTGGATTTGAATTCTCAGACATTCTGACTCATGATGACTGGAATCACAGAATAACTAATTAACAACTTGGTTCTAAAAGTGTCTGAATAAATAAGGTGATAGAAAGAATTGTTGAGGTAGGAAGGATTTGATAACCACAGGAAATATAGATGGATAGATAAACTGGCAACTGTTGTTAGGAAATTGCCAGAGACTCCTGAGTAAGGACTTAGAGTGACTAGAGTTTTATGAGCATTTTTTCTATTGGGGTTTCTTCCTTTCATATGTTTTCTAAATTTAGATCACAGGTCAGTGCACACCACAGGCTCATGGTTAGTTATCTCACAGGTAATTCTCATTCTTTACATGGCTTAGGGTAGCCTACCTCATTTGGAGCTACAATCCTAGGAGAGTTGAGATGTATCTAATTCCTATTTAATGGACTTAACAGACCTTCTTGGCTCCCAGCATTTAGCCAGTGGGCTCAGTACCAGCTTTGACTTTCAACATTCCATCTAGAACACTAATACCATAACCTTTTATTTATTGACTTTTTGTCTTTCTCATTTGCTTGAATTGGCCCAGGTATCTTAAATTGAGAATTTTGACTGGATTTTGTATTTCTATTACTCTCTGCCTGTATATATTGAAAATTACAAATTCACACTAATCAATTAAATTCCAATCCAACGACAAATGACTCATTCTATTTGTTTCCTGTGTTTGGAACTCTTTTCTCCAACAGTGGCTTCCATTATCCTTAACATATTTTCTTACCTAATAAATTCACCTGTATGCTTCCAGTCTCCCATTGCCATTATACCACCCTCCCGATGAAGAGGCTCTCCTTACCCTACATATGCCTCCACGATATGTGCTGGGTCTCTGTAAACTCCCTCTCACTGGGATCCTCTCTTTAAGCTCTGCAGGCTCTGATACTTGTGTTAGATTGTCCCAGTGTGTGGAATCCCTTCTCATTATGTAGACTCCAATCCTTCCTTTAGCTGTCTTTCATCCAAACCCCTCCCCAATTCCCTGTAAAATGCTTTCCTACTATGCTTGGTCTCTGATACTCTATATCAGGCTTCCTCCCACATGGCTGCTCTACCCACTTCTATTTAGGCTTTGATACTCTGCAGTAGATCATCCCTCTCTGTGGGGTCTCACCCCACTTAGGCTCTGACCCTCCATACAGGCTGACTTTCTAAAGAAATACCCACCTCATTCTGCCTGGGCTCTGACATCACATACCAAGCCATATCCTTGCATATATGAACATACTCTTTGCCACACTTGGATTCTAGCTCCCTGTGCTAGGTTCTCCCCATGCATATATATTGTCAAGCCTACTTGGACCTTAATATTCCACCTCAGTCTGCCTTAGAGGGGATGCCCCTGCATGACACTCTCTTTACCCTCTCAGGCTTTGACAGCCGTGATCAAACATAATCTCACCCTGCTGGAGCTCAAACTCCCCTCTCTGGGCTACCATGGCTCTCTTTTGTTTATCAAACATATTCGCCTTCTGGTGCACCAGCTAAAGTAAATAGTTACAGCAGTGAACTGTCCTGACAGAAAACGAACAGGAAAGGGAGATAAGAAAGCGAAAAGAAACCCCAGCCCTGTCCCTTTAGATGGAGGTAGATTTCTGATTCACCTTGGAATTGTTGAGTTTTCATTTTTACATACTCCTCTGGCTTTGAGTTTATTCCTTGTTTCTTACAGCTGGAGAGACATGTACAAGCTTAGGCATGTATTTTTTAAAGTAATTGTTATATTGCATACAGCATATTTTTATATGATTTAAACAGAAACAGAAGCTTCCTGGATCAACCCATCCTGGTGTATTGATGTAATGACACTTGAGCTGAAATCAAAAGAATAACTGAGGAATTAAGTAGATGAAGCGGGAGGACAGACTGTTAAGACAAATCTAAAAGCAGAAGAGAAGATGTTGGGGACATTATGGCTGCAGTGCAGAGAGTGAAGGAAAAAGTATGGTTGAGAATGAGGCTGGAGAGGAAGAAAGGAGCCAGATTACATATAGCCTTTGTATGTAACCTAAAAGGAAAGGCATGCCAGGTCTGATGTTCTGAGGAGTTCCCACTAGTCACCTTTCAAAGGCAATGGGGTTGCCTCTAGCAATGAGGTTCTACCTTGTTCTACCAGTTAACCAGGTGAATGAAATCTGGCTAAAACAGTGGCAAACTCTTAAGGAAAATTCACCAGGAACTTTGTGTGTCAGATCCCCAGCTATTTTCTTCAATTCCTGCTTACTCCTTCAGGTTTACGACTGTCTTTCTTGGCGTTCAGCCAGTTTCTTACTCTCTGGTACATTCTCAAATGAACTTCCAGGTGGTGATCTGCCTGTCTGCCCCAGTGCTGCCTCTGGAGTCTCAGACAAAACCTGCTCCCCAAACCCACATTGCCACTTAAATCTGGGTTCACACCAAGTCCCATTATGCTTAGATCAAATTTCACTCAACGCATTTCAGCTAGAGAGTGGATCTATGAGGTGAATGACATTGTCTCTCAAATCAGGAGGTTTCTGTCATCCTTAATAAACACCTTATCCCCCACCAAGATTTTCTAGGATGGCATTTGTATTGTGTTTCTTTGTTGTTTTCCTGCTAATATGAACTTTATGTCATATATGCTGCCTTTACAAGGGTCTCTCTATTTTCTATTTTTCAATCAGAAAGGCCAAAATCAAAGCTCCTAGGGAAGTCTGGATTATGAGTGCATGGAATTTCATCTGAGGATGAATTTAATTCACAGGCATCTATAAATACTCAGTGATGGTTAAAATGCTTCAGGCTGTGCCATGGCACATGAATACAATTAATTACTGTATTTTTTAAAAAGAGATGAAATTGGGAAATTGAACAATGACCAAATGTGTAATACTTCAACTGTGTTTATATATCCATGGGTCGAGGTCTTTAGTAGAAAACTCAGATAAGAATTTCAAAGTGACAAGAAGAAAATTCTGAAGTGACTTGTAAAAACTTCAAGAATCATAGTCAATTGACTGAGGTTCCCTTCACGGAGGAGAAAACTGCAATGGAAACAATGTTGGCTATGAAATCTAAGAGAGTTCAGTTTTCCAGTCCTGGTTACTAGCTTTGGCTCTGTTATTGCACGTAAATTAGGAAATATATATGTCAAATATGGAAACATATTCCATACACCTAGCAAAAATTCCAAAGTGTAGCATCTCAATAAATGTTAAACCAGTGTGCTAGGCCATTCTTGCATTGCTATAAATAAATATCTGAGAATAGGTAATTTATAAAGAAAAGAGGTTTGATTGGCTTACAATTTTGCAGGCTGTACAAGTATGGCACTGGCATCTGCTTGGCTTCTTGGGAGGTTTCGGGGAGCTTTTACTCATGGCAGAAAGCAAAGAAGGAGAAGGTGTCTTACATAGTGGAAGCAGGAGCAAGAAAGAGAGAGTGCATGTGGAGGTACCACACACTTTTAAATGACCAGATCTCATGTAAACACAGACCAAGAGCTCACTTATCACAAAGGGAATGGCCCAGGTCATTCTTGAAGGATCCACCCTGTGAGCCAAACACTTCCTACAAAGCCCCACCTCCAACATTGGGGATTATATTTCAACATGAGATTTGGGCAGGGACAAATATCTTTCTGCCCTGACCCCTTCCAAATGTTGTCCTTATCACATTTCAAAATATAATCATCCCTTGTTTAAGTTCCCCCCAAATCTTAACTCATTCCAGCATTAACTCAAACGTCCCAAGTCCCAAATCCAAACCAAGTTTCTTCCACTGATGAACTTATAAAACTTATAAAATCAAAGCAAGTTATTTACTTCCAAGATGCAATGGAGGTCTAGGCATTGAATAAACAAAAATTAGCCGATAGAAAGGCACTACAGGCTCCATGTAAACTTGAAACCCAGCAGGACAGTCATTAAATCTCAAAGCTTAAAAACAGTCTCCTTTGACTCCATGTCCACCTCCTGGCACACTGCTATAAGAGGTGGATTCTTAAGGGCTTGGCTGGCTCCACCCTTGTGGCTTTGCAGGATTCAGTCTCCAGGGCTGCTGTCATGGGTTGGAGTTGAATGTCTGTGGCTTTTCCAGGAATAGGATACAAGCTGCCGATGAATCTACCATTCTGGGGTCTGGAGGCCAGAGACCCCATTCTCACAGCTC
Source organism: Mandrillus leucophaeus (assembly GCF_000951045.1). NCBI lineage: Eukaryota > Metazoa > Chordata > Mammalia > Primates > Cercopithecidae > Mandrillus > Mandrillus leucophaeus. The sequence goes on along the minus strand of NW_012101365.1, from coordinate 10,245,885 downwards.
CCATAAGCAGTGGCCCATGGGGCACTGCGTGTGAGGGCTCCAATCCCACATTTCCCCTTGGCACTGCCCTAGTAGAAATTCTCTGTGAGGGTTCCACCTCTGCAGCAGCTTTCTGCCTGGCCACCCAGGCTTTTTCATACATCCTCTGAAACCTAGGTGGAGGCTGCCAAGTGTTCTTTACTCTTGCATTCTCAGTACCTGTTGGCTTAACACCATGTGGAAGCCACCAATGCTTATAGCTTGTATTCTCCAAAGTGGCAGCCCAAGCTGTACATAGGCCCCTTTGAGCCACAGCTTGATCTAGAGTGGCTGGGATGTGGGAAGCAGTGTCCTGACACTGTGCAAGGAAGAAGAGCCCTGGGTCAGGTTTACAAAACCCTTTTTCCCTCCTACACCTCTGAGCCTGTGACAGAAGGGATTGCCTTAAAGGTCTCAGTCATTCTCCTTTTTAATTATGAAAATATCTTTAGCAAGTGGTTGCTCTGCAGCTTGCTTGAATTTCTCTCTCAAAAAAGCATTTTTTCCTCTGCCACTGACTAGTCTCCAAATTTTTGAAACATTTACACTCTGCTTCATGTTTAAATATAAATTCTAACTTTAAGTCATTTCTTTGCTCCTACATCTGAGCATAGGCTGTAAGAAGCAGCCAGGCCATATCTAGAATGTTTTGCTGCCTAGAAATTTCTTCCCCCAGATACCCTAGGCCATCACTCTCAAGCTCAAACTTCCACAGATCCCTAGGGCATGAACAGAACACAGTCCAGTTCTTTGCTAAGGCATAGCATATGTGACATTTCCTCCAGATCCCAATAACGTTTTCATTTCCATCTTAGACCTTGTCAGCCTGGATTTCACTGTGCATATCACTAGCAGCATTTTGGTCAGAATCATTTAACCAGTCTCTAAGAAACTTCAAACTTTCCCTCATCTTCTTGTCTTCCGAACCCTCCAAACACTTCCAACCTCTTTCCATTACCCAGTTGCAAAATTATTTCCGCATTTTAAGGTATCTTTATAGAAATGTCCCACTCCTTGGTACCAATTTTCTGCATTAAGCCATTCTTGCATTACTATAAAGAAATATATAAGGCTGGGTAATTTATAAAGAAAAGATGTTTAATTGGCTCACACTTTTGCCTGCTGTACAAGCATGCCACTGGCATCTGACTGTTTTCTGGGGAGGCTCAATGAACTTTTATTCATTGAGGAAGGTGAAAAGGGATCAGGTGTCTCATATAGTTGGAGTGACAGCAAGAGGGCGAGAGTGGGGGAAGAGGTGCCACATACTTTTTTTTTTTTTCCCAAGACGGAGTTTTGCTCTTGTTGCCCAGGCTAGAGTGCAATGGCGTGATCTTGGCTCACTGCAGCCTCCGCCTCCTGGTTCAAGCAAGACTCCTGCCTCAGCCTCCCGAGTAGCTGGGACTACAGGCGCCCACCACCAGGCCTGGCTAATTTTTTTTGTATTTTTAGTAAAGACGGGGTTTCACAGTGTTAGCCAGGATGGTCTCGATCTCCTGACCTCATGATCCACCTGCCTCGGCCTCCCAAAGTGCTGGGATTACAGGAGTGAGCCACCACGCCTGGCTGCCACATACTTTTAAATGACCAGATCTCTTGTGAAGTTAGAGCAAGAGCTCACTTATCACAAAGAGCATGGAGCAAGCCATACATGAGGGGTACGCCTCCATGATCCAAACCTCTCCCACCAGGCCCAACCTCCAACATTGGGGATTATATTTCAACATGAGATTTGGGTGGGCACAAATATCCTAGCTATATTGCCCAGTATCTTCTGTTTGGGCTACAGCTACAAACCCACTTCAGCATATTTAAAGTTTAGATTCTTGAAGCTGTCCTTTGAGGATGGATAAAGACTATCATGACTTGATTAATTCCATAAATTGAGACAAGCCACTTTGGCTTCCAGGACTTTTCCCAGTTTCTAGGAATCTCTTTTTGACAAAATATATGTATGAAAGATACGTTAAACAATTGAATCTTTATTTCTCCAAACCGTTTGCCTCCCTGACCCCAGCCCATTGGAAGAAAGCTGAAATGTAATTTCAAGACAGATATGCTTGCCCTTTTCATTCTAATTTGGTATAGCACAAGCCACAGGGCATAGTGGTTTCTTTTTCTTCCAAGTGTGCAAATTTCTCCACATGTAACATTCAGGAAACTCATTTATTTTGAGAACAGGGTCTTATGATGTATTCACTGATTCAATATAGTTTAAAATGTCATTGTTTTAGATGAGAAGAATTACTGCTCATTTTAGAGCATTTGAAGACTATAGAATATCCCCCCACGTATAATATAATTAAATAAAAACCTACTGCATAAAAAACTGTTTTCCTGCAAAAGTGTTCTTCTAGTGCCTATTCTGTACCCACACTTTGATAGGCACTAGACATCAGCAACACAATAGATATAAAGTTGTTGCTTTCATAGAGTTAGTAGAGGAGAAAGGAAATATAGAAATAAAGAAAAAAATCAATGCTCAACCGTGATAAAATTTGTGAAGAGAGTAAATGAGGTGGTGTTTTTCAAAGTAATAACACATTAGATAAAATGGACAATATGTACTTTCTAACGTGGCTTCTGACTGAAATCTGAAGGAGAGAATGAGGCACCCATTAAAAGAGTTACGAGTAGAGCCTTTCTGGTGGAAGAAAGAGTAATTGTGATTAGGAGACAGAAAGAATCTTGGTGAGAAAGAGAAAGTAGGTCAGAGTGTCTGGTATGTTGTGTGCTGGGGGAAAATGATACAAGATAAACTTACAGCTGAAAAACTGAAGAACTTGGAGTCTGATGTTCAAGGGCAGGCATCCAGCACGGGAGAAAGATGTAGGCTGCGAGGCTAGGCCAGTTTCGCTTTTTCACATTTTTCTGCCTGCTTTATATTCCCTGGCAGCTGATTAGATGGTGCCCACCAGGTTAAGGGTGGGTCTGCCTTCCCCCGCTCAGTGATGCAAATGTTAATCTCCTTTGGCAACACCCTCACAGACACACTCAGGATCAATATTTGTATCCTTCAATACAATCAAGTTGACACTCAGTATTAACCATCACAATATGGACTCAAACTAAGTGCCTGTCAGTGGTGGATTGGATAAAGAAAATGGTACATATACATCACAGAATACTATGCAATAATGAAAAAGAATGAAATGATGTCCTTTACAGCAACATGAATACAGCTGGAAATCATAATACTCAGCAAATTAACACAAGAACAGAAAACCAAATACCGTATGTCTCACTCATAAGTGGGAGCTGAACATTGAGTACTCATGGACATAAAGTTGGGAACAATAGACACTGCAGACTACTAGACAGGGAAGGGAGGGAGGAGAGTGTGGGTTGAAAAACTGCCTATTGGGTATTATGCTCACTACCTTGGTGACAGAATCATTTGTATACCACACTTTAGTTTGGTGCAATTTACCCATGCAACAAACCTGCACATGTGCTCCCCTATCCAAAATAAAAGTTGAATTAAAAAAAATTTTCTTTGCCTCTATGCGGAACTGGCTTTGTAAAATAACCTCTCCTTCACATTCATTGTCTTTCTAATAAAATAAGGACAATACTACAAGCACGTTTCCTTCAGAGTAGTTGTAAGGATCAAATTAGGTGTATGTAAAACACCTGTACTAATTTCATGTTCAATACATTTAGTAGATAGTACAGCACAGTAGGACAAACATGAACTTTGAAATCTAATAGATTAAAAAGAGTTCAGCTCCCAGGTCAGCATCTAATTGCAGGTGAGGCATTCCTCCTCTGAATTTCAGTCTCCTTATCTATAAAATGGGAAAAAGAATTTCTGTCTCTCATGTAGGTTGTAGAGTTTTGGCAAAATCATGTGTCTAAAATGTCTCCTCAGGTGGCACACAGTGGGGCTTATCAAACATGACAGGAGACAGTGCACACTTGCTCTGCTTATGCAGAGACCATATCAACTCTCTTTTGCTGCCTTGATCTGATCACTTTCCTAGTTTCCCTGAAGGACACTAAGAAGTGGAAGATGTGGCAGGCATGAGCTGGCAGAGGGCTTGGTGCTAAACTGCGGAGTAAAGACCTGTCATCCATTAGGAAGTCAGTTACTTTGTAAATTCCCAGAGAGAATGTTCCCAAGAAAACCCAACCCCTATCGGCAGGCACCTAGGCACGAATTTTCAAAACTCTTCACCATGCAACTTTCATAGTGAGTAACAAAGGAGTATTTTTATTTCTTCTTTTTTATCCTGGTCGCCAGAGTTCTCTCAAACTCCAGTCTGAAAAAAATTTAGCCCCGGATGTGCAGGGTTAGTAGCTGCATGAACATGCGATCTTCCAATGGGGCACCCATTTCTATCCCCTTTTGCATAGTGCTTCACCAGCAGGGGCTTTGGGAAAACCCGGCAGGTTCAAGGCCCCAACCTTGGCTTCTCTACCTTCTCACACACAGATGGAGAGCGACAGGTCACAGAAAAGGCCAGCCTGGTAGCTACATAGCTCTCTGCTCTTGTCACAGGGCCATACACGCGTCTGCTTTCTCTTCACCCCATCTGAGATGAGAAAGAAGAAAACTGCAGAGAGATCATCTCTTCTGCATCAAGCCAATTACTGAAGATGGTAAGATGGGAGAGTGGCAGAGCCAGAAAAAGAAGCCGCCTTGACTCTGCCAAGCACTCACTCCTGCTGCCAACTCCAACTCTTTGTCTGCAGACAGTCTGTGCAGCCGACTAGGACCTGCCTCAAGCACCGCATCTGCCCGGGGCTCTTTCCCAGTATAGTTTCCTGCTCTCCAGCCCACCCCGGAGGATGTCACTTTCAGATCCCTTTCCCAGTCCTCCACGACAGCTTCCTGTCAGTTGACTCTCCCCCACACGTCTTTTTTGACAAATCTCAGAGATGCAACAGCTGGTCACCCTTCAAGACTTCCACATGTCTCTGCTGCCACTTACACAGATTTCTTTCTTCCTTATTGATTTTTTTTTTCCATTTCTCCTCTTCTGTTTTGTGGGTAATCAACTAACAGTTTACAGTCTCTTGTATTGCTCAGTTCTCTCTATTTAAAGTCCCTACCTTGTGGCAACTCCTGCACATATGGACTTTCCAATTATAACATTACAAGGAACAATAATAGATGCTAACATGACTCTGCTTACATTCTGTTTTACTGTTCAAAAAGTATTTGCACAAGCAGTTGCATTATAACTTCTCTCTGAGATAAGCACCTGTTGCAAAGATTTAGTTTTAAATTTTTATAAGAGATCAAATAGCTTCAAAATAATAATTATAATGTCTATTTAATTTTTTTTTTTTTTTTTGAGCCAAAGCCTTGCTCTGTCATTCAGGCTGGAGTGCAGTGGCATGATCTCTGCTCACTGCAACCTCTGTCTCCCGGGTTCAAGAGATTCTCCCGCCTCAGCCTCCCCAGTAGCTGAGATTACAGGCTCCTGCCACCAACCCTGGCTACCTGTATTTTTAGTAGACACGAGGTTTCACCATGTTGGCCAGGCAGATCTAGAACTCCTGACGTCAGGTTATCTGCCTGCCTTAGCCCCCAAAGTGCTGGGATTCCAGGCATGAGCCATAACAACGGGGATAATGTCTATTTAATTTTAAAAAGCATTCATGCACCTACCATCAAACTTATGAAACAGAATATTATCAGCTCCTCTGAGTACCCAGGAACCAGTTCTCTATCTCGGTGCCCCTCTTCCCTCCTCTCCCAGAAGTCATGGCCATCTGGATCTTGGGTTTGTGAATGCCTTACTTTTCTTTGTAGTTTTAACACATATCCTGTGTCCCTAAATAATTAATATATAGTTTTGTTTATTTTGAAAGATGGGATGTAAGTAAAATTATACCATTTGCATCTTCTCAAACTGTGCTGTTTAACATGATGGCCGCCTGCCACCTATGACTGAGTATCTGAAAGGTGACTAGTCCCAGTTGAGATGTCCTGCACATATAAAATTCACATCAGATTTCGAAGATTTAGAACAAAAAATAATGTCATATATATCATTAATATTTTCATATTGACTACATGGTGACATGATAATAGTGAACATATTACCTTAAATAAAATATACATTTATTGTTAAACTAATTTCACCTGTTTTTTCTTATGTTCTTAATATGGCTGCTAGAAATTTTAACATTAAATATGCATCTCACATTTGCAGCTTGCATCATATTTCTATTGGACAGAGCTACTCTGGAACTTGTATTTGTCTTAGTGCCTTCTTTATGAGGCTCATTTATATTACTGCCTATAGCAGTATTCACTGTATGCTATAATGTGCTTTATTCCTCTATTCTATTGTTGGTAGATGTTTGGATTTGTTCCATTTATGAATACTGCTGATAGAATCAGCAACAGTTTTCTAGAGTAATTCTAGGTCCTAGGGTTTGCACCTATTCATATCACTAGATAGATAAAATTGCTTTCAGAAGTGGTTATGCATTTTTCACTTCTACCAGCAGTGTAGCATTCCCATGCTTTTTGTATCAGCATCACCAAACATTTTCTGTAAAGTATCACATGGTAAATATTTTAGGGTTTAACATCAAGAGGCAAAATTGAACAACTATTCTCCCTGAAAGGCTAATAGTCTTTTTAAACTCTTCATTTAAAAATGTAAAACCATTCCTGGCTCATGTGCTATACAAAAGCAGGTGGAAGGCCAGATTTGGCCTGTGGTTTGGAGTTCACCAACTTTGTCTCTGCTTCCTTGTTACCACTTGATATTGTCAGTCTTTAAGTTTAGCCCATCTTATTAATGCAAAGTGATGTTTCACTGTGTTTTTAATTTTCATCACCTTGATTACAAAGGAGGATGAGCATCACTTCACTGGTTTATTGACTTGTGATGTTTCCTTTTCTTCAAAAATGTTGGTTTAATTCTGTGGCCCTTTTTATTAATCTGGTATCATTTCATAGGCAATGGAACTGCATTTGGCTGAAAAGACAGACTATGTGAATGTTCTAAGATCCCATAGCTGGAAGGAACAAAATGTAGACCTATCCTTTTTCCTCTAATTATAATATCTTTGATGCTCTCTTTAGAAACAAATTAACCAAAACTCTAATACTATTATAGTGATTTACAATCTTATTTGATACTGCTATTCATTTTACAGATAAAGGTCTTTTCTTCTTAGATTCTAATAGATTTTATAATGCCTGTTTGGATAAGGGTAGTAACATTTGTATGATTTGAGGTATGCTTTAGAAGCATCATATTTCTTAGAGTGTGTAGCTGATTTTCTCATTGCCGATTTCGCACACTGTGTCTTATCTAGTCTCCATTTCTTCCTAATCAAGAAAGCCTAACTATATATGGACAGTACTTTGCCCAGCTGAAAAGCCTGATTTCCCAGGCTGTCTTGCACCTTGCGATAGCTATTTAACATACATGGAAGTTCATTTAGTGGTACTTCTGGAAATCATTTTGTTCCCCTGATACAAGGGAATACATTCAAGGAGCACTATTTCGTTCCACCTCTACTTCTGCCTGGAGTTTAGCCTCATGCCCAACAGTGCAGGAGTCAATTTCAATCACAGAAGCTAGAAAGTTCCTGGATTATCAGTGGCTTCCTGAGCACCTGCACTAGCTTTGGGCTACCTCTGGATGTCTTATTGCCAGAGGAAAATAAAGCCTCTTCTACTGAAATAAGTTATTGTAGTCAGGCTTTTGCCGAAGTAGCTAAAGCCACTCTAATTGATGAAGGCAGAAACATGGGCTTGCAGAAGGTCTAACTCATGTTTGAATCACTTTTAGTGACTTTTTTTTTTTTTTCAGGAAAAAAATAAATTCCAGAGAAGATACATCATATGAAGTCTTAAAAATGTTTATGGAATTATCATGTATTTGCAGAAAACATTTCCCATTTCCCTGACAGCATTTCACTCTGTAAAAACTAGGAAACTAGGCTGTAATATAAAAGATCACTGCTACTTAGTTTTTTTGTCTTCAGTTATCGATGAAATGAATTAAAGAAGACTGAAAGAAGTATATTTGTAGAATCTGGGAAGAGGCAATGGGTCACCATCTATAATCGCAGAAGGAGATAAGCATGGTATGGGAGATAAAGTATGGGATTTTGAAGTTGATCAGACAGACCTGTATTCAAATCTAAACTGAGTCATTTAGCAGCTGTTAGGTCTTTGGCTTTCTGAGATTTATTTAGACAGAGCTGTCATAAGGATTAAAGGCCTTTTCAATACCCATTACTTCTCTTAGGTCCTCTTCTTCTGAAATTGATTTTGGTAAAACAAGCTTATAATGAATGAAGAATAATTAATGCTAGACACAGTACATCCTGAAACGAATTGCAAATAGTTTTAAGAATCCTTGGTAATTAAATGATTCAGTTAAAAAATAAAGAAACATATTGATTGTTCTTTTGTCTTAATCTTGGCCGTTTCTGGTACTTGGCAGACTAGTATAACAATCACACCATTAACTACCCCTCCATATACACAGATCACCTCACTACATCTTCTAGTCCCCAATCATTCTTCTAGTTTCGGCACTGATTTCACTCCTCACAGGATACTTGGCCTGAAGCTCTCCAATACCCCACCTTTTCATATTGTCTTTATTCCTGATTTGTATCCTAATTGATTGCATTGTAATCGCTTGCTTACTTGCTGTTTTCTTCCCTAGACTGGGAACTGCCTGAAGTCAGGGAGCATGTTTAAGTCACCATCTTATCCCTAATACCAAACACAGTTTCTAACACAGTAGATGTTTAACAAATACTTCTTGAATGAGTGAGTGAATGTTTGACTTCTTGATGCCAGGTATGGTTTAGTCCACTTGTATGCAAGGTCAATCCAACTGGATTGCAACCAAAAGAGTTCAAATATAATCACGTGCACTGGGAATCCCATTTGTGGGATAATCATATAACTGAAGGCAATAACATTGTATGAAGCCTTGAAAAAACAGAGACAAAGAGTAATAATGTGAGGCTAGGCGGGGTGGCTCATGCCTGTAATATCAGCACTTTGAGAGGCTGAGGCAGGTGGATCACCTGAGGTGAGGAGTTCAAGACCAGCCTAGTCAACATGGCGAAACGCTGTTTCTACTAAAAGTACAAAATTAGCTGGGTGTGGTGGTGCACGCCTGTAATCCCAGCTACTCAGGAGGCTGAAGCAGAAGAATTGCTTGAACCCAGGAGGAGGAGGTTGCAGTGAGCTGAGATCACGCCACACTCCAGCCTAGGCAATGAGAGTGAAACTCCACCTCAAAAAAAAAAAAAAAAAAAAAAAGAGAACAACAACAGCAACAACAAAAAGTAAAGAATGTGCCTGTGTTGTTCCTCCATTCTCCACCACTCCAGCACCTTTCACAGGAATGGGAGCTCTTATTCAAAGAAACATCAAGGAGAATGCAGCAACAGTGTCCTTAGAATCTAGGACCTTTAGTTAAAGAGCAATATTTCCTTGGCAGTATTTCTGGAGCACAACAATCAGATATTAAGGAACAAACGTGCCGTTGGCAGGCTTGATCCATATAGCAATATAATATTTGTATGAATATAATAAAGTCATATAAATAAAATGAGTAAATACAAATATTTATATTTATAAATCTTTATAAAAATAGATATAAAATAAAATGTTGTTTTATAGTTTAACATATTAATATTTACACATTCATAGATTGTTTCATGTTTAAATGTTTGGTGAATTAACAGGGAGTAACTTTCTTACAATGGCCTCAATCAGAATTCTAAGCTGAAGAGTCCTATAAACACAGAGATCTTCAACACCTCCTCCATCCTGGTTACCCAAAGACCCTTCTCAACCAGATAACAATTAAGTATGTCAATATATTTATATAGGCAGAAATAAGTGTGTTAAATTTGGGAATAAAGACTAAGAATTGATCATGCACAAGAAACTATTAAGAATTCCTGATAAATATATGCTGTTAGGAAATGTCTGAGGAAGAAAAGTTTTTGATGAACTTGGTAGGTTTTATCTCTAGAGGAATAACAATGGGGCCAGAAAAGAGGAAAAAAAAAAAAAAAGAGGAAAGCCTTGGAGATCTCACATCTTTCAAAATACATTTCCACTGAAATGAGGAGCTACATGTTAAAAGAAAACAAAACAGTAAATGTGGTAGTTTTAAAAAGTCATATCAGAAGGGGAAGCCTTTCTAAGTTTAAAAGCTCCTTAGTCGGGAACAAGAACAAAATAGTGAAAAAATAGTGAATACAGAAAGGTATTTAAATTAATATGACCTATTTATTTCATTAATATGGCAATTACAGACAGTAATAAAAGTTTTGGAGGAAATATAAATCTCGTCGTAAGGTATTTTACTAAAATGAATTTTAAATAGATACATATATGATATATATAATAATCTTATATATATATATATATATATGAAGAGTTCAGTGAGGTGATCGGTGCATGTGGAGGGGTAGTTGGTGGTATGGTTGTTATATTAGTCTGCCAAGTACCAGAAACGGCAAAGATTAAGGCTAAAGAACAATCAACACGTTTCTTTATTTTTTAACTTAATAATATATTAACATGCAAGATGAGAAATAGATTGTGCATAGAAATAAGTATCATAAACAAAATTAAAAGGAAACTACTAATTAAGAATATTTTTCACCACTTTAGATGCACCTTTAATTACACTACTTAAAATATACTCATAGATAAAAATAGAATAAGTCAATTTTGAGAAATGATCAAAGGACATGACTCTGTGGTTCTCAGGAAAAAAATTAAGAAGAATTCTAAACGACCTTAGGATCTATGAGTAGATGTTCAATCATACACATAATCAGGGGGATGAAAGTGAAAGCAGGATAACTTCTTTTACCTAGAATAAAAAGCTTGATAAAACCATTCTTAGCTAAAGAATAGGGAGACAGGTACTCAGCAATGTTTAAGTCAAATTAGTATAATCGTAGCAAAGGGAAATTGAGCCATTCTTATTTTTTTTTAAATGGGTACTAGGCTTAATACCTGTGATGAAATAATCTGCATAACAAACCCCCATGACACAAGTTTACCTGTGTAACAAATCTGCACGTGTACCCCTGAACTTAAAAGTGTAAGAAAGTGCATACATGTCTTTTGACTCGGCAATTTCATTTTTAGAAATTTTGACTGCTGCTGTAACAGATGTGTTCACGCATGTACAAGATAAATTAACAAAGATGTTTATTGAAGTCTTGCATGAAATAGATGATAACTGACAGCAATGTAAATGTCAATGAATAAGACAAATTGTGGTACATCCATAATATGCAATATTATACTGCTATAAAAAAGAATGAAGTTTTTTAAAAATTAACATATACCTGTCTTATGCTTATTATGTGACGTTTAATCTTCATAACAATTTTATGAAGCAGGTACTACTATTATATCCATTTTAAAGATGAGCAAACTGAGGTTAAATAATATGCTCAAGGTTGCAAAAGCTATTGTGTGTTGAAGTCAGAATTCAATCTTGGCAGCCTATCTCTAGAATCTGTCCTAATCACAAAATATGCTGCCTATGACAATTATATTGCTCATGTATACTTTTCTATAACAGTGCAGAATACGATTATAATAAACCCATTTGTATTAAATACATCCATATACATATATGCTTGTGAAGCAATCAATATTTCCGGAAAGATACACAAGCAACCAGTAACAGCAGGTATCTCTAAGTACTATGTAGGTATCATTTGTATTTATTGTTATAGCAAACTATTGATAATAACTCAACTCTGAAAATATTTAGGCTATAACATAATGGAATTATTGTGGCCATTAAATTTTTTGCTTAAAAGAATTCATAGCAGTGGAGAAAATGCTTTTATTATTATATTAACACAAAAATAACATATACAATATGTTCATGACTATATTATATTGAAAAAATATACTTAAAATTGTTACAGTAAAAAATGCACAAGAAATGACATGGCTGGGGGCAGTGGCTCATGCCTGTAATCCCAACACTTTGAGAGGCTGATGCGGGCAGATCATGAGTTCAGGAGATCGAGACCATCTTGGCTAACATGGTGAAACCCCGTCTCTACTAAAAATATGAAAAATTACCCGGGCATAGTGGCATGTGCCTGTAGTCCCAGCTACTGGGGAGGCTGAGGCAGGAGAATCGTTTGAACCTGGGAGGCAGAGGTTGCAGGGAGCCGAGATCATGCCACTGCACTCCAGCCTCGGCAACAGAGGGAGATTCCGTCTCAAAAAAAACCAAAAAACAAAAAACAAAACATTAGTCATTTGGGGGTAGTCTAAGGGTTTTCCGGCTTTCCACATTTTTATATTTCTGAATGTTTTGTATGTAGTTCATGTAGCGTAAAATACATTCTATTTACAAAAATAATGTCACCAACTCTGGGAAAAGCAGACTTAGAAGGCTGAGGGTTGGCCTTGAGACTACAGTGATGTCATTAAGATCTATTAAAGATGGTACTTGGCCAGAGGATTTCAGCAATACCTGGCTCCCACTCCCCACTTTGGTCCTATTGTAAGAGACCCCTCCCCTCAACGAGTTGGGGAGGGGAGGGGAATATATTTATAAGGAACTATGGCTATGCCATGAAACCCTTAATAAAAATCCATTAAATAGAAAAAGAAAACCCAGGGCTAACATAAAGCATCACAGAAAATTCACACTAAATTAAAACCATATGTGTTGGACGATATTGGTCTAGAAGATCATCAGAACAAAGGAAAGGCCACGGCACAAGAAGGTTGAAGAAGGAACTTTCTCCATGCTCCTTGTCAAAGGTTCTAAGATAGGTTCTGGCATTAATTGTGCCGTTTTGTTACATTACTTACTAGAGCAGCATATGGCTGTTTTGTTAAAGCCACATAGACACGCGTCTGCTCAGATAAATTAATGTTCCCATCTCAACTGGATGATTTGGCAGGAATAACACACTCTGCAGCCAATGTGTAGACTGACCCACACAACTCCCCAACTGAAGGAGCTGAAGTGGAACATTATACTTATGCATATACGCAGTTAAAGTCAGTACATTTTCTTTTAAAAAATTTTCATAACAACATCTATTGATTTTTACCTAGCATGCAATTTAATGCATTTGTGTTAGAATTTGAAAATGCAGGAGAGGCTCTGGGAAATGATGCACAAATTGGTAAAGAGGACAAGATGTGTGTTTTAAATGAACAGAGTAAGATAATAGGCATCTCACTACTTACTAAAAAAGGAGACTTTGTTCAAAAGATGGGATGCAGATGCCCACACACACACATACCCATTATACTTTTAGGTACATGTACCATTTTCTGACTGTCTGGTTACCCTGAAAGTTTAAAAAGCTTTCTAAGTCTATATTATTGGAGACTGAACAAAACGTATTTTGTATGAGGATTATTTTTTATCCCTGTTTGATGATTCCAATTCTTTCTATAATTATTACTGGACTAAACAGCTTAAGGTATCCTCTATTCCTTTACTCAAGAGAGTATCAAAGTAAGCTGTGGTGTCAGTGCTTTGCAGTTATCTGTTCTACTATACTGCAAGAAATTGCAGCATGCCCCCTCTCTGATTTGCATGGGAAACACTATATAACTATAACAAAATGTATTTGCCATGTAGAGTGTATGAACTGGGAGACACAGTTATATTTCAACAGGAACACAAATTCTGGTATCAAGCCTCTACTATTACAGCCCACTACAGGATAGTAAAATGGTTAAAATAATGGACTTTCAAGTCGTTCAGACCTTGAGTTCAAATTGTCACCCCTTTTCTTACTAGCTGTATGATTTTGGGTTGTCCCTTTATTCTCTGAGCCTGATTCCTCTTTGGTAAAAGGAGGATAAGTATCAAGGTTAAATGCAATGAGATATATGGGCAATCATCAACATGACTGGCACATATTGATAATTCAGAGACAGAGTAAAAGGCTGGGGTGGTGGGCACAGCACATTGAAGAGTAGGGTTAGTGAGAGTCATATGAGCCTGGGAAGTTCGTGACCATGTTCAGGATTCTCAGCTTTAAGGATTTGACTATCCTTAAACTTGGTTTAATAAACATGTTAAGAATTTTTAATGCAACCTTAAGGGCATCAAGAAGGTACTCTTAACCTACAGACACATTCTTAAAAGGCTGTTTTCAAGGAATATTTAAAAGGTACCCAATGTGCAGTAACACTTTTCTAGGCACTATGGGATACAAGACAGTCAATCAGTCAGAGAATCTCCTCTCAAGCTGTCTGAAATTCAATTCTACTAAAAATTCCAATTTGCACCATATTAAGCATTTTGATGTCAACTAAGACATCACTTCCCAATAAGTTTAGATCTACATTTTAAAACTAGTTTTTAACTTTTGGAGGCTGTAGCTGATGGGTCACAAGGTCAAGAGATCGAGACCATTCTGGCCAACATGGTGAAACCCTGTCTCTGCTAAAAATACAGAAATTAGCCGGGTGTGGTGGCATGCATCTGTAGTCCCAGCTACTGGGGAGGCTGAGGCAGGAGAATTGCTTGAAACTGGAGGCGGACGTTGCAGTGAGCCGAGATCGCACCACTGCACTCCAGCCTGGCGACACAGCAAGACTGTCTCAAAACAACAACAACAACAACAACAACAACAAACCCTAATTTTTAAAGTATTTTAAAGATAATATATCTCTCTGTCTCTCTGTCTCCATCTCTAACCCTTTCTCTGTCCTCCCTTTCAATCCCCACCACCTCATCAGCTACATGCATTTTCCTGTCCTCCATGTAGTAAAACCAAATCTCTGCAAGGTCTTTGGTTGTTGATAGTAATGTGTATCTAGAATGTACTTATGTATCTGGTTCTGTCAACATTATTTTACTTTGGATTACCATTTTGGTACTGGGGATCTGTGTGTGTGATTTTAAAAAAGTCTTCGTTGTTCTTCTGGTGCTTCTATAATCTTTGGACCTTATGAGTGCTTTAGATTCTGAAAGGTAAAGCTTATGAGGAACTTGGGGTTATAATGATACGACTTCGGAGCTTCAGAAACAGCTACTAAAAAACAGTGATTCCACCCAAGTGAAATGAAGTTCTATTCTACTGGGACTGAACAGAGAAGGTTAAGAGAGGAAATATTTGGACTTGAATTTTTTTGAACTTTAATCAAAATACCAATTTAATTTTTGAAATTTGCCTTCACTTTGAGAATTTAATAATTGATTCATATTGCTCAAATTGTAGTACTTTTTGTATTCCAGGCAATGCATTAATTTAAGTATTTTTGTGTTGTCATTTGAGCCCTTTACATAACCTCTGGTGTACTGTATCAGGTAATGTGCCTTCATATAATTTAAATGAGATGCAGAACAGACAATGAACTTCCAGCCCAGGGTGCAAGGTGGCCTTTAGTCAGTGTAATTGATGTGCCCTGCTGATCCATATCCAAAAATATTTCCATGATCCTTCTGACTGGAGGGCTGTTGTGTGGGCTGCACAGATTGGGCGTGGGGATCTCTACTCACAGAGACCCTCATGTGAGTGATGCTCCCTATAGAAAAGCCTGAATGATCATTCCTACTTTTGGCACTAAAAGCTGAATTACTCACCAACCATCCCAGGAGCAGAGGTTGTTCCTGGTGGTAGAACCCTTCTAAAAGCATTATTGGCTTGCCAAACTTCAGACTTTGCCTCAAGGTAGACAACCCACTGTGAGTTGACTTGGGATTGAGTTAAGATCAATGAGTTGAGGAAACAAAAATTCAGGAATTACAGGAAACAGTGTTCTTCTTTCTCTTTATTCTTTCTTCAGCCCGTAAAATAGAAATCCTTTCCCTCTCAGAAATACTGGGAAGCCGCCTCTGTCATCCTCCCCTCCTCCTTCACCCCATTTTGTCATCAGGGCCAATCCATTTTCTCAATTACAGCTTTATGTAATGATTGACTTTTTGCTCATTAAAACTTAACGCATCTGCAAAAAGATATACAATTTAAAAATTTTAAACTTCATTTTCCCCATCAAAACACGAGACATATTCTTTCTAGAACATTTCTATGTAGATAAAAGTATTTTTGTACATGTAAAACGAACATCTTCTACCTTCAATGTATGAGAATCTTTGATCTTCAAATCCTCATCAAATATCATTGAGTTAGGATGATTATGAGAAGCTGTTAGTTCTAAGAGAAGAGTTGAATTTTAAGGTTAGATGTTAACATAAACTGGACATTATCTAGGACTCGTGAAACAAGCTGAGATGCTGCTGCCACTCTAACTCTATAGATGAGAAAACTGAGGACTGAGGAGGTTAGGTGACATGCTCAGGCTCATATGGCCGGTAAGTGGCTAGAACCCATTATTTCTAAAGCCCTTTTTTTTCTTTTAGCTCTGTCACATTGCTTGCCTCACTTCTGTACCTTTCCCTTGAATTCACAGAATAATCTGGGAGACACAAAAGGCATGATTCTGCTGTTACATTTCAG
This sequence comes from Mandrillus leucophaeus, assembly GCF_000951045.1. Lineage (NCBI taxonomy): Eukaryota > Metazoa > Chordata > Mammalia > Primates > Cercopithecidae > Mandrillus > Mandrillus leucophaeus. The sequence continues at coordinate 10,229,439 of NW_012101365.1, read as the reverse complement.
ATTTGGCTAAATTGTTCTTCATGTGCTTTAGTTAGGTCTACCTTGAGAAGAAGCTGAAGGATAAAATGTGTTTGAAGCTATCTGCTGCCTTATATAAATCACTACACACGGGGGTCTTCCATCACAACCTCTCTAGCATAACGTTAAGGACTGGGATATTTATGAGAAGCTGTTATTTCTTCTAAAAGAAGAAGAGTTGTTTCCAGCATTTGAGGTGCATGTCTCCTCTCCCAAATGCTTTATGCTAGAGCACCTGTTGGTGGCAGAGTAGGAAACAGTTGGCAGTGAACTATAAGTGTAAGAATTTGAAGGTAACTAGGTCTTATTACCGTATGCCTGCATACAAATATTATTTCCCTACTGTGGATGGAGGAACAGAAGCTTTGTGTCTGCAAAGATATGAACATTTGTTTGGGAAATTTATGTTGATATATAACAGCATATGGTCTTTTTCATCATGGATTTATGTACAGGAGGCAAGCTTCATGTTCACAGTTAGAAGCATTAAGGCTGGAGCCACGTGAAGTGACCTTGCGTGTGGCTGCCTTGGCATCTGCAATGAGAAGCACTGTGCTTGGCACACACAGGCAGTCAACTGCTCTCCCAAAGAGAAATGGTAAACACGACTCATAAAGAATCTGATCTTTGAAATTATCAAAGGAGCACTGACATTACCCTTAGATACCGACTCTAGAGAGAACCACATCCGCGTGGTGTAAAAGAGCCACCATATTTCAGAGAGGTTTTCTAGTGCGTGGCCCAAACAAACCACATAAAGCTTTGAGAAGCAACAATACATTACGAGGCCTTGCCAATAACTGAAAAATACTCCTTATACTTGCTTTAAAAGTTGATAAAATAAGTATAATTGTATTCATTTTATGGTAGTATGGAGATTAAATGATATTATTAAGTTGAAATTCCTGCTACACAGTAGTATCTATAAAAATTTATATTTCCTTTCCTCTGGTTAGTCATCAGCAAAATCAGGACATGTTTTTCATATGTTTTTCAGTTTCTCATTGTCATGAGGGAATGGTGATAATTACTGAGACACTATAATTATTGGTGAGGAATGTTTTCTATTTCTCTGAGACAGTTTAATTTTTTTTAAAAAATCCCAAGTTAAAAATGTTAGCTTTATGATGGAAAATGGATGTCAGGAACAGAAAAGCATATTTCAAAATGTTAGAGTTTTGGCCAATTGTTGGGATTTGAACTCTTGATTAGTTCATAGATCTACATATTAAAGAGTGTCTGTGAACCTGATCAAAACTTGAGGTCTCTAGCTTGAAACAGACTGTCACAAGATCAATACAACTACTACTACAAAGTATACAGGCAAGAAGTAAAAATTGATTCTACTGCACTTGAAATTGTATTTACATTTTGACCGAGTTCCTCTTTAATTCCTACATACAAATACAATGCTGTTATACATGTACATCTGTCAGTTGATGATGGCTATCATTGCACATCAGAGGACGTGTACTATCCTGGGAGGATGGAGATATGGGTTGTAGTTCTTGGCCTATCCTGATTAGCTGTGAACATCAGTCAAGTCACAGCCTCCACCTAATTAATGGCCAGTATGAATCCTGGACAGCCTTTCTCCCCCAAAGTCATGAGGTTTTGTATAAGGAATATCCATCCTTTCCTAACATGTTCCAAAAGCTCTTGAGGTAGAGAAGCTCAAAGAGGCAAAGCTATGAAAACAGTGAAAATTTTAAAAATAAGATGATTGGGTTGATTTGTTGATAACTATCACAAGGAAGAAGCCATATTCATCAGCTATTAATCTGATTCTAAATTTTCATTTTAGTGTTGAGCTTTCTTTATCTTTTTAAAAAATTTCTGAGGCAACACAGTGAAATGGAAAAGGCATCAAGTTGGAAATCAGAAGAAACATTTTCTTGCTGAATTCAGCTTTACTATTTTCTTAACATATTTCTTTGGACAAGTCATTTAGTCTCTCTCTCTCTCTCTCTCTCTCTTTCTCTCTCTCTTTCTCTCTTATTTTTTGGTAAAAATAAAAATAAATTTCCCAATTCTAGGTAATTCATATGTCCTTTCTGATCACCAAATTTAATTTAACTTTATTTTGTCCATAAGGTGTTATTAGTCAGTGCCAAGCACTGTTTCTTTATGTGTAGTTTTATTGTTACATTCAACGAAGAGTGTTTGGCGTTCATCATTTGCAGAATGCTATGCTGGATTCTAGACTACTATTGTAGTAATTATCTGATGACGGATGGTGTGTAAAATATGCTGATGTGTAAAATACTATGCAAGAAGTGTGAATATATCACTGTAGAAATACAGGAGAAAGGATGGTTAATCCTTCCTGGGATTGTGGCAATGTCATCAAAGGCCTCAGAAAGGGGGTGACACAAAGGCTGGGTCTTGAAGCATAAACAGGATTTTTCTAGGTGGGGAAAGATTAGCAAAACAGAGAGAAGACATAAAAATACTTAGCAAAATGTGAAATTGTGAAACATTACTGGTACTATTTATAATACCCTTACAGTGTTCTGCTCTGGACCTTGCAAATAGCAGTGACTATAAGTTTATCTTAATTAATCAACTGATCAGGATGACAAACGAGAAAAGCTAGCTCCTTTGACCATTCATTTTTCTTCTTGGTTGAGTATCCATGTGTGGTCACTATTTTGGAATTGGTTATACCAATTGCTTCTCCATTGTTTTTACCAATTGCTTGTACCATTGCTTCATTAACATTTATGAGGCACCTACTATGTATAGGCATAGGCTATGTGGATAGCCTCTGTGCTGACTGCTTTGCATATATTATATCATGTTTTTACTTACTACGATCAAATGATAGAGATATTTTCATTGTATTTACAAAAATAACATTGGGTGCCTTGTGGATTGATGTGACCTCACCGATGACATAGACTTAGTCAGTGGTGGGATTACAAAACTGATGTGTCTGAGTCCGGTGCTCATGCGGCTTCCATATTTTGCTGATTCCCTAAAATTGGGTGTATAAGGCTATGGCATAATATATCGGGTATATATAAACATATACAATCTGTAGTGAAGTCTTGTAGATTAGATAACCCTTCTGTAGCTGACTGGTCTGCAGTGGTTTTTCCCATTTGTTTAGAGTGGTCCTATTCACAGAAGTGAGACTCCATTCCCAAGTCTGTTTAATGTGATCATGCCCCCTTGCCCAAAGCTGACTGGCAAAGTAATAGGTTTTTTCCCCCTTTGGATGCATTTTTTTTTCTGTTTGTTTGACCTAAATCTGGGAACTAGTCACTCTCTGGTGGAGACACCTACAATATATGACACTTAGAATTTGCCAGAGGCCATTTACCTCAACCTGGGAAGAAAGCCATTCTTTTTTTAAATACTAGCTTTGTTGAGATATAATTCATATGGTACAAAGTTCACCATTTTAAAGAGTATAATTCAGTGTTTTTTTTTTATATGCAGAGTTGTACAACTTTTATCAGAAATTCCAGAGCATTTTCATCACCCCAAAAGGAAACCCTGTACCCATTAGCAGGCCCTTTCCTTTCCTCCTTCCCTCCAGCCTCGGACAACTACCAATTTACTTTCTGTCTTTGTGATTTGGTCGATTCGAAATATTTTATATAAATTGAATCATATGAGTAAGCCATTCTTTAGTAGAAGTGACTAAAGTTGATACATAGAAAGAAGTACAGACAAGAAATAGGTATAGATGTATACAGAGAGATTTTAAGAAGCATTTGCATCTCTAATTTCAGTTACCCTGAAACACACTTGCATTCCTGTCCTTTCTACAGTTTTGTTGTTCAGATTGTCCTTTGAAGGAGATTCTGAAGAAGATTAACTTGTTTAACTCAGATGAAGATTAACTTGTTTAACTCAGATGTGCTGATAAAATTATTTTGCCTATAAGTAATTTGAACATCCTCCCTAGCCATTCATTATTAATCAGGAGTAAAAGCTGTCCAATACAGTGCAAGCTTAGTCTAATGCAATAATGTGAAGCATCAATTTAGCGACTACTCAGATTCTTTTGAAGAAACATGCAAATCCTTGAAAATGTGAATCCTTCTTTGGTTTGGTGGAGAGAGGATGGGCTTTGGAATCAGCTAGTGCCAGATTTAAGTCCATGTTTTGTCATTAACCAGGTAATCATCTTGGGCTAGTCACATCATTTATTTGAGGCTCAATTTCTTTCCCTGATAGTCAGGATAATGCTAAATAGAGCTTTCGGAAAGATTAGTAAGATAATATATGAGAAGAATCTAAGACAGTGCCTACAATAAACCATAAATGCCATTTCTTTTGGGAGTCTAGGCATATCTGGGGAATGTATGAATGGCAGAGTCTACTAGAAAGTAGTATTTCCCCCTCAGTAGTGTGGAGTTGTTATTTGCAAACTGGTTATGAACTAACCACGAACTCTCTGTTGGAATGTGAATGAAAGTGTATTACCCAGGGACGGGGTTTAAAAGAAGCAGGTTTATCTTTGTTCTCTCTCTTTCACCTTAATTGACTCAAAAGTCCTTTGGGATGGCAGAACTATAAGACTATAGGAACTGAGTCTCTGAATTTCTACAAAGAGAAAAACTTCCTGACAAAGGGGAAGATAAGTGTTGGACTCTCATATGACTGAGGAATAAACTTTTATTGTGTTAGGCCATTGAAATTTGTGATGTATTGATTATAGCAGCTAGTATTACCATAATTAATACAACATTCAATAAGCCCCTATCCTTAGGACCTCCTTGAGAGAACACAAATTATAATGTCCTAGGGTTCATGGCCTTGTTTCTTCATGGAATACCAAATTTTGTTCATCTAAATACAATGGCATTTATGTTATCTTTATGAGAGCATTTTTCCAGAAAGATCGATGAAATAAAACTAAAATTCATGAGGCTATTCCATGACCCTTGAATTATTTTTTTCTACCTTCATTTAACATTCATCCAACAAATATTTATTGAGCACTTTGGTTAAGAGAGAAGAAATAGTGAAGTTGTATCTTAAAAAATAGATAGAAATACTATACTGGGTAACTGGAAGGTAGTGCTCAAGGGAAGCTGTAGATCATAGGTGTATTATAACAGCCCTTTGGAAAAATACTCTGACTTCAAGACATGTTTGATTATTGTGTCCACCTTTAAGTCTTTAGCTGTTGCTCATCAGATATAATACATCTAGTTTTTAAAAACGTTTTTTCTCCCCAACATCTTAAACCCGTGAAAGCCCATTGCCAGAGGACTTCCAGGCACTACAAGTGATGTAATTGTTGAGGAAACAGAGACTTTCCCCATCAGTTGAGTTTTATTGAGGCCTTGGAGTCACTGAATCCTAGGTTCAAATCCTATCTTCAACCTTTCTGAGACCTATGTTTCTTTTCTGTAAAATGGAGAAATTAATGGCTATTTCATAGGGCTTTAGAGAAGATTTTGAATCATTTATATACAATGAATATAGCCTAGTAAATGCCCAGTCAATGGTAGGAGGGTTAGTATTGCTCCAAGAAGTCCCATTTAATTCACTACTCCAGATTCTCTGGTGACCTCACGACTCACAAGCATCTTGTGCAATTTGGCTCCTCTCTGTTTTTCAGATACACAAAGGACTCTGACCGAGTCTGACACCAGTATATGGATGTATACACAGATGTGTGCATGACTGCACATATACATACATATACATGTGCACATATAAACACACGTGTGTGCACACACAAACGCGTACACCTCAGTGCATGGCATGCGCTCAAATACATTTCTTTTTTCTGTCAGGGCATTCATGATGAAGGGTTTAATTTCTATGGCCTGAAGGTTCTGAAGATTCTGTTATTTCTGCCTACACATAAAATCTCTACTCAGCTTCCTGAAAGATATTTATTTGTTTTCCCGGTACCTGCTTTAGGTTTTTTATTTTTATTGTTTAGTCCCACAGAGGGGCAACACCTCAGTGTATCACAGGTCTAGAATATTTAAAAAGTTGTCTTGATCAACACTCTATAAATAAGCTAAATTAGAATTCTTTAAATATGACATGATATTTCTGGGAACTTAAAAGCCCTGGTGTGAATTGAATGTTCCTTGGTTTTCTGTAAAAGCACTTGAGCTGGTGAAGTGCTTAATAAATTTTGACCTTTGCTCTGAAAGTATGTGTCTTCTCTGGGTAGGTTGTTAGCTTTTGGTGCCCACGTTACTGAAAGAGAAAAATAAAGGAGGAGAGGACTTAGTGGGAAAGTTTGTCTGTACATGGTTCTCAGATGAGAAAGGCTGGTCTAAGACATAAAATAGTGGGGACAGCATTCAATCTGCCTTTTCTCTGACTGCCTCCACACATGAGTACAGCATGAATCTGATGCTACTTTCAGATTTAGGAAAGTTAAAAATTCAGTCCACTAAATGTGCAGGAGAAAAACCACCCTCCTTTTCTGGTTTTTATGATTCCGCATCCCCCTAGAGCATTCAACAAAACCAGTTTCAGAGGAAAGAAAAATCATTGCCTAAGGATCAGGGCTAGCATTGATGTAACACTAAGTGAGCATCTATACATTTTGAGCATCTAATTTAACTCCTAATATCATGAAAACACTCTGAGGAAGGTACTATTATTATTATGCATATTAATAGGTAAAGCAACAAAGACACACATTAAATATGCTGCTTAATAGTAGAGTCAGGCCTTGAACCCAGGCAATCTGGCTCTTGACAACTTGACTTTAATGACTGTGAAAAGCATGTGTCAAGTATCTGTCAAATTATTAGTGAGAAACTGTATGATACTTGTTAAGAGCATGCATTACGGTGTTAGATACCCATAAATTGTAATGCTGGGTCTGCCATGTAGAAATAATTGTGTGGGACCTTGAGCGAATTATCCAAGCTACCTGAAGTTCTTTACCAGTAAAAGGTATAGATAATACCATCGATCTGATAGGGTTCCTTGTAGATTTAATGAAGAACAGATGCTAAGCACTCAATGAATGTTAACTATTATGATTATTTCTCTCTCACTAGTTTGTGAGGTCCTTAAAGGCAAATTGCTGTCATCACTATTGTATTGCTCTGTGCCCTGCACCATGAATGGCACATAGCAGACAATCAATAGAGTTGGAATGACTGAAGAAAATTATACTTTTGTTTTGAAGGGCATTGACTGGCTTCTGAATGTGTACCTTCTATCCCAGATGATCTTCTGTGTTTGTCTTTGAGAATAAGGTCACTGGGATGTAGAAGACCCTAAGTATAGGTACCTTTATGAAAAGATAAGCCCTTTGCTTAAATAGCTCAGGTTATTTTCCTTCCAGGAAGCTCTGTACACCGACACAACATCCCCATGTGGCCAAATCTCATGAAAAGTCGTATGCTGTTTGGTATCACAGAGAGCCATCCTGACAAAAGTACACACAGATCGCTCTGGGCTATTTGTTCATTCACCAAGTATTTACTGAACAACTTCTGTGTGTCTGACTCTTGAATACTAGGGATGGAAAATCAAGCAACATCAGTTCTCACTCCTGAATTAGTCTATAACCTAAGTTAAACATGACAAATACATTGTCCCCATGCCCTTCTAAACCGTACCCAGGATGAGGTATCACTGGTTGCCTTCTGCTACTCTGCTTAGGCTGAGAAGTTACTAAAATGAAAGTCCTTAGCAGGAGGCTCTCTGATTTGATCACTGTATCATTCCCAGGACATGGCCATAATACATGTTCAATAAATATTTGTTTGGGAAAGGGATTAAATGCAGCTGGCACTAATGGTAAATCTTTTTGACTCCTTTGATTTTGGAGAAGTTATCATTTTAATTATATAAATCATCAGTTTAGCCAAGTAAAACTGGTCTTATCTCCTGGATTGTAAGGAAGGTAAATCCTTCCAATGAAGACCTTTATGCAGTTGGTTTAGGATGGGTATATCTCATTTCCCTCTCCACATACTCCTTAGGGATACATGTGTTATAGACGACAGGTGGTATGTGATACTGCCCTTACTTTACAATTAGTATTAATAGGAAAATAATACAGAAAACTACCCCAATGTGTGACAAATATAAAAGCTACAGATTATGTTAGTCTGGCACTCACAGTCATTGAGTAATCATCAAAGTGGCAGAGACTCTACAGCTTCAAATTCTAAAACATTTTTGTATCTTGATTGCGGATCCAACTTCTGCTGTGGGGCAACCCTCTACCCTTAAAAAGAAGCTTCAGATTCAACTCTATAATGACTGTTGTCTTGTTCCTAATTTCAGTATTTCTTCCTTCCAGGTTGGATACAACCTAATTGCTTTCTAGATATTTTCATCTCCTCTCACCCCAATCAACCTACCCACATAACTATGGAATGCTGTGACCTATCTCTATGACTTAAATGGAGAATGTTACTTTCGATCTCAGTTCTCTTAGAAAATTCTCCTACTCACGAATCTAGGGAACTAAACAATGCAAATGCCTCTGAAAGCTGTTAGAACTATCTGATGCACCAACAGTGATGCACTACTTACTCCTGCTCACTCCTCACCACACCCAGCATCAGCCAACTAAAGTTCTAAAGGCTTGATATTTTATTGCTCTTTATATTTGTATTTATGAGTCAGGATGATTGCCTATGAAAATATGTAACTTGTTAATGAAAATATGGAAGGTGATTAAACAACATGGATGAGACTAGAGATATTACACTTTTCATATTTATATTCACAGGTGAAACAGAAAAGTAGCTTAATCACTCCTTTTCCTTCAGGTCCTCAGCTTGTATCATCCATGAAGATGTGGCCAGTGCTCCACTACTGGAAGCCCTTTCTCAGCCCTGGAAGACTGAAAATCCCTCCCAAGCCAAAGCAGTCCCTACTGCAGCAGATCAAAAGAGAGAAGAGAGAACATAGTACCAGGAAGACATCTACCTCGTGGTGGACAGTATGTTCAGCCTCCCAGACTGCACTGCAGGACAGAACGACTTCTTCCTCCAAATGCTGTCAACCTTCTCTCTTGGCTGAAGACAGCTGCCTTGGGTTTTGCTTCTTCCCAGGGCCAGTCTGCATCCAACAGTAGTTGATGGGGAGTGGGTATATTTCCCCTGCTCAAAAGGGCCATTCAATGTCAGAGTTCCCCACAGTTGATTACAAACTGAACTTCTTCCTCTACCTAAACCAGTTTTCTTCCATTTCTGTACAGGTGTTGATCCCAAGTAGTTCTCATGCCTTCCTGTACCTACTCCCTTTCCCAGAGACTGCTTTCTAGGTAATCGAGTTTACAATAGATTTCTTCATTCTTTTCACTGGTGGTTTTAAACTGTTGATATAGGAATAAGCTTCATCCCACTGGTCCCACTGTGTTCATGACTGTTTCCCCAGAGGAAGGGTGCTAGGTTAGGTAGGTAATAACCCACAATGAAGCCTGTTGAAAAAAATGAAATGATAGTGAAAAAAATTGAGACACAAAAAGCTTTAAAATCATGTAGGTAAAGTGTACTTCCAACTGGTGCTATGTGGTCTTGAGCAAAGTACTAAGCCTCTCTGGGCCTATCTGACATACTTCATAAGGTTGTTGTGATAATTATATTAGATCATGCAAAATGAGAGCCTAGGGCAGTAAAAGGCTAAATTATTGGTAATTTCTACTAGTAACCATTGTTTGTGTGATTCATCTTTTACATTAAATGTAGCCAGAATAAGACAATGTACTTAAAGTATGTACTATTTTTCTAATTATCTGCTGGAATGTGATGTCAGTTTAATGAGTTTCAATTAAGCTGCAGTGGAATTGCAGGAGGGTCAGAGAATTGAATTCTAATCAGCCAGAGCACATAGTTTCAATCAGTGTATGTCTATGACCTGAAATTGCCTTTGCTTTTATCTTAGGAGCTTCAACTGGCCAGAGTTGTTTTCCTTCACTTCCAGCCCCTTGTACTAAGACTTAGTTATCTTAGACAGTATCCTTGCAGCAGAAGGGTAAGGGACATTGTAGTAGAACGAGAACATCCCAGACTTCTCAATTATAAAAATATGGTTTCAAATTCTGCCTCTGTTACCAGCTATACAGATTTGGAAAGTCATGTAACCTCCCTGAGCATCAGTTTCTCATCTTTAAAGTGTGATGATAGAGTAATTAAGAGGATCTCCTTGGCTTTGGTCCTTAGCCATTCAGATTCCTGTTCCAGTCTCTTCCTGGAATGATTTTCTAAAGTATAAATTAGACCATGATTTTTCTTTGTTAAACGCTTCAAAGACTGGCTGTATCAGTATTAGTTGTTGGTGGTGATTGTGCAGGATGTTGAAAATATAGGTTCTCTGCTCCCATCTCAGACTTAGTAAATCATAATCTCCTAGCATGAGGCCAGTTATCTATAATTTCATTCAGCTGCCCTGTGAAACTGAGTTTGCATTCATTAGTGCTACCTCTGCATGGTCTGACCCCAGCCTACTGTTGGCATTATCTCACCTCCTTCAGGTCACTGGCTATCTGTGGCCAAACCAACTGCTGACAGCTTTTGATATGGCATATGTCTGTCCTTGCTTGTGCAACTTCCTCTGCTGGAATGACTTTCATATCTCACTTTTCTACTTGGTAATCTCTTACACATTTTACAAGACTTCACGGAGGAGATCTTCTGTGAGGGTTTTCCTGCCCCACGTCCAGGAAGAATTGATTATGTACTCTTTACAGTTTCCCCAATAGGTTACACAGAATCTGAAAATTAAGTGCATAACTCCTTAATATAAACATTTGGCTTCTTGCTTGTGAGCCTGTAAGTGGCTGGACATAAGTAGTATTATTTGTCTTTATATCATCAGACCCTGCACATAGCATATGGCCAAGAAAATCTTGATAAAGAAATACAGTCCACCTTGTGAAATTATGAACCCTCTTATAGAGATGTGTAGCTGTGATGAATGAGGGCACAGAACCACAAGTTGTAAAAGATCCTTTTGCCTTAGTTACGGTAAGAAACAAATCACTCTCTTCGGATCATTAAACTTGGCCCATTTCATCTGGGGCTTTGGAGAATCTGTTTCCATTGAATGCTGCTTTCTCCTCTTTAGGGCAGTTAGCAGTTTCAGTGTGCAGCTGTGGCATTAATACAGGTGCTGACAGATCACGATGCTCAAAGAGCAAACGTTTTTGGGGTGGGAAGATTACCAAAGCTTTTCATTTTAGTCCAACCCACAGGCACATGGATGATCTAAATGGCACGCTATTTTATCCATCTGTGGTCTCCCAGGGAAGTGTGCTGTATTTTATGGACAATCTCTTGGCAGGAGATATATTGTCCAGTGGTTTTTCTACCTGCTGTTTGAATCACAATTGAAGGTCAGATAGATTATGGCTCACCTGCCAATGCTAACTACCTTTCATAAAATTATGATCCTGCTGAATGGATGAATGCCCCTTAGTACACACTTTCCATCAGAGTTTTGGAGGTAATGGTTACTGATGCCAGTTGGTTCTTGGCAACAGCAATAAACTTCAAGCCATAGACAATGAGAACCCGTGGACCTTGTGATGTGTGGCTCATGCCTTAAGATCTTTACAGAGAATACAAATGGTGATGTTAAATCAGATTGAACTTTCTCCTACTCTCCTTAAGCCTCTTTTCTTCTCCAGTGTCATGTTCTGCTGCTATAAAAAAAGTTAAGGGCCTGTCAAGCAGATATTTATTCTTTGCTGAGTCAGAAACTCACTCTATAGCCACATATTTTTTATTCTTTTTCCATGTAGGAACAGTGATTTTGGACTGTAGTTGGGTGATGAATTCTGCTGAGACATCCTCATATGAAGAGGGTACATGCAAATTAAATTTAAAGTATAAACTTGGGTACTACTTGGGGAATGAGGTACATAGGTTCATAGTCCAGCAACTGCCACATTTCTATAGTTCTTGACCTCTTATTAATTTTTACCACTTGTATGCTGAAAGTAATGCACTAGAATGTTGCCAGCGTGTACTCTAAGATAAACAGAACTGGGTTGAAGTCTTACCATTGCCACTATAAATGCATGGCCTTGAGTGAGTTATTCTATGTTCTTGAGAGATAATGGTGGCAAAGTACCATATAGAGCATATAGTAAGCACTGAGTAAATATCAGTTATTTTAAATCATTTTATCAATGCCTACCTTCTTTTATGGTTATTAATAATATGTTAATCCTTAATATGTGTCTCTGCCTCAACATTATAACAAGACAAGAGTTCTATACTGATCATTTCACCTACAGTTCTCCAAAAGTATGCATATTGGAATTTTGATTATATTACTATACATAAAAATGTTGATTGTACTTTAATATAACTTTAGTATTTTTTCTAGAAATACGAGTTTCCTGGAAGTGACTTATCCAGATGTGTTACATGAAAAGGCATACATAATAACAATTTTCTACTAGGAAGACTTTGTGTTGCACCTAACATATAGCAAGATCCAGGAAAGATCAAAAACGTGAGTTTGGGTTACAGTGAGACTAAAAGCATGGTGGCCACACCTTGGCTCCTTTAATTACATTCTGTATAAATTTGGGCCAATGGACCTCTCTAAATTTCAGTTTCCCTTTTTGCAAAATGAGAACAATAAAATGTACCTGCTTCTTAGAAATTTTGTGAGAATAGTTTAAGAAAAACAGAGGTGAAACACTTAGAATAGTATCTGACACATAGTAATTAATGAATGCATGCTCACATCCAAATAGTAGACTTGATCTGTCCGAAATCTAGTACCTAAAGAGACAGAAAAAATAGGAACAACAACAATTAAAAAATTCTTAGCAATAAGTGGAAATCTATAGGAAATGTTCACTTTTATTTTCTGGTGTCATTTCAAAGAACTTTCAGATTCACCAGAGTTTTGGGGAAATGGCATTTGAAAGATGTGCAACAAAATGTGAAAAATGTGAAATATGAAAGATGATTATAAAATATGACTTATTTGAAATATTTTTCATTTACAGGCTTCCTACTAGTGACCCTCCAGGGAGAAATCGAGGCAGCACAGCTCAGTGTTGTGGTCATCTGATTCTTATCCTTCCACAGCCATGGCTGACTGAGAAAGAAATGAAAACTGAAATGTGCTGACAGGAAGGATTTCTCAGGCATATGAAAAAAAAGTCACCTAGTGACATAACCAAGTAGTCACATTGAAAGCAAGCACTCCAAGGTTTTTAATTTAGTGGGACTAATGATCAAGTCCCAGACTACCCTTTAGTACTTCTTTGGCTTAACATAGAAGAACACAAAGCTTGAAAGTGCTAATGAATTAATAGATGAATGAGTAAATAAAATGTGGAGATATTCAACAAAAGCTACTTTTATCATATGCTTTGCAGAGGACAAGAGCTCAAGAAATAGTGAATTCATTAATTAGTTAAATAATTGGGAGATGGGGCAGGTGACTCATGAACCCCAGTGACTCAGGGATAATTGTAATTTTCCATCAATATTTGAAAGCATTTCTCAAATAATCTTTGCTTTTTTACTGAATAATTTTGAGATTTTTCCAAATATTTACCAGCAAAAAAAAAAAAAAAAAAGTCAGCATCTTTTCTACGACTTGGCCATTCCTATAATGTGCAGGGAGAAGGGCAGGCTAATTTTTGACATGGAAAGTGAGATGTTCCCTGTGGGAGACTGGATCACCCGATAGTTCTTGATTCTTAGTGATTGATGTAAAAAACTATTTGAAGTTGAAAAACTATATAGTTATGTTTCAGTTCTCAATCTTACCACTAGTCACAACAATATCCCTATTTTTTTTTTTCTGCATGTAGTCCTTTAAGAAAAGCATCTCTATCTAAAATAGACCAATAGTATTTTGACTAATTATTCTGTCTCTTTTTAGCTTCAGGTTTTTAAAGGTTGAGGCTTCTTAGTACAGACCTTAGGGGGTTTTCTTTGAGATGGAGTCTCACTCTGTTCCTCAGGATGCACTGCAATGGCATGATCTTGCCTCACTGCAACCTCCACCTTCCAGATTCAAGGCCTCCCGAATAGCTGGGATTACAGGCTCCCACCACCACACCTGGCTAATTTTGTGTCTTTTGAGTAGAGACAGGGTTTCACCATGTTGGGCAGGCTGGTCTCAAACTCCTGACCTCAGGTGATCCACCCACCTCCGCCTCCCAAAGTGCTGGGATTACAGACATGAGCCACCGCGCCCAGCCCCTTAGGTCATTTTTAAGACATGGTGTTCTTTTAGCTATTAGAAAAGGTCAGAAACCTTTTGTGCTATCTTCAGGCATCTGTGGGAATATTGGCTATCATATCTGAAAGTGAAGTTCACATGCCTAGCAAGGGATTATTTATTTGTCTAATTAACACATTGAAAATGATTACTGGAATGAGGCATAAAACTACAATATAGGCCATCCCAGGAGTGGTAACTCCCAAGAAGCATATTTTCTTTTAAGTCCTGTCATTTTAGCCATGAAACTTCAAGGGTATAATTGTGTTTTTATATAATAGGTAGGGGTGTTTTCTAAGAAAATATTATTAAACAAAGATTACTGAAGCTTTGAATTGGTTTCTGCTCTTGGAGTTTGACATGTATTTTGATTCACTTAGGTTTTCCCACCCTTATTTAAAAAGTCCTATTGGCTAACTTTTTAATATCAAGAATGCATTATGCTGCATTATAAAGGTCCACATGCTTTTTAAGAGTTAGCTAAATACAGGATATTATGACTCTTTCATCCCATAGGAGTCTAGAGTTGCACTGTCCAATGTGGTAGCCCCTAGTCAAATGTGGCTATTTAAATTTAAACTTAATTTTCTTAAAAGTAAGCAAAATTGGTTGGGCATGGTGGCTCACGCCTGTAATCTCAGCACTTTGGGAGGCCAAGGTGGGCAAATCACGAGGTCAGGAGATCGAGACCATCCTGGCTAACACGGTGAAACCCTGTCTCTTCTAAAAATACAAAAAAATTAGCCAGGTGTGGTGGCAGGCCGGGAGGCTGAGGCAGGAGAATGGCATGAACCCACGAGGCGGAGCTTGCAGTGAGCTGAGATTGCGTCACTGCACTCCAGCCTGGGTGACAGAGCGAGACTATGTCTCAGAAACAAGAAAAAAAAAAAAAGTGAGCAAAATCACAAATTCAGTTTCTCAGTCACAGTAGTCACATTTCAAGCACTGCAGAGGTGCAAATGGCTATGGTATTGGACGTCATAGTTTCCATCAGTATTGAATGTTTCATTGAACAGCACTAATCTAGGGTGACCAACAAAGGTATCTCAAATATAATAGACATAATGGATATCTGCACGGTAAGTCCCATTATGGTGCACTCATCACCATTAGCTCAGGAAATGGGAAGAAAATGTACTTATCCGGAATGACATAGAGCCTTCCATAGTCAATTACTTGTATGTCACTATTTTTGTCACTTGTGCTACTCCCATTTCTTCAATTAACTTTTTGTTTCTCAAATATTTCTTTAAGAATGGCGGCACACTGTCTGGTAGGGGGTAAGGAGAGAAAGGAAAAAGGATTAGAGGGCACACTGATGTCTAAGCAATAAAACCCCAGTATTTTGGGTTGAGAAGTTCTCACATTGTAATAAGTTCTAAAGTTTCAGTTTAGAAAAAAAGAACTCTTTACAGTGTTGATTTCTGCTTTTTCTGGCAAACCTTAACTTCCTGGTTCAAAGAAAAGACGTGTATAAATGAGACTCACAAGGCTTCTTTGACATCAAATCTCTCTTACAGCAGAACATTTTGATAAGTTAAGTGTAAATGAACCAGAAACATATGGATTAAATTTCCTCATGATAGTAAGAGGTTAGAAAAATTGTGGTGGGAAAGTACCTGGGAAAATGCATTTGGGGGCTTGCTGGGCCCTTGATGTTTAAAAATCAGAGCATATTATTTTTCTGGAAGCAAACTGTAAAGTAGAACCAGTCACCTCAGTTCTGTTCCTTGTGCAAAGCTTCTGAGGAAAACTGGAAATGACAGTTGTGTTTCCCTTTTAGCTGATAGGACTGTGATGATGTAAGTTGAGAGGGAGCTGGTGCCCATACCTGGCACAGTGGTGGGAAAAATGGAGTGTGGTGTGGGGTAGGGCGGAGTGGGGTGCTCCCTTCCTGTGCTAGTGAACAAGAGTCAGCTGATAAGGTGGGATGGCCACTGAGAAGAAGCAGTGTTTTGTGAAATGCAGTCCTCTTTGTATTTGGGTACACCAATAGGGTCCTTCTGCCTTCTTGGGTGCATCTGAAAGGTTTTAAACGCGGGAAGTGACATGATCATGTCACTCAGTGGCCCTGGGGAGCATAACTACAGAAAGACTCAAGTAAAGGAAAACAAGTCAGGAATATTAGGTAAGAGATCATGGGGTCCAGAATTTAGGGGAAAATAAAAAGCATTTAGGAAAAAAGAATGTTAAGGCTTTGTGATCCACTTGATATGGAAGATGAAATAAGAACCTAAGGCAAGAATTAAGGAATCTGCTCCAACTCCCACAACTTTTTCCACATCCAGCTCTTTTCACTCTAAAGTTTCTGACATATAAATCAAACAAGAAATTCATTCCTTCACTCATTCATTTGGTAAGTATTTACCAAGTACATCCTATGTGCCAGACAGTGTGAGGTGTTTGAGATGATGATGCTCAGCTTTGGGCTGATTATGATTTTTGCAGGAAGATTAGTTCACTAGTGTCTTATGATAGTGTCATCCAAAATCATTCTTGGAGACAGACCAGATAACTGATAAAACTTAAACCACTCATACTTCAGCTAGACTCATTCAGAACTTTTTCTGTTATAGTTTGGCTGAAGGTCTGAACATAAAGCTGCTTGCTTTTCTAAATCAGTTTATCTATCTCTAATGAGCCCTTGATTAGAGTCACTTGACAGGCAGCGATATCCTGTGTTAGAGGGAATTGCCATGTTAATACTTATAAGTCCTTATAAATCACTTTCTCCATGCAAAATCTTAGACCCAAATGCAACAAATCAAGCCATTGCCCCAAAGAAGCAACTCATTCTTTCAAAAAGGCAACACATCCCCTTATGTTGTCAACAGAAGTTACAGCAATTCTGCCTATGGCTGGCCTTAACAAGAAGAAAAGCATCTATGTTTTCCTTTTGATTCAAGATCATACAGTTTGATGAGATCTCCTTTAATTGAAACTTCTTTAACCCAAGGGCTGGAGGGATGAAAGGAGGAAATGTTAGGATGATCTTCCAAACTTATTGCACTGACCCTTGTACTAACACGAGAAGTGATAGAGCTGGAATTTAGACTATCTACCTTTCAAACCCTTGTTCTTTGCATACCAACACAATTTGTCAATTTGAGGATATTTAAACAGAATTAATCAAGTTATTCACCTCTCCTCCAAATTGTCTTGACCAACAGGTGCTACAGAGAGAGTGGCAGAGAACAGACAGTCTGCAGACCAAGAAGTTTAAAAAACAACAACAACAACAAAAAACAGTTGGCAAGTCACCCCTGAAAGCTAAAGAATTCTTTACTCTGCTACAGTGTTTCTCACACAGGTGAAGCTTAGACATAAAAGACAGTAAAGTCTCCTAATATATAATATATTGACTGAAAATTTGATGATGTGGGGATTCTTGTATTCTTGACTGTGACTCTCTGTGTTCCATGTTTTGTGATTGTTACTTTTGTGTCATTGTCAACTATCAGTCACTGTGTTCATGTGTTGTGTTCATGTTACCCACCTATCTTCTGTGAGGAGAAAAAACTATGTTTTTTTTTCTTTATAAAAAAGGAATGCAGCTGCCCTCTTGGTACCCAAATTCTTGTCCAGCATCTAGGAAGAATCAGGTCACATGAATGAATGGAAGGGTGGTGAATGTGGAGGATTTTATTGAGCGTTGGAAGTGGCTCTCAGTGGGATGGGGAACTAGAAAGGGGATGGAGTGGGAAGATGGTCTTCACCTGGAGTTTGGCCATCCTTAGCCAAACTGTTCTTCAAAGTTCCACTATCAAGCCATCCCTCTGAAGTCAAGCTGCTTCTCTCTGACGTCCAGCTGCTTTTTCTCTTCTCTCCTTATCTCTTGCTCTGCTCTGCTACTCAGCTGCTCTGCTTCTCTGCCACCCCTCTGCCAGGGCAGATGGGGTTTTTATGGGTACGGGATAGGGGGGCAGGTGGGCCAAAAAACAACATTGAGAAGGAAAATAGTAATGCATGTTCTCACTTTGGGCCATAGTACCAGGCTTGAATGTGTGGCCCTTACTGGGGAGTGTCATCTTCTACCCAGTATTTCTATGCTTCCTGTCCATATCACTAATATTTTGTGGATTTATTCAAAATGCATGGATAGGAGACCCTCTTTAACTATTACAGATTAATACAAATGCTGTCTTGGCAGGTTTAGGTGGGAGAAATGCCTTGTTTTCTACTGTCTTGGAGATCTCAAGATCATCACCCAGACTTCAAAGACAAACAGAAAAGGGGCTACTCTAGTGTGAAATCTTATATTTACATTCCTGATCACTCACTGAGAACCTTAGTAAATATGATTTAACACGTAATATTTCTCCACCTACAGGAGATTAGAAGTAGCAAGCTATGTGAGAAAAGGGAAAAGAAGGAGTGATAAGCAGATTAGAGAAAGTTTGAGAAAACCTATTAAGGAAGATGAAGAGAGTGAGTTAATGTGATATTTGCAACATGTATCACTTATAAACAATAACTACTGCTTGATTAATTAAAAATATAAACAAAAAAAGGAATACTAATGAACATTAAAGATACATTTACATTGATAAAATCTCGCTATTTTCTCTTTTCTAAAACTTTCAAAGACTAGCCATTGTTTCAGAAGGAAAAATGTAAGTACCTTAAAGAGACCCAGCTCTTCAGGACTAGCCCGTATAATAGAGATAAAGCAGGGCCCAATATTTAAGAGCAAGCTGTAAAAATAGCCCCAGTTTAAGCCTAGGCTCTACCAGTTTCCTACTGAGTAAACTTGGCTAAGTCACAGGATCTTTCCGCATCTCAGTTTACTCATCTGTATAATGGGAAAAGTAATAGTGGTATAACATAAAGTTATGTGAGGATTAAATGATTTATTATACTGAAGATCTTAGACCAGTGTTGCATACATAGTTAATACTCAAATGTCAGCTGCTACTCTTTCCTCTCCTGCAGGAACTCCCAGCTGCCTCACCTACTACTCTGTGTGTGAGTACAAACTGCTTCTCATCAGTGCTAGTCTGTAATTATCATTTCTTTCTGACACACACTATTATTTTAAAACTCAGTAAAAATACAGACTTTTCTAAAAAGGCTTTATTTGATTAAATCTTCATCTCTGTAATAGAAACTTTATCTTCATTTTTGAATCTTATATCTTTTCTATATTTTTCACAGTTTTTTACAGTATAAAGAAACCCTTCTAATATATTTCTTGCCCAACTACTATTATTTCTGCTATTGCGAACTCCTGCTGCTGCTGGCTACAATTTCTTGGGAGCTTACTCTGTCAGGCACTGTGCCATGTGCTTCATATGCATTATCCACTTTAAATCTTACAAAAACTTTAGGAGGTTAGTACTATTCATTCATTTAAATCATGTTTGTTCAGAGCTTACTTTGTGCATGTCAATGTTCCAGACAGTGAGAATCTACTAATACTAGTGAGCAAAACAAAGTTCCTATCTTTGTGGAAACTTCATTCTGTTGCTCCCATTTTAAGAAGTTATCTGAGTCTTGGGCAGTTCACAGAGTGAAAGAGGTATTAGCCAGGCCCAAGGCTGTTGATTCTAGGTCCCACACACAGCCATCTTTTCAAGGTGTCATTGTGAAATTTCAGTTTTCTTTCAGTTTCTATTTTCTCCTTTTCCTTCCCAACTATTCCATTTCCTGTTTGGAGATCCATAGGGCTCCAAGGAAATTGATTCTATCTTAGCTCCAGGGATGGAGAATGTGACCTAGTCTAAGGGAAAATAACCCATGACTTTAACTATGCCTACCAAAGGGACTGGTTCAGGGGTACAAATGTGACCCAAGCTGGTCAAAGCAGTGAATCCACTTTCTTTGGACTGAGGGACAAAAGTACTCTTACTTCCTATGGATAGTGGAATGTTTGTATATGAAGCCTGAAACTGCTATAGTCAATTTTTCCTTTATGAGAGAAGCCAGTGTGAAAATCAAGTCAATTCATGGAGGAAGGCAGAACCAAGAGAATTTCAGAGAAAAGAAATTAGAGCTCTAATGACATTACGAACTTCTGGTTCAAACTATGCCTAAAGCTCCTGTATTTCTGAACTTGTAAGAATCACAAGGCAATAAACTCTTTTTATTTTTAACCAGTTTTATTTTAGTAGCCTGTGTTTTAACTGCTGTTTTGCTTTGTAACTGAAAGCATCTTAAATGATAGACAAAACAAATGTCAGTGCCTGTTCTTCCCCTTGGCTCCACTCATTACTTTCATCTCTCCTTCATCTCATCTTATCTTTTTTTCACTCCACTTTCTTCTTTTCTCTTTCCTACTTCCCCACCCTTTCATTCTGCCAAAATTCACATGGCTTCTATCAACACTACTTGTAGGCACATTAACAGATGTAATAATGAACTCGCAAAATATTTATTTCATTAAAAAAATACATAGGGCCAGAAGGGACTTTGAGAAATAATGTATTCCAGCTCCTTTCTTCAGGTAGGTAAGTTATTATTTGTCTCATAAGGCAGATGAAGCCCAGAAATATTAAACAACTTGTTCAAGCTGGTTAACAACAGACTGGGAAATCAACCCTAAATCAGAGGGTCAGATAATCATGGCATTCAAAAACTGTGAGGATCTCAGAGAGTCTCTGGGTTCAACCCACTCATTTTATACTTTGGGAAACTGAGTATTGATGAGGTTTAGTGACATGCTTAAATTCACATTGCTAATCTGAGGTAGACCTAGGACAAACATAAACTTTCTGAAGCCCTCTCCAGTGTTATTTCCACTACATTAAACTGGTTCTGCCTTTTAAAGTCATTTTTAAAATATGTTGGGTCAGGTCATTATTGAAATTAATCTGCCATACTTGAGGAGATCCAGTGCTTTATCCAAATGGCTTGTTAAATCCCCTCTATTGCCTTGATCTCTGTTGGAGCCGGATTCATTCATAACACAGGACCCGAGGACTCAGAAATAACTTTAACCATAAATCCATAATACTCTTTTACCCTTGGTTGGAATCAGTTACTTTACTCAAAAAGTGTTCTTAATTAATTTTTAATACACAGTTTTCTTCCTTTCTTAAAATTAACTGCAGTGTTTGTGGTGGAGCAGGGGTTTGGGTAGTAAAAGCTGACTTTCCCACCACCAACGCACTTACATGAAACAGTCTGGATTTTTGTTATGAAAAGACTTCCCCAAGTAAAAAACAACTACTTGGGGGAATTTTCTATCATTACAGCTGTTGAAACGTTGATTCCATTTCTTTTAGCTTTAGTGCCCAGAAACAATATAATCCCATGACACCCAAACAAGTAAGCATTTTTCCAGCCCAGTGGACTAGGCCTGATGCCACCAAATTGCTGAAGCTCCCTTCTTAACTGTTTACACAATTCTTGCAGGTTCAAACATAACTGTTCTTCTCTCCATTCTCCCTTCATCTGCAACTAACACCACTGTGGATCAAAAGCTCTTATTCAGTCCCCGCGTGGTGGCTCACGTCTGTAATCCCAGCACTTTGGGAGGCCGAGGCAGGCAGATCACGAGGTCAAGAGATCGAGAGCATCCTGGTGAACACGGTGAAACCCCGTCTCTACTAAAAATACAAAAAAATTAGCCGGGCATGATGACAGGTGCCTGTAGTTCCAGCTGCTTGGGAGGCTGAGGCAGGAGAATGGAGTGAGCCCGGGAGGTGGAGGTTGCAGTGAGCTGAGATCTCACCACTGCACTCTAGCCTGGGCGACAGAGCGAGACTCTGTCACCAAAAAAAAACAAACAAAAAAACAAAAAAACAAAACAAAAAAAAAACCCACCTTTTATTCAGTCTCCCTTCCAAGTTCACAACTCTCAATTTTCTGAGTGGGGAGTTGGGAGTGGGAGGGAGACTCCATTCTTCACTAGTCTTCTTAAGCATTCTTCACACTTGATGATCTTCTCTAATGAAATAGGTTCTAATATACACAATTGTATCTGCCAGGACTTTTATGTTATGACTGCGTACCAATAAACTCCAAATTCTCACTTGAATAAAGCAAGCAAGGTTTTTGTTTCATTTTGTTTTCCTCTCATTCATGTTGCATATGCAATGTCTTCATCTGGAGATGCCCCTGTATGTCCTCATGGTATGTGTTCACTACACAGACTGAACAAGAAACTTGATGTTGCTGTGGCAGAGGGAAAATAGCATTCTGGAAGGTCTAACCTCAGCTGATACGCCTGTCCAAAAATAATATATACATCACCTGTGTTCAAATTCATCAGTCAAATAAAGTCAAATTACCATCCCTAATTACAACCAGAGTATAAGAGAGAGAGCGCCACAATATGTGTGCATGGCCCCAAAGAACCAGAGGCTACCATATGACATTTAAACAACAATGTTTTTTGAAAATATATGAATTGACTGAGAAAGGCAGAGAAGGAGGAAGAGGAGAAGGAAGGCTAGTGAACTTTAAGAATTTTCTTATGGCGCTTAAATATTGTTTTTTTATACTGCCTATACCCTTCAATTGCAGCCATGTGACACTGACAGAGGCAGCGCCAAATATCAATCTCACAACTTGAATACGGACTCTTGCGTTTACTGGGAGATGGAGAGGATTTGGGAGCCCACAGGGTAACTTTCAAACATCGTTAAGCAGCCAATAAGAAAATTTATGATCTGGGTCCTATTTGCCTCATTTTTTTTTCTGTTCACTGTACACTCTGTCCAAATGAAGATTCTTGAGTCCTTTTTTCTTTATTAGTGTTATATTATCATTATTATTTCAATTTCCCTAATCATTTTCTTAAGTAAACATTTAAAAAAAACTTATCAACTGAATGATTACCTTAAAATCAGCCTTCTTTAAATAAAGTTGTTCTTTTTAACTTAATGTTGTTTTGTTTCATAAATTTGCATTCAATAAAGTACTTTAGTACTGTCCAGATTATTTTTAATCTATCACACTTACCGAACAAACATGTTTGGAATGTAATTATTTTGATATGGAAAAGACCTAAAGATTATAGATAAAACCCAATATTTTTCCATCACTAATAGAGGTGACAATCTTAAAAAAGCTTTTTCTGGCATTTTCTTGATGTTAATATAGGCCTCTTAATCTTTGGAGATCTGTTAAAATTAAAAACAGTTATGCAAATCATATAGCCTCAGAGACAAATCAGAAGTAGGCTTGAGAAGGTGGGTAATAACAAACTCCTCCGAGCTAAAGGAGCAGGTACTAAACCAACGCCAGGAAGCTAGAAACCTTGCAAAAAAGCTGGAGGAATTGCTAACTAGAATAATCAGTTAAGAGAAGAATATAAATGACCTGATGGAGCTGAAAAACACAGCATGAGAACTTTGTAAAGCATACATGAGTATCAAAAGCCGAATCCATCAAGCAGAAGAAAGGATATCAGAGATTGAAGATCAACTTAATGAAACAAAGCGTGAACAAGGTTAGAAAAAAAAA
>NW_012101365.1:10202661-10204882 GCF_000951045.1 Mandrillus leucophaeus | reverse complement strand
ACACAAAAGTAGTCAGAGACTTTAACACCCCACTGTCAATATAAGAAAAATCAATGAGACAAAAAATTAACAAGGATATTCAAGTCTTGAACTAAGCTCTGGACCAAGCAGACCTAATAGGCATCTACAGAACTTTTCACCCCAAATCAACAGAATATACATTCTTCTCAGCACCACATTGCACTTATTCTAAAATTGACCACATAATTCAAAGTAAAACACTCCTCAGCAAATGCAAAAGAACGGAAATCATAACAAACAGTCTCTCAGAACACAGTGCAATCAAATTAGAACTCAGGATTTAAAAACTCACTCAAAACCACACAACTACATGGAAATGGAACATCCTGCTCCTGAATGACTACTGGGTAAATAACGAAATTAAGGCAAAAATAAATAAGTTCTTTGAAACCAATGAAAACAAAGACACAATGTACCAGAATCTCTGGGACACAGCTAAAGCAGTGTTGAGAGGGAAATTTATTGCACTAAATGCCCTCAGGAGAAAGCAGGAAAGATCTAAAATTGACACCCTAACATCACAATTAAAAGAACTAGAGAAGCAACAGCAAACAAATTCAAAAGCTAGCAGAAGACAAGAAATAACAAAGATCTGAGCAGAACTGATGGAGATAGAGACACGAAAAACCCTTCAAAAAATTAGTGAATCCCGGAACCGGTTTTCTTTTTTTTTGAAAAGATTAACAAAATAGATAGACTGCTAGCCAGACTAATAAAGAAGAAAAGAGAGAAGAATCAATTGGACACAATAAAAAACAATAAAGGGATATCACCACTGATCCCACAGAAATACAAACTACCATCAGTGAATACTGTAAACACCTCTATGCAAATAAACTAGAAAAATCTAGAAGAAATAGATAAATTCCTGGACACATACACCCTCTCAAGACTAAACCAGGAAGAAATCAAATCCCTCAATAGACCAAAAACAAGTTCTGAAATTGAGGCAGTAATCAATAGCCTACCAACGAAAAAAGGCCCAGGAACAAATGGATTCACAGCCAAATTCTGTAAGATGTACAAAGAGGAGCTGGTCCCAATCCTTCTGAAACTATTCCAAACAATAGAAAAAGAGGAAATCCTCCCTAACTCATTTTATGAGGCCAGCATCATCCTGTACCCAAACCTGACAGAGACACACAAAAAAAGAAAATTTCAGGCCAATATCCCTGATGAACATTGATATGAAAAACCTCAAGAAAATACTGGCAAACTGAATCCAGCAGCACATCAAAAAGTTTATCCACCATGATCAATCGGCTTCATCCCTGGGATGCAAAGCTGGTTCAACATATGCAAATCAACAAATGTAATCCATCACATAAACAGAACCAATGACAAAAACCACATGGTTATCTCAATAGACACAGAAAAAGCCTTCGATAAAATTCAACACCCTTTCATGCTAAAACCTCTCAATAAACTAGGTATTGATGTAATGTATCTCAAAATAATAAGAGCTATTTTTGACAAACCCACAGCCAACATCATGCTGAATGGGCAAAAGCTGGAAACATTCCCTTTGAAAACCGGCACAACACAAGGATGCCCTCTCTGACCTCTCCTATTCAACATAGTATTGGAAGTTCTGGCCAAAGCAATCAGGCAATAGAAAGAAATAAATGGTATTCAAATAGGAAGAGAGGAAGTCAAATTGTCTCTGTTTGAGGATGACATGATTGTATATTTAGAAAATACCATCATCTCAGCCCAAAATCTCCTTCAGCTGATAAGCAACTTCAGAAAAGTCTCAGGATGCAAAATCCATGTGCAAAAATCACAAGCATTCCTATACACCAATAATAGACAAACAAGAGCCAAATCATAGGTGAACTAACATTCACAATTGCTACAAAGAGAATAAAATACCTAGGAATACAACTTACAAGGGATGTGAAGGATCTCTTTAAGCAGAGCTACAAATCACTGCTCAAAGAAATAAAAGAGGACACAAATAAATGGAAAAACATTCCATGCTCATGGATAGGAATAATCAATATCATGAAAATGGCCATACTGCTCAAAGTAATTTATAGATTCAATGCTATCCTCATCAAGCTACCATTGACTTTCTTCACAGAATTAGAAAAAACTACTTTAAATTTCATCTGGCACCAAAAAAGAGCCAAGACAATTCTAAGCAAAAAGAACAAAGCTGGAGGCATCACGCTACCTGACTTCAAACTATACTACAAGG
>NW_012101365.1:10198601-10201491 GCF_000951045.1 Mandrillus leucophaeus | reverse complement strand
GAAGCTCCCTTCTTAACTGTTTACACAATTCTTGCAGGTTCAAACATAACTGTTCTTCTCTCCATTCTCCCTTCATCTGCAACTAACACCACTGTGGATCAAAAGCTCTTATTCAGTCCCCGCGTGGTGGCTCACGTCTGTAATCCCAGCACTTTGGGAGGCCGAGGCAGGCAGATCACGAGGTCAAGAGATCGAGAGCATCCTGGTGAACACGGTGAAACCCCGTCTCTACTAAAAATACAAAAAAATTAGCCGGGCATGGTGACAGGTGCCTGTAGTTCCAGCTGCTTGGGAGGCTGAGGCAGGAGAATGGAGTGAGCCCGGGAGGTGGAGGTTGCAGTGAGCTGAGATCTCACCACTGCACTCTAGCCTGGGCGACAGAGCGAGACTCTGTCACCAAAAAAAAACAAACAAAAAAACAAAAAAACAAAACAAAAAAAAAACCCACCTTTTATTCAGTCTCCCTTCCAAGTTCACAACTCTCAATTTTCTGAGTGGGGAGTTGGGAGTGGGAGGGAGACTCCATTCTTCACTAGTCTTCTTAAGCATTCTTCACACTTGATGATCTTCTCTAATGAAATAGGTTCTAATATACACAATTGTATCTGCCAGGACTTTTATGTTATGACTGCGTACCAATAAACTCCAAATTCTCACTTGAATAAAGCAAGCAAGGTTTTTGTTTCATTTTGTTTTCCTCTCATTCATGTTGCATATGCAATGTCTTCATCTGGAGATGCCCCTGTATGTCCTCATGGTATGTGTTCACTACACAGACTGAACAAGAAACTTGATGTTGCTGTGGCAGAGGGAAAATAGCATTCTGGAAGGTCTAACCTCAGCTGATACGCCTGTCCAAAAATAATATATACATCACCTGTGTTCAAATTCATCAGTCAAATAAAGTCAAATTACCATCCCTAATTACAACCAGAGTATAAGAGAGAGAGCGCCACAATATGTGTGCATGGCCCCAAAGAACCAGAGGCTACCATATGACATTTAAACAACAATGTTTTTTGAAAATATATGAATTGACTGAGAAAGGCAGAGAAGGAGGAAGAGGAGAAGGAAGGCTAGTGAACTTTAAGAATTTTCTTATGGCGCTTAAATATTGTTTTTTTATACTGCCTATACCCTTCAATTGCAGCCATGTGACACTGACAGAGGCAGCGCCAAATATCAATCTCACAACTTGAATACGGACTCTTGCGTTTACTGGGAGATGGAGAGGATTTGGGAGCCCACAGGGTAACTTTCAAACATCGTTAAGCAGCCAATAAGAAAATTTATGATCTGGGTCCTATTTGCCTCATTTTTTTTTCTGTTCACTGTACACTCTGTCCAAATGAAGATTCTTGAGTCCTTTTTTCTTTATTAGTGTTATATTATCATTATTATTTCAATTTCCCTAATCATTTTCTTAAGTAAACATTTAAAAAAAACTTATCAACTGAATGATTACCTTAAAATCAGCCTTCTTTAAATAAAGTTGTTCTTTTTAACTTAATGTTGTTTTGTTTCATAAATTTGCATTCAATAAAGTACTTTAGTACTGTCCAGATTATTTTTAATCTATCACACTTACCGAACAAACATGTTTGGAATGTAATTATTTTGATATGGAAAAGACCTAAAGATTATAGATAAAACCCAATATTTTTCCATCACTAATAGAGGTGACAATCTTAAAAAAGCTTTTTCTGGCATTTTCTTGATGTTAATATAGGCCTCTTAATCTTTGGAGATCTGTTAAAATTAAAAACAGTTATGCAAATCATATAGCCTCAGAGACAAATCAGAAGTAGGCTTGAGAAGGTGGGTAATAACAAACTCCTCCGAGCTAAAGGAGCAGGTACTAAACCAACGCCAGGAAGCTAGAAACCTTGCAAAAAAGCTGGAGGAATTGCTAACTAGAATAATCAGTTAAGAGAAGAATATAAATGACCTGATGGAGCTGAAAAACACAGCATGAGAACTTTGTAAAGCATACATGAGTATCAAAAGCCGAATCCATCAAGCAGAAGAAAGGATATCAGAGATTGAAGATCAACTTAATGAAACAAAGCGTGAACAAGGTTAGAAAAAAAAAGAGTGAATGAAAAGGAATGAACAAAGCCTCCAAGAAATATAGGACTATGTGAAAAGACCAAATCTACATTTGATTGGTGTACCTGAAAGTGATAGGGAGAATGGAACCAAGTGGGAAAACACTTTTCAGGATATTATCCAGGAGAACTTCCCCAACCTAGCAAGACAGGCCAACATTCAAATTCAGGAAACACAGAGAACATCACAAAGATACTCCTTGAGAGGAGCAGCCCCAGGACACATAATTGTCAGATTCACCAAGATTGAAACGAAGGAAAAAATGTTAAGGGCAGCCAGAGAGAAAGGTCGGGTTACCCACAAAGGGAAGCCCATTAGACTAACAGCAGATCTCTCTGCAGAAACCCTGCAAGACAGAAGAGAGTGGGGGCCAATATTCAACATTCTTACAGAAAATAATTTTCAACCCAGAATTTCATATCCAGCCAAACTAAGCTTCATAAGTGAAGGAGAAATAAAATCCTTTAAAGATAAGCAAATTCTGAGAGATTTTGTCACCACCAAGCCCGCCTTACAAGATCTCCTGAAGCAAGCATTAAATGTGGAAAGGAAAAACCAGTACCAGCCACTGCAAAAACATACCAAATTGTAAAGACCATCGACACTGTGAAGAATCTACATAAACTATCGGGCAAAAGAGCCAGATTGCATCATAATGACAGGATCAAATACACACATAACAATACTAGCGTTAAATGTAAATGGGCTAAATGCCCCAATTAAAAGACACAGACTGGCAAATTGGATAAAGAGTCAAGACCCATCAGTGTGCTATATTCAG
>NW_012101365.1:10193553-10194286 GCF_000951045.1 Mandrillus leucophaeus | reverse complement strand
AAAAATGTAATTGGACTCCTTCTTACACCTTATACAAAAATTAACTCAACATTAAAGACTTGAATGTCAGACCTAAAACCATAAAAACCCTAGAACAAAACCTAGGCAATACCACTCAGGACACAGGCATGGGCAAAGACTTCATGACTAAAACACCAAAAGCAATCACAACAAAAGCCAAAATTGACAAAAGGGTCTAATTAAACTAAAGCGTTCCTGCACAGCAAAAGAAAACATCATCAGAGTGAACAGGCAACCTACAGAATGGGCGAACATTTTTGCAATCTATCCATCTGACAAAAGGCTAATATCTAGAATCTACAAAGAAGTTAAATTTACAGGGAAAAAACAAACAACCCCATCAAAATGTGGGTGAAGCATATGAACAGACACTTCTCAGAAGAAGACATTTATGCAGCTAACAAACATATGAAAAAAAGCTCATCATCACTGGTCACTAGAGAAATGCAAACCAAAACCACAGTGAGATACCATCTCACGCTAGTTAGAATGGTGATCATTAAAAAGTCAGGAAACAACAGATACTGGAGAGGATGTGGAGAAATACGAAAGCTTTTACACTGTTGGTGGGACTGTAAATTAGTTCAACTATTGTGGAAGACAGAGTGGCAATTCCTCAAGGATCTAGAACCAGAAATACCATCTGACTCAGAAATTCCATTACACAAAGGATTATAAAGAATTCTACTATAAAGACACATGCACACATATG
>NW_012101365.1:10099927-10192533 GCF_000951045.1 Mandrillus leucophaeus | reverse complement strand
TTAAAAAAGAGCTCTGGTTACTGTGGCATTGAAGAGAAATTTTAAGTTTTTGGGGGTGTTAAAAGAAAATGAGCAAAAGAGAACAAGGCTATATGCTTGGATCAACAGATTGACTATAAGTAGGAATAAGACAATTTCTCAGGGCCTTTTCTGAGGACAACTCCCTTAGGCCTTATAAGTTAGGAACCTCCTTTCTGTAAAGAAGGGCCATTGATTAGAAATGTCGCAGGTAAGGGAAGAGTCAATGGTATCACTACCTGGTACAGGAAAAGCTTCATGAAGGCAGAAACAGTCAGTGGTATTTCTTTAAAGCATAATCCCAATGCTGAACACATAGTGAGTCCCACATAAATGTTTGTGGATTGGTTTAAATAAACAAACAAACAAACAAACAAACAAAAAACTTAAATTAACAACTGAGGGAGGCCCCAGGAATGCTTTAAATAGACATGCCTAAAAATAAGAACTAATTTTTTTCCCAAAAAGTATTGACACTGGCCACCTAGGAAGTAGGAGGTAAGACTCTGTGGCATCTGATTACAGAGTTGACATAGCATCACTTAGGTTAAATAATTGATATTTTTCTAATGAGTGGAAAAGTCAGATAATTTCATTATCTCTAGGCATATTCTTGTGTATATTATTTCATTTTAAATATTAAGCTTACTTTATATCACCTAGAAAAGTAGAACTTGAGACAATGAATTGAGGTTAAAAGAGGCCTGCTTTCACTTTAATTTTTACGAAGAAATTGCTAACGGCCAGAGATTTTCAAAAACGAAATCAGTATTTAAAGAGTAGAGTGTCTATCTTCAGAGAACTTCAGTGGAGGTCCCCCTGGCATATGTATTATGAAGTAAATTTCAGCATCAAATGACTTTTAGGGTCCTTCCTGACCTTCAGTGGCTAATTTTTTTTATTCATACTCATATGTTTTATGTCTAGATCAATAATGGCAAATACCTGACTCAAGTATTATCAATCACTTTCCCATACCCATGCCAGACATCACTAATCAATTACAGCCACTATTAGTTAAGCGGAGTTAGCACTGAGGATAAAAATTCTTTGATATTGACCTAAGTCTTAGCTCATACCTGATTCTGTAGCTTCATTGTTTCAAATTCAGGATTTGGTAATGTTGGATGTTTTTTGCCAAGATGCTACAGTGTCAAATATCTCAAATTAACATTTAACATGAAGTCATTAGTCTTGGTCAATTTCCTAATTCAATTATTTTACATTTTGACTTGTTTTTCCTCACCTATTTGTTGGAGTCTCTCTCTCTCTCTCTCTGTCTCTCTCTCTCTCTCTTTTAGGATTAATCTATAGATTTCCTAGCTAAGTTAAAATTCATGTCCATACTTCTGGAACTCAGGCTTATTCCCCAGATGGTGTAGTTTTTCAAATTACAGGAATCAAATACCGTATAGTTGCAAATGTCATTTAGCATAAATACTAAAGGAGTATTTCTGTTCAGCCAAGAATCAAATGCAAAAATTAAATTGACCAGGAAATGCACTCAGTTGATCATCAATAAAAAAGAGAACCACCTATGTAAAAGGCATCTACTCACTAGGCAGGGAATTTCCATAATCCCCAACCTGATCATCTCTGCTGGTCTGCTGATTTCAAACACACACAAGCATGCAAGCGCGCGCGCACACAGACACACACACATCTGCTGGTTATCTCCATCTGCATGTTTTACAAGAATTTCCAACCTAACGTGCTCAATATGGAATTCATCATGTTCCCTTTTAAACCATCTCATCTTCCCACATCTTCTATTATTCATTAATTCAACAAACATTTATAGAGCATTCATATGTGCTAGAAATTATACAAAATGTTGTAAATATAGCAAGGGATGTGCAGGTCTAGTTCCCTGCCCCCATGAAGCTTGTTGCATAGTAGAATATACAGAGTAAGCAATTACATGATTGATCAATTAATCACTGAAGCTAGAAACTGAGAGTCATGCACACTTCTGTCTTGCTGTCACCCCTAACATCTAATAAGTCACTAAGTTACTCCACATTATATCACCTAAATCTCTTTTAAGTCAGAACTTTCCTATGCAGTTCTATTTCCCCTACCAGGGTTTTCTTTCTTACCATCTCTCACCTGCATCGATATAATGGACACTGGTATTTTCTTCCTCAAATGAATTTCTCACATCTTCATCTCCAAAATTATGTTTCTAAAATGTGAAACCCATCTTGAAAACATCTAATGATTTCTTATTCCTAGAATATAATTTCCAAAATTTTAATGAAATCCTTTTAAGATTGCCAAAGATACTTGCTTCTAACCTATCACTTATCTCTCATTTTGTGTTCACACAAGAAACCTTTTCCATGTGTATATAATACATGATAATACATGACACTTTGATTTTGCTCATGGTGTCCCCTCTGCCGAAACGCCTCCCTCTGTTTGACTTCATTAACTGTTAACTATCTCTAAAACTCAAAATTTATTTCTGAAACTTGTTCTGATTCTCCAAGGATGAACCTGGAGTTTCCTCTTTGCACTTCCTGAGCATCTAGACATGTTTCAATCACTGCACTCACTCCTTCGTACTAAAATTGTCTGTTTATGAATTTGACACTCTAACATGACCTTGAAATCCTTCAGAACAGGGACCCTAACTTTATCACCTTTGAGCCCCAAGACCCATTTTAAAATTTAACAGCTAGCAGGCACCCTATAAATACGTTTGATGTATGGATGAATTTATAGGTTGTACAAAGAAGACATTCATATTTTGGAGATAAAGTATTTGTTGGTTAAAAACTACCCATTTTTTATCACAACATCTGTCTGTCTGTCTTGCTCACATACACAACAAATCAAGACTTAATGGCTAGGTTTCATGTAATCCAATTCTTAGTAGTAATGCAGGCAGGGCTGCTCTTTGGTTAATACAAACATTGTACCTGACTAAACAATCCCAGTTAATCTTCAAAAAAATGCACTTTTGCATCTGTTCTAATGTCAAGCTGCAGGCTATCCCACTTTATACTGACTGACTTGATCCATTCCTGTGCACTTTTTTAAGTACATCGACTTCATCCTGCTCTGAATCCTTTCACCAACCAGTCCAAGTTGTGCCCCCTCTTGAGTTGGTCTTGAGATCTACTTTGTCACTCAAACATATGCTATTTTGATATCTACATATAAATCTGTCATTCACAGAACAGAACAAGTAAGAAGGTCTGAGATTGTTGTTACAGAACCCACTTTCTTCCAGGTTCATGACATGTACTATTTCCAGTCTTCCCAGTGACACAGATGCATCCCTTCTACTTATCTTTGGATGTCTTCACACCTAATTATGCCTTTGATGATTAAGCTGCCAGGCCAACAGGCAGCCCTTTTAGAGACAATCTTTAAAATTATGTAGAGAAGTCACTAAACCATCCCTTAGTAATCAACCATCCATGACTCTAAGATGTAAATGTCTACTTATTTTCATTTACATAATTTCTCCCAAGTAAACAGCAAAGTGACTGAAATGATTGGAACCAACTTACTTGCTTAAAGAGAACAGTAGTCACCATATCTTTTTTATTTTTTTCTCTTTTGTTTTTATGGGTATTTTTTTCAATCTTAGCTCTGTGCTCAGAATTTCATGTGGATTATCTTATTATGGCTTAAAATGAACACTATGTGTTATACACTATTTACTCATTTTACAAATGAGAGAACTGAGCTTTACTTTAGCAAGGTTAATCTACCTTACTGATGAAACACAGGTGGTAATTCACAGGCTTTGTTAAAGAAAATATTATGCAATTCTAGTCCTGCTAAATGGAGGCAAAAGAAACAGACATTAATAAACTAATTTATTTTAAAATACACATTCTCCTATTGGGATAATATCTAGCATGTATGAAAGTTCAAAGGTGTAGACTATGGAAAATGAAACCTATGAAAAAATATTCTTTTGAAAAACTATATTTTAAAAAGTGTTAAACATTTGGAAAAGAATAGAAATTGTGTAGTTGATATAAAGTAGTGTATTAAGTAATTCATCCCAGTAGAAATTTATGAACAATTTGGCAGTAAGCAGAAAATCTTACCAAAATTACCTAATGAATTATGATTTTATTTTAAGCTTCTTGCTCATCTGTCAACAAAAATTATTTCAATTATATATATGTCTGTATGCCCATTTCTATACTGTATTATACATCAATCTATCTGTCATCTAATGATACCTTCGTGATATTTGCATAGTCATTTGATATGGTTAATATAAAGATAGAAAAGCTTCACATTTGAATCATCATTGTCTGTAATACTTTTCCAACAGAATTTTACAAATTAAGGTCTTAAGGGAAATTTCTTTTTGAGTAGTAACAGGTTTATCACACTGTTTCAATCCAAGTGATGCAATACCCAAGCCAGCAAGGGAAGATGAGGGGAAATGGGATGGATTCTAAAAACAAAGTGAAAGCCAGGTTGAGCAAAGTGTCAGATATTACGGTTCTGGATTGAAGACTTTCTATTTTTAGTCTCAGATTTTCAATTACTGAGACTGGCTTTTCTAAAGTATGTTCTCTATTTGAAGTCTTCTCTTCATAGTGATTTTTTTTTTATATTTAAAATTAACTTCTTAATATACCTAAGATTAATACATTGTATACAGATGCTATGTACCATATTATAAATTCTGAATGAACAAAGATGATATTTTATTCATTTCTTTACTCTGTAATTCATTTAACAAAACATTTTTTTAAAAATCACCTTGTCTGTGTCAGTCAAAGTTAGACTTCAAATAACTTGCAATCTAATAGGGGATACTGAATAGTAAATCTAGCCAACACAAAGGTATCCATTCTCAGAACCGAGCTGCATGATGGGGGAGGGCCCATAGGGGAGAATGCTAACTTAGTGTTAAAATGGATTGTGCTCAAGAAAGAGGTTTCCAGGCAAGAAGGCTAGTCCTCATAAACGCTGGGGAGTTAGAGTACACTGAACATTTCAAAAGGTTATTTCAATGGAGTTCAGAGGGTAGGATGTATGTAAGGAAATGCAGTCAGAAATAGAACTGGAAAGAGTCAGCAATAGATCCTGGACAGATATAGATATCATGCTAACAGTTTATATTTTAACACAAATGAGGTAAAGTCACTGAAAATACAAGGAAAGAGACAGAATAAGACTTGATTTAGAATGATCTCTCTTGCATCAGAGCGGAAGATGTACTGGAAGAGTTTAGAGTAGAATTGAGGAGACCACTAAGAGTCTCTGGAAACACTGCAGGAAAAACACAGATATATATATTTTAAAAAGGATTGGTGGAAGGATATTAGAACTGATGTAGCTTGCACATGGTGGTAGGAGGTTGAGAGCCAAGGATGAATAGTTCCACTCTCAAGGTCTGACCTCATGCATGACACACAGAAATCACCCAGGAAAATGTTTGTAGAATAAGTCAGTAGAAAAGTAAATGAAGCCTAAATGCCATCACTACCATCTCATTATCATCAATACCACTGACTGAATGCTGATTAGGAACCATGGTCTTAAGTTACTTGGATCTATTAACACATTGAATATTCACAATAACCGTATGCGATGGGTTCTATTATGCTTCCATTTCATAGATTAGGAAACTGAAATTTGCTAAAGTTACTTAGTAAGTGGGGTCATAACTCAAGACTCAAAAGTGCAATTAGAAAATCCTGTCTTCTATAGCACTCCAAGAGGTTGACATTTATCCACTGTCTTTTGAATGTTCAACAATGCTATGAAAAGCTAGTTTCAATATTTTAAGTAAATTGCCATCAATTTTTTTTACTATAAAATTTTTACTTTTTTTATTTTTAATTTCCAACTTTTAAGTTCAGGACTACATGTGCAGGATGTGCAAGTTTGTCGCATATGTAAAATTGTGCCATAGTGGTTTGCTACACAGATCATCCCATCACCCAGGTATTAAGCCCAGCATCCATTAGCTGTTATTTCTGATCTTCTCCCTCCTCCCCACCCTCCACCCTCCAACAGGCCTCAGTGTGTGTTGTTCCCCCAACGATGTGTCCATGTGTTATCATCGTTCAGCTCCCACTTATAAGTGAGAACACCGCGGTATTTGGTTTTCTGTTCTTGCGTTAGTTTGCTAAGGATAATGACCTCCAGCTCTGTCCATGTCCCTTTAAAGGACATGATCTCATTCCTTTTTATGTCTGCATAGTATTTGCACATGTTCACTACAGTACTATTCACAATAGCAAAGACATGGAATCAACCTAATGCCCATCAGTAATAGACTGGATAAAGAAAACGTGGTACATATACACCTTCAACATTTTAGAGAGTACCCTAGATTTTCCCGTCACAGAAGTTGTCAGGATGGAATGCCATGGAATATGGGTGAAACTCTGTCCTGGGACAAGCCTAGAAACTTGGGAAAATATAAGTTACATATGAAAGATAGCCACATTTCTTTTCTTATGTGAAAATCAACTCACAGGAAAAAAAAAAACTAGGAAAAAAGTAAACTGGTGCTTTCTATTCAGTTTTTCTACTGGCACTAAAAATAACACAAGTGATGCTGCATTTTTCTTTTCTCCATAATGTATGACCTAACTGCATTTGGTAATTACACAAGACTAAAAATAATTTAATCGAAAATGAACTTTGGCTTTGCCTTTTGCAAATGCAGGCACCTTGGTTTTCGAATTCGTTTCTTATGTTTCTACCAGGCCTTGCCCTTGTTTTAATAAAAGGAGAGCCCTCAACCCTTTGGAAATCCATGGGATAATAACTGTCACCATAAATGTCGACAAGCCAAACTGTTGAGAGAGTGTATGTTTTCTGTTGAGCTTTTTCATTTCCCTATTAATTGAAAAACAATTCTTCATAATCATCATCATCATATCATCATGATAACAACTCTTGTATCTTTACAATATCACACTTGATACTTTCAAAAATATATCACGTGAGTAAAACAGGTATTTCTTTATTGCTTATGAGAAAACAAAATTCAGCGAAGTTAAGTGACTTCCCTAGATGGCATATTTGAAGAGCCAAAACATGGACCTAACAATCTAAATGCAATATTTTTCTAGTGATTAAGGGCCTACCCAAAGCTTAAATAATAAGGAACACTCATAATATACATGCCTTTAAGACAGGTGAGGAAAGTAGCCAAGAGGAATGGGTTTTATTATAATAAAAACATTTTGATTTAAATATTGAGGGATGTTTCCAGGTTAAGAAAACTAGATCAGGATTTTTATTTTTCAGAATACACAATAAATGCAATAAAAATAACAAAGCAAAAAAAATGGAAAATAGCCAAAGAAATCATCATCATCAGCAGCAGCAGCAGCAGCACCAAGAGCAGCCAACAACAAGAAGGGTAAAAAGTTAAACTAAGAATGAAAAGGTGGTGGCAAAGGGAAGATTCAGAAGATTCAGTACAGCAGGCTGAATGGTGCGTCTTTTCTACTCCAAACATTATAAGCAATACTGAAGA
This sequence comes from Mandrillus leucophaeus, assembly GCF_000951045.1. Lineage (NCBI taxonomy): Eukaryota > Metazoa > Chordata > Mammalia > Primates > Cercopithecidae > Mandrillus > Mandrillus leucophaeus. The sequence continues at coordinate 10,185,035 of NW_012101365.1, read as the reverse complement.
TAGAAGTTGAACAGGTACAGTTGTGAGAATTCCCACTCTGCACCCTCCAAATTGGAAAGCAGCAGACTGATGGAGAACTAGTGAGCAGGCAGCCCTGGAAGATGTGAAGTAGTATTTCAGTTAGGTATATAGCATGTATTTTTTCCCATTTAAAAAACTTTTGGTAAAATATGCATAACATAAAATTTACCATCTCAGTCATGGTTAGGTGTGCAATTCACTGGTACATTCATATTATTGTGCAACCATCACCACCAGCCATCTCCAGAACCCTTTTCATCTCACAAAACTGAAACTCTATGCACATTAAATAACTCCTTATTCCCCCTCCCCGCAAACCCTGAAACAACCATTCTATTCCATGATTTTGAAACTCTAGTTACCTCATTTAAGTGTAACCATACAGCATTTTTTTATGATTGCTCATTTCACTAAACATATCTTCAAGGTTCATCCATGTAGTAGCATATTCCAGAACTGAATTTCCTCCCCTTTTAAGGCCTAGTAATATTCCATTGTGTGGTGGATGTGTGTGTGTGCGCACATGTGTGTGTGTGTGTGTTATATAGATACACATGACATTTTGCTTATCCCTGTTTGTGTCAAGAAACACTTGGATTGCTTCCATATTTTAGCCTTTGTGAATGATGCTGCTATGAACAGGGACTCAAATAGAGGTTTGAGTTCTGCTGAACAGACACTCAAATATATGTTTGAGTTCTGACACTTAATTCCTTGGTATATATACCCAGAAATAAAATTGCTTATGATAATTCTATTTTTAATCTTTTGAAGAAGTGTCAGAATCTCCACAGTGGCTGTATTGTATTACATTCCCTCCAAAAGTGCACAAAAGTTCTAATTTCTCCACATCCTCACCAGCACTTGTTATTTTCTGTATTTTTTGTTTGTTTTTGTTTTTGTTTTACAGTGGGCTATCCTCATGGATACAAGGTGGCATCTTGTGGTTTTGATTTTCACTGACCTAATTATTAGTGATATCAAGCATTTTAAAATGTGCTATTGGTCATTCATGTATCTTCTTTAGAGAAATATCTATTGAAATCCTTTGCCCATGTTTGAATCAGGTTGTAGTTGTTGTTGAGCTTTAGGAGTTGTGCATATTAATCCCTTACCAGATATACGATTTGCAAATATTTTCTCCCATATCATAGGTTGCTTTTTTACTCTGTTAGTACTGTCCATTGGCCAGGAGTAGTGGCTCATGCCTGTAATCTCAGGACTTTGGGAGACCAAGGCAGACGGATTGCCTGAGGTCAGGAGTTCAAGACCAGCCTGGCCAACATGGTGAAACCCCATCTCTACTAAAAATACAAAAATTAGCTGGGTGTGGTGGTGGGTGCCTGTAATCCCAGCTACTCCAGAGGCTGAGGCAGGAGAATCACTTGAACCTGGAGGCGGAGGTTACAGTGAGCCAAGATTGCACCATTGCACTCCAGCCTGGGCAACAAGAGTGAAACTCCATCTTAAAAAAATAAATAAATAAATAATGTCCATTAATGTGCAAAAGTTTTTAATTTTGATGAAGTCTAATTTGTCTATTTTTTCTTTTATTTCCTATGCTTTTGATGTCATATCCAAGAAATCATCATCAAACCCAATGTTGTGAGATTTTTGCTCTATGTTTTATAGTTTTAGCTTATATTTAGGTATTTGATGCATTTTGAATTAATTTTTATATACGGTATTCACTAAAAATCTAACCACTTTTATTCCATATGAATCTCTTGCTTCCCAGCACCATTTGTTGAAAAGACAAATCTTCAAACTTTCCAAAAAAAGTTTCAAAACTTTCCCCACTGAGTAGTTTTGACACCCTTCTCAAAAATCAAATCTGTGAGGACTTATTTCTGAGTTTTCTATCCTATTCCATTTTTCTGTATGTGTTTCTTTATTCCAGAACCACATTGTTTTGATTACTATACACTCATAGTAAGATTTAAGATCAGAAAGTGTGATACCGCTAGCTTTTTTCTTTTCTTTTTACAATATTGTCTTGCCTATTTAGGGTATATTGAGATTTAATATGAAGTGTCGGATAGATTTTTCTATTTCTGCAGGAAAAAAAAAGTGTCACTGAGGGTTTTGATAGGGATTGCATTAAATTTGCTTTTGGTAGTATTGACATTTTAACAATATTAAGTCTTACAACCCATGAACATGGGGTATCTTTGCATTTATTTGTGTTTGCTTTATTTCAGTAATGTTTTGTAGTATTTAATGTACAAGTCTTTCACCTTCTTGGTTAAATTAATTCCCAAGGATTTTATTGTTTTTTTTTATGAGATTATAAGTGCAGGGGGCACATACACATATCTGTGCATGTGTATACACACACACACACACACACACACACACACTCACACTGGGACAATTTAGACATGCTGTTTAATCTGATGTGCACATATTTGGGATGTGGGGGGAAACCAGAGTACCCAGAGAAACCCCACTCAGATTTGGAGAGAATGTGTAAACTCCCACAGAGAATGGCCCCAGCCAGGAACTAAATTTTTTCCCCCTAATCAATGTTATAATGAGAACCTGCTGTAAAATCCTTTTAACATGCTGCTGAATTCAGGTTGCTAGTATTCTTTTGAGGATTTTCACATCAATGTTCACAAGAATATTAGTCTGTAGTTTTCTTTCCTTAGAATGTCTTTACCTGGCATTGATATCAGGGGAATGTTGGCCTCATATAAAGAATTAGAACATTTCCTCTTTTCAACTTTCTGGAAAAGTTTGAGAAGAATCATTATTAGTTCTTTTCTAAGTGTGTGGTAGAATTCACCGGCAAAGAAATCAAATCCAGGCTTTTCTTTTGTTGGGAAATTTCAATTACTGATTAAATTACTGATGGTTATTTTTTAGAGATGCGTCTTGCTCTGTCACCCAGTCTAGAGTGCAGTAGTTGCTACAATAACAGCTTACTGCAGCATCAAACTCCTGGGCTCCAGAGATTCTTTTGCATCAACCTTTTGAGTGGCTGGAACTACAGGTGCTGCCACATCCAGCTATTTTTATTTTTTTAATTATTTAGATGTGAGGTTCTCACTACATTGCTCAGTCTGGTCTCAAACTCCTGGCCTCGAACTGTCCTGCCACCCTAGTCTCCTGAGTAGCCATGATTACAGGCACTTGCCCTCACACCCCTGTTCAATCTTCTTATAAGTTATAGATCTATTCAGATTTTCTACTTCTTGTAATGCAGTCTTGGTAGGTTTTGTGTTTCTAGGAACTTGTCCATTTCATCTAGGTCATCCAATTTGTTGGTGTACAGTTGGTTATAATGCTCTCTTATAATGTGTTTTATTTCTGTAGAATCAGCAATAATGTGCCCACTTTCATTTATTTAAGCAATTTCAATCTTCCACTTTGTAGGCCATGTAGCTAAAGATTTGTCAATTTTGTTGATCTTTTCAAAGAACTAACTTTTGGTTTTGTTGATTTTCTCTATTGTTCTGTTTACTTTCTATTTTATTTACCCCTGCTCTCATATTTATTATTTTCTTTCATCTGCTAGCTTTGGGTTCAGTTCATTTTCTTTTTTCTAGTTCCTTGGACTATAAAGTTAGGTTGTTTGAGACCTTTTTCTTTTAATGTAAGCATTTATAACAATAAATTTCTTCCCTGGCACTGCTTTTGCTGAGTCCCATAAGCTTTGTTATGCTGTGTTTTCATTTATCTCTGTTTTATAAATTTCCTTGTGATCTCCTCTTTGATTCATTAGTTATTTAAGAGCGTGTGCTTTAATTTCCACAGATTTGTTAATTTTCCAGTTTTCCTTCTGTGATTGATTTTTACCATCGTCTTCGTGCGGTCCAAGAAGATACTTTGTGTGATACTTATCTTTTAAAATCTACTGAGGATTTGTGGTCTAGCCTGTGGTTTGTCATAGAGAGTGTTTCATGAGCACTTGAGAAAAATGTATTCTATTTTAACTGGGTAAAGTGTTCTATATAAGTCTGTTAGACATATTTTGTTTATTGTGCTATTTAAGTCCTCTATTTCCTTACTTATCTTCTACCAAGCTTTTTCTATCTCTTACTGAGAAGGGGATATCAAAGTACCCAATAATCATTGTAGAACTGCTTATTTCTCCCTTCAATTCTGTTGTTTTGCTTCATATATTTTGATGTGTGTTATTAGATGCATAAATATTTATAATAATCATATCTTTTTGTTGTATTTAACATTTTATTAATATATAATATCATTCTTTGTCTCACTCTTCTTTTTCGCTTACTGTTTATATGAAATATATTTTTCCATGCTTCATTTTTAACTTACCTGTATCTTTCAACCTAAAGTTAGTCTCTTATAGACAGTGTAGAGCTGAGTCATTTTAAAATTATTTCTATCAATCTCTGTCTTTGATTAGAGAGTTTAATTCATTTCCATTTAAAGTAACTAGTGACAAGGAGAGATTTACTTAGGTTATTTTGCTTTGTTTCTATACATCTTACAGATTTTTGTTCTTCATTTCTTGCTTTAACTGTCTTTTGTGTTTAGTTCATTTTCTTGTGATGAAAGGTTCAATTCCCTTCTCATTCCCTTGTATGCATATTCTATAACTGTTGTTTTTGTGTTACTATAGGGATTACACTTAACATCCTAAAGTTATAACACTTTAATTTAAATTTATACCAGCATAACTTCAACAATAAAAACTCTGCTTTTTTCAGTTCCATTCCCAGCCCTTTCAGTTATTAATATCATAAAATTACATCTTTACAGGCTTTGTGTCCAAAAACATAAAGAATTTTTAATGTACTGTTTCTTAAATGATTTAGAAAACAAAATATGATGTCATAAACCAAAGTTACAATAATACTAGCTTTATAATTGCCTGTGTATTTACCTTTACTGAGACATTAATTTTTTCACATGATTTTCAGTTACAGTCATCTTTTCATTTCAACCTGCAGGACTTACTTCATCATTTCTTGCAAAGCTGATCTAATGGTAACAGACTTCCTCAGTTTTTTAATCTTTGAATGTCTTAAGTTTTCTCTCAGTTTTTAAGAACAGTTTAAATATAGAATCCTGTTTGAAAAGTTTTATTTCCTTTTAGCACTACAAATGTCAGTCCACTCTCTTCTGGCCTCCAAAGCTTCTGTGAGAAATTTACAGATAACATTATTGAAATTCCCTCATATGAGACGAGTCACTTCTCTGTCATTGCTTTTGAGATTCTCAGTGTCTCAGATGAGTATAGCAGGAGGGGAAAAAAGATTCTCAATGTCAATCTCTTTGAATTTATCCTGCTTTGAGTCCATTGAGCTCCTTAGATACTTATATTCATATCTTTCATCAAATTTGAGAAGTTTTCAGCCATTATTTCTTCAGATTATCTCTGTCACTTTCTTTTTCTCTTCTCTTTCTAGGATCCCCAGAATGCATGTGTTGGTCCACTTGATAGTACCCCACAAGTCCCTTAGGCTCTGTTAACTTTTCTTCAATTTCTTTTTTCCTGTTTTTCAAATTTGATAATTTTGGTTTCTTTCAAATTGGGAATTTCAAACCGTCAAGTTTGTTAATTCTTCTGCCTGCTCTAATCTTCCTTTAAATATCTCTAATAAAATTTTCATCTTAGTTATTGTACTTTTAAGCTCTAAAATTTATTTTTAGGTTTTTTCTTTAAGATTTTCTGTCTCTTTATGGACATTTCCATTTTCTTCGTACATTGCTTGATTTTCTCCACATTTTTCTTTAATTCTTTAAGCATCTTTATGACAGTTGTTTTAAAGTCTTAGTTTTAGTTAGGTCCACCTAACTAGTCTTTCTCTTGGACAATTTCTGTTGCTTTAATTTTTTTCTGTGAATGAGCTATTATTTCCTGTTTCTTTGTATGTCTTATAATTTTTGGTTGAAAACCAGGCATTTTGAATCTATGAAGCAATTTTGGAAATCAGATTCTCCTTTTTCCCCAGAGTTTGCTCGTTTTTGTTTTGCTTTTAAAAAAATAATGTTATAGGCCATCTCTATTCCGAAGATTAGCCTGAGTTATAAACTTAAGGTCTTCTAAGGTATTTTCTGAGCCTATACTTTTCTCTGGGCATTATGGTGCTTTTCTAATTTCCCCTATATATGCAGTTGATCTTTGAATGCCCTACTCTTTAACATCTGTCTCCCAAAACAGGGTAAAAGAGCAAGATAATGGTGGAGGAAAAGCATCAGTCCTTTAAATCTCATGGAAGTTGCTTCAGCTAGAAGGGGTGAGGTTTGCAACAATATGGGGTAGGAAGGCAATAATAGCTACCTGCTTTTGTGTCTGCTCCTACATGAAGCAGCAATCAGTAATCAGAACATAGAATGCCAATTTTTCGAGGACAGGATTCTTTTTGCCCACCTTAGCTCCCACAAACTGCATGCAAGATGCGCCTGGAATACATACATTGCTGATTGCCACAGGGATGGGGAATGGGAAATGGGTAGCTTCTGCTGAGCTAAGAGGTAAAATTAACTGAAATTAACCACCATTTACTATTCAAGGATTTCCCTAGAAGTTGAAAGACTTCAATAGATTCCAGAGTTCCAAAATAGTTACATCAGACAGATTTTATCAGTGCAATCGTTCTCTAGCTGGAAGTAGAAATTCCTGGTGATTCCTACTCTGCCATCTTCTTAGAATCTTTCTATAGCAAAAATCCATTAATTTGTTCATGATTGTTTGGATTGTTTACAATTTATAGCTAACACGGATGAATGCTATGAATATTCTTATGTACAACTTCTTGACAGAATATATTTTCATTTACCTTGTTTAAATATCTAGAAGTATGGTTTTTGAGTAAAGTCATGTACATTTAACTCTAAAATAAACTGCAAAAAAAAAGTTCTGGAAAGTAATTATACACACTCTGATAATGTATAAAAGATCTTGCTCAAAGAATTGTTGATGTTATGTTTTCATTTCTGTTCACTGAGAAACATTTTGTTTTCTCTTGTGATTTTTTTAATCCATTGGCTATTTTCATTTGCAAGTATTTTGAATGTTTAAAGATATCTTGTTATTTATTTATAATTTAATACTGGTATATAGGAAACTTTCCCTTTATTTCAATCTCCTAAAATTTATTGAGACTAATTTTATGGCCAAGCATGTGCTATTTCTGGGTGAACGTAATATGTACACTTAAAAAGAATATGTATTCTTCAGTTTTAGAGTGTAGTCTTCTAAACATGTCAATAAGATGAAATTGGTGGATAATGCTGTTTAGGTATCTCTTCTAACATCTTAGCTGAGTTTTTGATCCAATTTTTCCCCATTTTTTTTCCAGAAATTACTGAGAAAGGGATTTTAAAATCACCAACTATACTTGTAGATTTTCTATTATTCTTTTTCTATCTGTCAGTTTGTTTCATGTAATTTGAAGCACTGTTATTAGATGAATATATACTTAGAATGGTTATATCTTTGTGATACATTATTCCTTTTATCAATGTGAATGTCCTTTATTTTCTGAGACTACTTTTCCTCTTGCCATTTGACTTAGTCTGATCATTAATACAACCACACTAGCTTCCTTATACATAATTTTGCATTGTTCATTATCCTTTAGTTTTCAACCACTAAATCTTAAGAGCAGCATATAATTTAGTCTTATTTTTTATGCAGTATGGCAATCTGTGCTTTTAGTTGGAATGTTTAGTCCATTTATATTTAATAAAATTATTTAGATGCTTGCGTTTGAGTCTACGCTTCAGAATTTTTGTTCATTTGTTTTTGGTTATTGTATATATTATGTTAATCTGTTTTTAATTTCCTTTTGTTTTGTTGAGTTATATAGTTTTAGTATTTCATTTCACTTTTTCTTCTTGCCTTTTAATATACATCTTTGTGTATGTGCCTTTTAGTTACTGCTATAGAGATTACATTATCCTTGTAAATATTCAAATAATATTATATGACTTTACAATTAATTTAAAACCTACAATAATATAAATATTTATTTCCAATTTTATCTTATCATTTGTGATTTTATCATATATTTCACTTCCACATATACTATAAGCCACATTATGTATTATTATTATTATATTAAATACATTCTCTTTTATAGAATTTAAAATACACTGCTCTACCTTCCTTCCTGAAATTTGGGGTATTTATATGATATTATTTCTCCTCAACATGATAAACATCTTCTAGCATTTCCTCTAGTGCAGGTCTGCAAGAGACAAATTGTTTCAAATTTTCCTTGTCTTAAAATGACTTTATTGTTGCCTTTATTTTAGAAAAATATTTTTACCAAATATGTTTAGTTCCCTTTCTTTCTCCATTTTTTGCTTTCTACTTGTGTTAAGTATCAGAATGAAGTATTTTAAAATAAGTCACATTGACTTTGGTGTTATGTAAACTCAAAGAAGGAAGATAAAAATTATTGGATTTCTAATGTAAGGTTTATAAAGAAGACGGGGTTTCAACTGTATTTAAAAACAACAACTAGAAACTAGTGGCAACAGAATACATTGGAGAAGCTTGTTTCTTCTCTTAGTTCCACTCCTAAGCTGTGGCTCTCTACCCCTTATTTCCTTCTTCCTAAGGGAGGAGAAGTAGGTCTGACTGGGAAGACATCATATCAGGAGATACATCAGGTAAGAGCCTGGTGTTTATTGAGTCATATCGAAGTCGCTGCATTGAAAAAGACAGTATAAATCCTATTTCACTCTCTCCTGAACACTTTGGCATCTTGCATTCTTACCAAGATTTTGTTTCTAAGTCAAGTCACAATTGTTTACCTCCATAAGAGTAGCTACTGTAGGGTAAGTATACTTAGTATTTGCAGGATAAAATATCTCCAAAGATTCAAAGTCTGGACTTCAGGTAAGATGCTAAGAGTTACCCTTTCTGACATCAGGTAATTCCTTAATTCTCCAATTCAGTCCTAGTGGGGACACATGGAGAGAAAGTATTACTAAGATCTATTAATAAAGACCGTTGTTTACCATTTACCATGTAGCAGAGTTTTATTACTTGTCAGAATCTGGTTTGGGGGAAAGGGAATGGGATAAGATGTTGCTGTTCCCAAAAAGAACTCCAAAACCTGTGAAAAAGTAGAGGAGGAGAAGGAAGGACTCACATATTATATTCGCTATATAGCAACACTGAAGTATGAGGGACAGGTAAAAAGTTAAGAAAGATTTCAGTGATCAGGCATGGGGGACCATGCCTATATTCCTAGCACTTTGGGAGGCCAAGGCAGGAAGAATCCTTGAGCCCAGGAGTTTGAGACCAGCCTGGGCAACAAAGGAAGGCCTCATCTCTACAAAAAATAAACAAAATAAGCTGGGCATGGTGGCATGCACCTGTAGTCCTACTCAGGAGACTGACGTGGGAGGATCACTTGAGCCCAGGAGGCTGAGGCTGCAGTGAGCCAAAATCACACCACTGTACTCCAGTCTGGGTGACAGTGTAAGACCCTGCCTCAAGAAAAAAAAGAGAGAGAGAGGGAGAGATTCTATATTTATATAATACATACATACACATATATGTATACATATGCATAAATACATATGTATGTATATGTGTGTATGTATATATGTATGTGTGTATGTATGTATATGTGTGTATATGTGTGTGTGTGTATATATATACAGAGAGAGAGAGCCTCCACAAAGTGCTTGGCCCAGTTCCTGAAATGTAGTGCTCAATAAAAGATGTCTTAAATAAAGATAAAGACTTACCATTTATTCCTTCATCATGTGGAATTTTTGAGTAGAGGAAGAGATAAGGGTAAATAGTAATATGAAATATTAGATCCAAGGAGGTGAAAGGTCTTAAGTTTACCTAATGTTAGCCTACCATGTTAAATTTGAGAAGTGTAAGGCAGATCACGGGGAAAAAGACTTCCACAAGATTATATGACAAGCTACAGGCAGAGCTGGTTAGAGGACAAGAGTATAACTTATACTGGGAGGAGAAAATGTAAATGTTAGGAAAATTTTATGTTTAATACAGTTTGTGTTATCAGTGACCAACCAAATGCCTGACATATATTAAGTGTTAAATGAATTATTGTAAAAATAAAAAAAGATGCCAGGCATTGTGGCTCATGCCTGTAATAACACTTTGGGAGGCCACAGTAGGTGCATCACTTGAGCCTAGGAGTTTGTGACCAGCTTGGGCAACATGGTGAAACCCTGTCTCTACAAAAAATACACACACACACACACACACACACACACACACAAATCAGCTGAGCTTGGTGGTGTGTGACTGTAGTCCCAGCTACTCAGGAGGCTGAGGAAGGAGGATCACTTAAGCCCAGGAGGTTGTTGAGGCTGCAGTGAGTCAGCATTGCACCACTGCACTCCAATCTGGGCCACAGAGTGAGACTTTGTCTCTAAAAAAATTAAAATAAAAAAAAGAATAGAAAAAAAAGTCGAGTACTTAGAATATTGATAGGATATAAAATAGATTTAAAAAAAAAAAACAAAAAACTAGAGACAGCATTGTTAGCCCAGAAATAACTGAAGTCCCTTGTCTTTTGAGGATTTCATCTTTGGCTTGATATCTTCAGTTCTCAATGTACTGTCGTGGGTGGTAAAGGGAGAGAAGGGCTTACCTTGAACTTTTTGAATTTGAGAAGGATGTTTCATTCCAGAAACCATAACTTAGGAGTCTTTCAGGCTGGCCACTCAGGACCAACAGATCACAGAAAAAAAATCCATTTTAAAAAGAGTCAAGTGAGCTTTCATGAATAACAGAGGGTGTTGAGGAAAATAGGGCTGCAAGAGATTACCGACATTCCTCTGCTCTCCCAAACCTGTCTTTAGAGGGCCTCATGTTTAATCTATAATAACCCAGTTTAGAATCTAAAGATAATGAAACTGGACCCAAGTAAAAGTGTATCCGTTTAGAATAATTCAACCTTGAGAGAACCAAATAGGAACTTAGCACCAAACGTCCAAGAATTATTTGGCATCAAGTAGGTGCCAGTGGCAACGTAGTAGGAGGTCTACTGCAAAAGTACATGACAGAAAGTGACATTTACAGAACAGTAGAGTAAGGACCCCCAAAATTATAGGCAATGTCAATATTGGCAAAAATGTCAGAACCAAAGTTTTCTGCACTCTGGAAATTAATAAAAGGTTTATAATAAGCTGAGGAGTGTTATTTCAAGAAAACTGATATGTCTTAATAAGGACAGTAAGCTTATTGGTGTTTTTACTTACCCTATTCCCATCTCTCTTTCCTCAACCTTGAAAACCAACAGACTTTCAACTACAGTAGCTGTGAAAAACAGTAGTCTAGCAGAATTTGGAAAGTTCAGAATTTTCTTAAAAGCTCCATCTCCAGCAAACTGTCACTCTTTAATCTATCAGAAAATACCTGAAAAGCTATATTTAACTCAGGTCTTCAACTGTGTTAACATCCCCATATTCAGTACATTTTTCAAAAATAATCATTGGCAGTTGGTCAACATTGCAGCTGTTTGAGGTGGCAATATCAGTTGTAGCTAAAAGAGGTTGGCCAAAATAACTTCGAGCAATTATAGAATGAGATGTCCCTAGGGTGCTCTGAAAAGCTCTGACATAGTCCCGGGAATCTAGAAAGACACATGCATAAGCAGAGCTGTGTACATGCACAGAAAAAGCCATAGAAGACTCCAATTTCTCACTTCTGGCTTACCTTGAAGCTTTGCACAGCAGAATGTGAAGATTAAGACAATTACCAATTGCTTACCAGAACCTTGAAGGTATGTCCCAACACAAGCATACACAGAGCCTCTCAACAAAAGTTAATTGGTTCCAAGTAGCTAGGGATCTTGGTTCAATCATTAGCTGACCACTAAGCTAATTAAACACACATGACAAAGAATACAAACTTTACAAAATTAGACCAGGAAAGTTACTAAACAAACAGCAGGAGCAACAACAACAAAAACAGCCCTAAGGAGGAGAAAATCTGTTTTATCTACTCACCAAATTACATTACTTAGCATGCCCACTTTCAACACAAAAATCATGCAACATGCAAAGAAACAAGAAAATGTGGCTGATACCCAGGGGTAAAAACAAAATCAAACCCAAAAACTGTCAATGGAAACTATTTCTGAGAAAGCCCAGACACTGAACTTAATAGATAAAGATTTTAAATCAGCTATTATAAATATGTTCAAAGAAAAAGGAAATCATGGCTAATGCATTAAAGAAAAGTGTGAGAACCATGTGTCATCACATATAAAATATCAATTAAGACATATAAATTACTTACAAAAAAAGGAGAAGAAAAAAATTCTGTAGTTGACAAGTAAAATAATTGAAACAAAATATTTGTTAGTGGGGCTCAAGAGCAGGTTTGAGCTGACAGAGGAAAGAATCAGTGAATTTCAGTAAAACCAACCTCCAAATATTTAAAAAAAAATTCAAAAATTTTGAGATTTATCCAGTCAGAGGAACAGAAAGAAAAATAAATGAAAAAAAAAATGAACAAAACTTCAGAGACTTATGGGACATTACCAAGCATATCAACAAACATATAATGAGAGCCTCAGGAGAAGAGAAAGAGGCAGAAAGAATATTTTTTAAAATAATGGCCATAAACTTCCTAAATTTGATGAAAAACAATCTGTACATCCAAGAAAATCAATTAACTCCAAGTATGATAAACAGAAAGATGGATACCTCCGTGATGGATGGATAGTTAAACTGCTGAGAAATAAAGACAGAGAAAGTCTTGGAAGCAGCAAGACAAAAGTAATTTATTTATTACAAAGAGGGTATCTTCAATAATATTAAAAACTTACTTCTTATCAGAAACTAGGAAGGACAGAAAGCAGTTGGAAGACATATTTGATGTACTTTGTCAGCCAAGAACCCTATATTCAGTAAAACCAAACTCCAAAAATAAAGAAAAATTAAGCCATTTCCAGATAAACAAAAATGAGAGAACTCATCACTAGTACATCTGCCCTACAAAAAGTACTAAAGTAAAAATAAAAATAAACAATATCCTTTGGAATGAAATAAGAGAATACTAGATGGTAATTTGAATCCACATAAAGACAGAAAGAACACCAGGTTAAGAAAACTGCATAGCTAAATACAAAACACAGTATAAACTTACCTTTTACTAATAACCCTTTTATTATCTAGTTTAAAAGATACACAGATAAAGCAATAATAATAAAATTGTGTTGATAGGCATATAAAGTATAAAGATGTAATCTGTATGACAATAAAAGCACAAAGGAAGTGATTAATGGAGCTACATTGAAACAAAGTTTTCTTGTAGTATATTGAAATTAAGTTGGTATTAATATGAAGTAGATTATTTTAAGTTAAGATGTTAACTATAGTCCACAGATCAATGACTAATCAAATAACTCAAAAATATATAGTAAAAGAAGCAACAAAGGAATTAAGATGGTATACTAAATGTCCATCAGTGACAGACTAGATTAACAAAATGTGGCACATATACACCATGGAATACTATGCAGCCATAAAAAAGGATGAGTTTGTGTCCTTTGTAGGGACATGGATGCAGCTGGAAACCATCATTCTCAGCAAACTATCGCAAGAACAGAAAACCAAACACCGCATGTTCTCACTCATAGGTGGGAACTGAACAATGAGATCACTTGGACTCGGGAAGGGGAACATCACACACCGGGGCCTATCACGGGGAGGGGGGAGGGGGGAGGGATTGCATTGGGAGTTATACCTGATGTAAATGACGAGTTGATGGGTGCTGACGAGTTGATGGGTGCAGCACGCCAACATGGCACAAGTATACATATGTAACAAACCTGCACGTTATGCACATGTACCCTAGAACTTAAAGTATAATAAATAGAAAAGAAAAGAAAATATATCTTTAACATAAAAGAAAAGTGTAATGGAGAAATAGAGAAACAAAAAAGTAAGATGTATAGAAAACAAATAGTAAAATGTCAAATGTAGTCTTACCTTATCAGTAGTTATATTAAAAATAATTGGATTAAGCATTTTAATCAAAAGGTAGAGATTGATAGAATGAAACTCAAAAACCTAATGCTATTACACTTTTTAGATTCAAAGTCACAATTTAAAAGCTAAAGAGACTCACTTCAGTTTCAAAGACACAAATAGCTGAAAGTAAAAGGATGGAAAAGTATATACCTTGCACATAGCAACCAAAAGAGAAATTGAGTGGTTATACTAATGTCAGACAAAATAAACTCAAAGAAAAAAAATGTCATTAGAGTTTTAAAAAGTCATCTTATAATGATAAAAGACTCAATTTACTAGAAAGATACAACTCTTATAAATATACATATGCATCTAGCAACAAAGCCCCCAAAATGCATTAAACAAAATCCAAAAAAATTGAAGGGAGAAATAGACAATTCAACAATGGAAGTTGAAGACTTAAATACTTCACTTTCAGTAATGGATAGAATAATTAGGCAAAAGATTAATAAGGAAAAATAAAACTTGTACAAAAGTATAAATCAACTAGACCTAACAGAAATCTGTAGTTCACTTCAACCAACAACAGCGAAATGTATGTTCTTTTCACATGTACATGGAATATTCAGGACCTTTCATGACACACACACACACACACACAAAGTAGGAAAAGAAAGCAACATCTTCAGCTTGATAAAGGCTATCAAACTCCCACACTTAACATTATACTTAATGGTGAAAAGAATGAAAAATGTCCCTCTAAGCTTAGAAATAAAATAAGGATGTCCAGTTCTATTCAACATTGCACTGGACTTTCTAGCCAGGGAAATTTGGAAAGAAAAAGAAATAAATGCATCCCAATTGGAAAGGAAAAAGTACAAATGTTGTTGCAGGTCTTTTATATAGAGAATCCTAAGGAATCTACAATACAACTGTTAGAAGTCATAAATGAGTTCAGCAAGGCTGCAAGATACAAGATCAATATCCAAAAATCCACTGTATTTCCAAACACTGGTGATGAACAATCTGAAAATGAAATTTAGGAATATTAATTTATTATGGCCTCAGAAAGACAAAATGCACAGGAACAAATTTAACTAAAGAAGTGCAGGATATGTACTATAAAACATTACTGAAATAAATTTTAAAAATCTAAATAAATTGAAAGATATATCGTGTTCATGGATTGGAAGGCTTAATTGATGTACACACACAGCACAGTCTCTATTAAAGTCTCATCTCCCTTTTCTGAAGGCATTGACAAGCTAGAACTAAAATTTTTATAGAAATCCAAATGACCCAGAATATCTAAACAAATCTTGAAAAATTGAATTAGGGGAATTCACATTACCTGATTTCAAAACTGACTGCAAACCTACAGTGATCAAGATCATGTAGTATCATGTAGTACTGTCTGAAGAATAAACATACAGATAAATGGAAAAGAATCGAGAATCCAGAAATAAACCCAGATATTGTAGACTTCCATTTATATAAAATGTTCATAATAGGGAAATTCATAGAGATAGAAAGTAGATTAAGAGATTAAGGACTGTGGATGAAAAAGAAGTTTCAGGCAGTGACAGCTAATGGGTACAGAGTTTCTTCTGAGGGGGAGAAAAATGCTATAAAATTAAACAGTAATGATGCTTACACAACCCTGTTAATATACTAAATAATATTGGAGTTCATATTTGGAACAGCTGAATTTTGTGCTACATAAATTATATCTCAATAAAACTGTTATTTAAAAGGTAAGTAGAAAAATAATCTCTTAAAGTTATAAATATTTTTTAAAGAAGCTGTATATGGAATATAGGACAGTTTGATATAAAATTTAATATTTCTCTAAATTTAATATAACAATCACAATACACTTTGTTGAAAAAATGTTTTATTTTCTCCTTTCATATTCCTCACTCTTTTTTCATCCAGTCAGCGAGCACTCATTGTACTCTACTGTACATGCCATCTCTACTCATTTCTACCATCTTACTTTTGGTCCCTTTCCTTTTTCATGAGTATCTACTTACTTTTATAACAAACAAGGCAAGGAAATAGCATCTATTTTTTTTAAGTCTTAATTTGCTTTTTCTCAAACTTTCCTCCAAGAATATTCTCTGAAGTGACTCATTTGTCAGGAATAACAGCTCACCTGCTAGAATGAGAGGAGGCTGAGGGCAAAGGGAATGACGGAAAACACATTCGCAATTTATCAAGGTAAAAGCATCGACTCTTCATGTTCCTTTTAGAAAGAAAGAGAGTTGATAAAGGAAAGAAAGCACTCTCATTGACATTCACAAGCTGGTTTCTGAATTATGCAAGTGGAGACGGAGATAGAGATGTGAGTGGGAAAGAGACTCCCACAACACTGAGGTTGAAAGGACCTCAGAATTAATTCCTTCAACTCCTCACTTAAAAATGAAGAAACCAAAGACTAAATGACTTTCCATAGTGACTGGGCAAGTTACTGAGCTCTTCCAGTTTCTTTTTAAGTGTCCGTTCCACTTTGTCCTTATAGCAAAGATTCCAACTGTCTCCAGTCTTCGTTAGTTTCCCTTTACATTTGGAAAGAGAATACTCTGGGTTTTGCAGAACACATAACCTACCACTGCCGATACTCCAATTCCCAGTAGGGGCAGCTGGGAAATGTGCAACTTACGCATCTCTTCCCTGAGGGAAATCAGCTGCCTTCCATTGCTTTTGTTTTAGTTATCTTCAACTGTGATGAGGAAGAAAACTTCCTAGGAAGTGACAAATCCATAGTTAGAACAAACTGCATTTTGGTACAATTTTATGGGGCAGAGGATCCCCAACAAAACTCTCCAAACTGTTGTATGAAGAAAAGAAAAGAAAAAAAAAAACCCTCTATCTTACATAACCCACTGTATTTTGGGATCTTTTGTAGGAACTTAACCTGTACTTAACAAGTAAAAACATGAATGGGGATTTCTTTCTTCATAGAAGTGCAGTGGTTCATGCCTGTAATGCCAGTGCTTTGGGAGGCTGAGGTGGAAGGATCCTTTGGGACCAGGACTTCAAGGTCAACCTGGACAACATAGCAAGAGCCCATCTCTATAAATATTTTCAAAATCAGTTGGGCATGGTAGCACATGCCTGCAATCCCAGATACTCAGGGGCTGAGGGGATTGCTTGAACCCAGGAGTTTGAGGTTATAGTGAGCTATGATCATGCTACTGCACTCCAGCCTGGGCAACAGAGGGAGACCTCATCTCTACAAAGAATAATTTTAAAGAAAAATGTCCGTGGGAACAAGCAATGCACATTGCCTACCTGTCTTAGTCTTTTCTGCTGCTATAACGAAAATACCATAAACTGTGTGGTTTATAAACAACAAACATTTGTTTCTCACAGTTCTGGAGACTGAGAAGTCTAAGACATAAGTGCTGGTAGATTGAGTGTCTGGTGAGGGCTTTTTCCTCACAGAGAGCACCTTCTTCATGTTCTCACATGTTGGAAGTGGTAATGCAGTTCTCTGCGGTCTCTTTTATTGAGGGCATTAATCTCATTCATGAAGGCAGATCTCATGATCTGTTTTCCTCCCAAAGGCCTTACCTTCAAATACCACCACCTTAGTGGTTAGAATTCAACCTATGAATTTTAGGAAGACACATTCAGACCATAGCACATCTTTGCACTCCCAGTGTTTAGCAGAGTGTCTGGTGCATGGCATGTGTTCAATAAAGGGCTGCTCAATAAAGACAGAAGTGAAATAGGGAACAAATAGGAAGGCTAGAAAAGGGAAAATGTATGTGGTAGGCAAAATAACAAAATTACTAGTTTAAGAAAACTAAAACTGCTTTTAGGGGAACTTTTCCACAGGACCTTTTATCTTTCTTTACTAATTCTCACAATTTAGAGTCCACAGGGTTAGCTAGACTGAGATGCGGAGGCATTTTGCTATTGAGGAATTCCCCAAGCTTCCCCTAGAGGTTCCAGATTGCTTGCTTGGCCCTGATCCTGGATTTGCATCTTATCTTTTAATGAAAGGATACATTCGTAGTTAGTTTTTAAGAGCACTCTGGTCAACATTATTCCAAAGCACCTGAATCTCAGGAAAAGGTCCATCTGCTCCCCACAAAACTCATGATTTCCTTCAGCCTGTGACAAAATTTGTGTCCGAATATAGATAAATCAGACAGCCAGGCCAGGTCAATGAACTGATGAGTGAAGCCAGTAAGTAATACCTCCAGTCCTTTCAAGGCTTCCCAAGGGGGTCTGATAAAGGTGTTTAAATGCCCTCCCATCATCTTGATAGAAGACATGTAATATGTGAGAGACAGACCAGACCAGAGTGTTTTACTCTGACCATGAAGAGATCTATTTTCACTCTAAACAGCACTTTCTGTATTAATACTCAGCCAGTGAATGGCAGTGCTTTGAAGAAAATAAAGGTAGTAAAAAAATGATTATTTTAAAAAAGGCAACAATCAAAACTTAATGCCCCAAAAGTTGTGCTATGGAAAGTAGGACTTTAAGGGACATATCAATTTATCTTGTACATCCTTGGCCGCTAATGGATTGTCCCCTGGAGCACATTTCCAATTATTTTAACCAGGCTACTTTTAAATGACTCAGGTGGAGAGGATTTTTACAACTTCCATTGGGGGAGCGTATTCTGCGGTCTGATACACATCACTGTTTCGAACTGGTTGGTTTGGTAGGAAAATTTCCTTTTTAAATTTATTTGTTTTGTTATTTTCCACTGAGAACCTCCTATATTGGGAAGAATTGGGTTACCACATGCTGGTTTCGTATCCTCTTCATTTCAGTGTGAATCTCTCTTCTCATGAAGTTTCAATCACGCTTCTGGATATCACAGCCTGCTGCATCAATTCTATCCAGTCTCAAGATTCTTGGGTGAAACCCCCTGGGGAGGGACTCACAGTTGCCATCAGGAATGATTTCGATCAACACCTGCAGGCATCCTTGTGGCTGATCCATTCAGTTGTCCCCCTCCTCCTTCTCTAAGGGCTGATCCCTTCAGACACCCCCCTCCTCATATACAGAAACTAGTCAATCTCCTCAAAGTGTTTGTGACAGGGTTCTTGAACTTTTAAAGACAATGAAAATATGGAGAACTATGAAACACTTTGTAATAACGTTTGATAAAATACTGCTACTCAGATGTCTGTCATATAGTATGTACTTATTCTCTCCAATACAGATATCATGGGCAAGAATTATGTCTTTTACTTTTTTGTGTTTCAAGTTTTGTATCTCTCAGAGCTTGTGTGCCTGCATGTAACAGGCACTTAAGATGTAGTTTTTAAAAATGTAACTGAAAGAATGTGATTATCTGGATGTTTTAAACATTGCTATAGGACTCAGGATATATATATACAGTTGAACTGTGTCATCTTAATAAAATAGCTAGTATGTTGCTGTCTTCATAACTAGTTAATATATCTTCTAATTAAATTTGCATTTATACTACAGTCTCTCTCCAGTGAGTTGTCATAGTATAATAAAAAAATGAATGGACCTTGGATTCAAACAGTCTTTGGTTTGTTATCTACTTAAAGTTGCGTGGATCATCTAACCTCCCTGAGCTTCTGTTTCCTTGTCTTCAAAATTAGCATAGCGATAATTATCCCATGACCTTGTCTTGCAGATTCTAAGGATCACTTATTTGAAGGTACTTAGTCTGGTGCCTGGCCTGTAGTTTTTAAGTTGGATCAATTAAGATACTTTAGTACATGACACAGAAAGTCAAACTAAAAGTGGGTTAAATGGTAAGGAAAATTTATCTCGTATTGTAAGAAGTGTGCATGAAGGCAGCTTCAAGGTTGGTAAATTGGTGATGGCAATGTCTCTGCTCAGAATTGCAGAATGGCTGCCACATATGTGCTTACAGAGACAACAAACAGGAGAGTCATTTCCTCTCGTGTATCTCTTCTTTATTAGAGAATATTTTTTTTCCAAAGCTACCAGCATGTATTTTCTTCATATCCCATTGGTCAATATTGGGTTGTATGTCATGTCCCAGCAGCAAGAAATCCTGGAAAACGAAGTTTCTGTCATTTTCAACCTTTCTGAAGGAAGTAGAATCTGCCAGTCAGGAAGAAACTGCAGAAAGGCTAGTGAGGGGCAAGGCTAGTGAGTTGTCAACCTCTTACCCTCTCCAGGTCAAGGACACGTCCTATTTGTTAGGCATACAGTAGCTTGAGAGTTGCTTTAATGTTTACCAATTTTATTCTATACCTGGGGAAATGAAGCAGATGATTATATAGAAACACATAGTCAACCTGAATTGTAAACTAATCCCAACACTGTAATGCAGAAAAGAACTCTAGAACTATACATTTGAATTATTTATGTGCCTACACATCTTCTTACCAGCAATGTAACACTGGGAGCAAGTCCTTTAACCTCCCTGATCCTCTGTTTCCGAATCTATGTGAATAATTAAATAAAGCCCTTGTCTCATAAGCTTATGATGAGCTTTAAAGAAGATAATATTCACATTGGCATCTAAAATTGTAACTGGCATATTATAGGCTTGCCCTCACCATGGATTCAAACCAAATCTAAGTAGTCTGTTTAAAGGCATTTGCCTTTTCCCCTATCATAGCTATTCTGACAATCAAAACACATCATAGAAAGACGACTACTGAGACTGAGGACCCAAATCCTGTTTCTAGCTCCACTGGCTGTTTGTTTTCTGTGATCTTAGCAGGTAGATTTTCTTGTCTCCCTGTTTCATAGGGTTGTCATAAGACATTATATGGACCAGTCACTGTGCCTCCTCATGTAAGAGGCACTTCACTAGTGAACAGATGACATCTTTGAAGTTTTTATTTTCTTTTAGTAAGAAGGATGGAAAAATACCAGGTGCTGGTGATGTAGAAAAATGAGAATGCTCATACACTGCTGCTGGGAATGTAAAATTGTGCAAGTTTGGAAAATAAACATATATACCATATTATTCATCCTTTCTGTTCCTAGATGTTTATTCAAGAGAAAATGAAATATGTATCAATACAAAGACTTGCATGCAATATTCATAGAAGCTTTATTTGTAATTGCCCCAAACGAAAAACAACTCAAATACCCATCAACAGGCACAAGGATAAACAAATTACAATATATATCTACACAATGAAATGCTACTCTGCAATATAAAAAGAAAGGGACTACTAATCCATGCAACAACATGTATGAATCTCAAAATAATTATGCTGAAAGGATTCAGTCAAAGAAAGAACACATAATATACGATACCATTTATATAAGCATGTAGAAGATGTAAACTAATTGCTAGTGACAGAAAGCAGATCGGGGTTACCGGAGGTGGGGGTCAGGGAAGGACAGGATGGAAAGATTACCAAGGGACATGATGAAACTTTAGGAGGTGGCAGGTACGTTCACTATATTGATTGCTGTGATAGTTTCACATTGCATAAATATGTCAATACATATCTGTTGTATACTTTTAAATGTGCAGTTTATTGCATGTAAATTATACAGGAAAAGGTGTTTTTTCTTAAAAGATGTTAAAAGTCATAACCCAGTAGGTGCAATCTTCTGAAGCATAGAGACACAACCAAATGATTAAGTTAAGTGGACCAGGAACAATTACCATGTAAATGCATTTGTAGGTCAATGACTAACAAAAGTCTAATGAATTATTTTAACCTACATGAGAACTTTAAAGGAAAAGTGGCTTTGAAGCTAGGATGTGGGTCTCAATTAGAATCTTAAGCAAAATAGGGCGTGTCTAGACTCACAATTCTTACCTTGCTTAATTGAAGTGAGTCTTGCCTTTGCTGTGGAGCTAGGAGCTTGTGCTTTCCATTGTCCCCATTTTACTTGATCCAAAGATCTTGATTTACTGTTAATCCCTCTACCCCTTTGCAATTTGATGGCTATGTTCTACTTCTCAAGCACCTCTCTAGCTTTTTATTTCTTTGAATGCACCCCTTACCCATGCTGTTCTCCTTGGTCACATTTGCTCAATTAGTTTCTTAATTCTAGACCAGGGACATCACAGCCTTGTACATCACAGTTTTTTAACCACCCTGCACACTCATGATAAATGATGAATGTAAATACCTTTAATAGAAAAAGTTGCTCCAATTCCAATGCCAAGGCAGACTTGTAATTTTGTAGATGGTCTTGTAAACTGGTATCTTATTTTAGAGGGGAAAAAACAAAAGTTAGTAAGGTGCTAGAACAGAGAAGAAATACAGCTTTCCGCATGGCCCACGTGGAAATACAGGACAGAAAGAAAGCCCAGATTTCAGTTGCAGAAACATACAGTCTACATGGAGCTGCCAATCTTGTGCTCATAATTGCAAAAGTCCTTTCTGTTTGGAGATCCTTGGTATGACTTTCTGTTCCCAACATGCTTTACATTCCCCATATCATTTGAAAACAATCGTCATTCTTTCCTTTCCTAGCAATGAATTATGACAAAGAGAAGAATGCCAAGGTTCTGAGGAGAGAAGAAGACAGATTATGCAGAAGCCAGAAATAGGAGGTAACCCATAGCAGCGGTGTCTAATCCCAGCTCCAGGATATCATTTTATTCTGCAGGCACCATTTTCTGCTCTTCAAAACTCTTGGGGCAGTGTTTCATGAGCTCAGAGTGTGGTCTTGAATTCTATTTCAAATCAAAGAATCTTAGAGATGTAAGAGTTTTTACTTAATCCAAACTTCTTATTTTATGGGTGAAAAAAAATTGAAGTTTAGAGGGAGAAAATTATTTGCCTTTTGTCCCACAGATACTAGGAAGAGTTGGAAAAACTGAGAGAAAGGAAACTTTTTTGACAATAGAAAGGTAAGACAGCAGTGAGAGCAGGTGAGAGCAGGGTGCATAACCAGCAGCTGAAGTCTGAAAGACAGTGAACAAGGAACATAGGCTGATACTTAAAGCAAGGACGACAGAGGCTGAGAGGGACTGACTGGCTCAACCCACTGCCGGATGGGTCTCTTGTTGAATGTGGTGTCTTAATCAACCATCTCTAGTAGACTACACAACGAGGGCAAACACTCAAAATTCAAATTGAAAATTGTTTCCTCTGGGCTGGCAAGGCACAAAAAAAAAAAAAATCCCCATAAATCTGGACTCCCATATGTGGTTCTCAGCTGGTGTGAACCCCTGAATGAATTACATGCAGCTAGAGAAATTAATGGTACACACATGGGGGCACAACTTGAAAGGAAGAATTGCATCTGAGAAGACTGCCAGGCATTAAGGAACTCTGGAAAGCAGACAGAGTCCACATTGATATGGCATGCTACAGAGGACACCCAGTGATATTATGATCAAGCACACGAATAATGTATAATAAATGAGAAATGACACAAATTGAAAGAAGAGCAAAAAAGCAGTAACAGAATGCCTTAATATTCAGCCTCTATTAGTCGGGTGGAACTAGGTGGGTGTTAACTCTCACTTTCCTGCCTGTCGGAAATGCTGCCATGTTTGTGTGAATTTAGTGCTCTTTATACCAGTTAAAGCCTAGAGCCAAATGATTTAGGATGACCCCTTTTCCTCCTGGCCTCATACTAATTGACTTGAGAGTGAGTTACAGTCCCTGCAGAATAGCAGCCATACACTGGGTATATTTTTAATGTCAATTTCTGCAGGAGCTTTTACCCAAGGAAATTGTTGTAACAATGATTCTCTCTATCCTAGGTCCTGGGATAGATATTGATTTTTAGCCCATTAGATGGGGGAATGAATAGATGGGAATATGTAAATGGAAAATGGGACGGCAGTCAGTCACTTGGGTCTTTATGTAAATGAGTGATACCCAGATATTTGAGTGGTTGTGATTTTTTATCCCTCTTTAGAGAGTCCTATAGATTTGGAAAGCTGGAAAACAAGAAGTTTAAATGATTTTTATGGCTATAATCACAGGACTGCCAGGTAGAATTAAGGTTAGCAAACTCAGAAGTAAGGAATATGAACAAATGATTGCAGAGATGCTTTCTTTCTGTCGTTGATGGCAGCTTTTTGTATTTATGTCTAAAACCTAAAAGTTAAGATTATTTAGATGCCCAGGAGACAAAATTGCTATGGTGCACAACTCAAAGGACACAATTCACTAGCAAGACTGGGTGGAGCAACCACAGATGGTTGAGGACCATGTCCTATAGTACCTTATGGGTCAGAATAAGGCAGAGAAGGCATTTGTAAGATGCAATCCAATGATGTGTTAAAAAACTGAAATGAAAACTCCAAAGTTCAAAACTAATTTACTTAAAAAGGGAACCAAAGTTAATTAAAGGTTTTCTCTATTATGATATAAATATATTTTCATTTGTTTTTTTTTTTCCAAGTAGACAGAAGTGAAAAGGTGGAATATATTATGCAAGAGAGAGACATCTTACATAAGTTTTGGTCAGAGGACACCAAAAAAGCCCTGTTTCTAAAGGAGGCAACTTGAACAATATTGGCTGAAGAAGTATGGACTCTGATTAATGGAAACAGACACCCATGGTACAGAGACAAAACCGGAACATGTTTCACATGTTACCGAACGTCTATGTCCCAAAGTGAGTGAAGGGCCATGTCTTAGAAGTCAATCAAAAACAACATTTTGGCCAGGTGTGGTGGCTCATGCTTGTAATCCCAACACTTTGGGAGGCTGAGGCAGGCAGATAGCTTGAATCCGGGAGTTCAAGACCTTGGCAGCATGGCAAAACCTGTCTCCACAAGAAATACAAATATTAGTTGACCATGGTGGCACGTGCCTGTAGTCCCAGCTGCTCAGGAGACTGAGGCAGAAGGATCACCTGAGGCCAGGAGGTTGAGGCTGCAGTGAGCTGTCATTGCATCACTGTGCTCCAGCCTGGGTGACAGAGTGAGGCCCTGTCTCAAAACAAAACAGCAGCAACAACAACAACAACAAAAAAAACCCCAAAACAACAAAGAAACAAACAAAAAAACAAAGGAACCACAGAACCATCCTGACCTTTAAATAAAAAACACAATTTTACCAGTGATTCCTAAAATCTAAGTGAAATGTCAATCCTTTTCATTGTGAAACAGCACCAGATACTTCATTTGGAAATGAGATACAGTATTTTTGTCCAAGGTCACAAACTTAGTAATTGTCAGAATCAAATGAAGAATCAGACCATCTAACTTTGAACCTACATGATTTCTTCTGATCCAGCACAGCCTTCTTCCTGCTTCAGAGGGGGCAAATCCCTGGCATATCACTTCCACATTCTCCTCCAGGAGGTAGCTATTTCTTATCAATATGGTAGGTGTTTCTTATCAATCAGGATTCTCTGACTCACCCTTGATGTCTTTTCAGAATAGTCTTTCAGCAGCTGCTGTCATCTGATGGGAGGTGGCATAGGTGAAGAAAACTGTCTTTTTTTTTTTTTTTTTTTGCCTTAGACTAAGATGCCTTCATAATTTAAAGCCAGGTTAATTTTTTGCCCTTTTCACTTTCCACTTTGTTGAGATAATAGAACTAGATTGGTCAGCATCATTTGTGCTGATTTTACTTTACACTACTCTTACCAGCCTGGGGTTTTGCTAGAATCTATGATGCAATGGGGAAACGTTTAGTTCTTAAATAGTATTTCATACATCCTGGAGGGAAATATGAAAAAGGGCATGGGAGGGGAAGGGAGCTTCATCTAAAATCATTTCCCTTTAAGAGGAACCAAATTTCCTTTTAAAGCATCAAATTGTAAACATGGGGCCTGCATCTTCTGAGATTTTATTCTGAATCTTTTAATATAGTGTAAAGTAGTAACTTCCCATACTTTGTATCTGTCTGTCTGCATAGTTCCTCCACTGGTCTCTTCATTGACAAATGAGTACTTCTGAAGAATAGGTTTTATTTACAAATAAAGTAAATAATAGCTGATAAAGTCTTATGAAGAGAGGCAGAACAATGTGATAGAAAGAAAACAGTGAATGCAGAGTAAAGAACTGGTGTTTACACTAGCAACAGAGTCAGCTTTGTGCATCTGAATAATGGGAAAGGCAGTGAGGATCAAAGAGAAGGTACTTTTATACTGTATATAAATGCTTATCATAGTTATCATCACTATTATTTACTAAACTTTCTGTGTATCAAAATTATGTGATAATGGGGGATGATGATTTTCCTGCAAATACTATGAGCCAGGCAGAGCTGGTGTTTTCCCCATCACTGAGATGAGGAAACATAGACTTAAAGACATTAAGTTATGTGGTTAGTAATTTGGGGAGCTGGAATGAGAATCTAAATTATCTGACTCACAGTCAGGGCTCTCTCCATTGTGTCTTGGTATCTTAGAATACCTGATCATAAAAACCACCTGGAGCTCTTTTTAAAGTAGAGATTTCTAGACCCCATGCCTAAGCTTCCAAATCAGCATCTCCTAGAGTGGGATTTGTGTATCTGGTTGTTTATCTAGTTCAAATAATGGTTAGCCAGGTTTAGGAACCCAAGCTGGAGAATTTCTATTAGTGATTTAATTACTACCACAAGATATTCTCATGCTGTTTGCATTCACACAGTTTGGAGCAGCCAGATGGAGGAGGATGTGTGTGAACTGTGAGGCCCACTAGACTGTATACAAAGGCCTTAAGTTCTGCCTCTTAACAGGCTGGACAACCATAGGAAATTCCATACCTCCTCCTGGGCCTCTGTTTCTGAATCTGTAAGTTGGTTAGGTTAAACTGGATATTTTCTTGAGGACTCTTCCCACTCTTGATCCAAGATTTTCTGAAAGGAAATAAGGGACCAATTGTCAATTTTATTTAGTATGCTCTGATATGACTAGATGCACTTTGTTGGGGTCTTTGAGGAACGCCTGAAAATGATACCCTTCTTCCAATTTATGCTCCATTATCATGCTCTAGTTGGAGTGATCGTTTCCTTCAGCTACAAGAGCATAAAACTTTTTCTTGCTCTATGAACTCTGCAGTCTTTGGCCGCTCCCAAAATATTGTGTTCCATGATCTTTGCATGGCTGGCTCCTCCTCATCATTAAACTCTCATCTCAACAATTACCTAACCAGAAACAGTTTCCCTGATAACCTTATTTTCTGTAGCCCCCTTTCAGCAAAACTGTGTCATCCTGTTTTATTTTTTTCCAGAAAATTTACTTCTACAGGAAATTATCATGATTTTGTATGTGTGTCTTTTTTTTTTTAACTTAATCTATTGAAAATTAAACTAAAACAGTTACCTTCACCAACGTATTCTCACTATCTAGATGAACTTGGCACATAGTAGGTATTCATTACATATTTGTTAAATCAGTGACAAATAAGTATAATCTTCTTAAATTTACTTGAATATGTTAATTAGCATATTACTCATTCTGACTGGCCTTTTTCATTTTGCTGGTTCTTCTTACCTTTTGGTCTTTGATTGTCCACTGAGGTTTAAACTGGAAGGCCTAGGGAACACATATGCATTTCCTCTGCTATTTTACAACTATATCTGCCTGATTAGGTGTCTCAGCCGAGCAGAATTTTTGGACTGACATTCTGTCAGGCAGTGCAGGGCTACCAGATGGCCAGCTTCTCTCTCAGATGATGTGGAACCTGGCTTTGGCCTGCAGAACCCCCTCTACCTTCCAACCACAGCAAACACCTCAATGAGGAAAGCACTGGACTGAGACATCAACACATAAAGCTTTCTCGTAACATTTTGCTCTGTTTCTTTAGAGAAGTACTGTCTAGCATTTTGAAAGTGAGAAAAGCAGTTGTCTATGCTCTTTCCAGGGAGAGGAGGAGTAGGAGGAGGAGGAGGAGGAGAAGAAGCAGTTTGTATTACTGCATATTCCTCCTCCCTGATGCCATTTAAAGACCTTAACAGTACCCATATTATCAGCCACACCTCTCCCATCCTCTTCTAAATTATGATCCAGACCTTCGGGGCTGCTGATAGACAGAATGGCTCCTGCTTTATGTTAGGGTATCCAATGCTAGCTGTATTAGTCCATTCTCACACTGCTATAAATATGTTATCCAAGAGCAGGTAATTTATAAAGGAAAGAGGTTTAATTAGCTCACAGTTCTGCATGACTGGGAAGCCTCAGGAAACCTACAGTCGTGGCGGAAGGGGAAGCAGACATGTGTCACATGGTGCCAGGCAAGAGAGAGTGTGGGTTAGTGCAGGAAAAACCACTATTTATAAAACCATCAGATCTCGAGAGAATTTGCTCAGTATCATGAGAATAGCATGGGAAAAATGCCCCTATAATCTAATCACTTCCCTCCCTTGACATGTGAGGATTACAATTTGAGATGACATTTGGATGGGGACACAGAGCCAAATCATGTCACTAGCTGTTTATAAAATCTCAGTGGCTTAACAAAGTAAACGTCAATAGTTGTTCACCTCACAGTCCAATTCCAGTAGGTGACTCTTCTCCAAGACTGATTGGATCCACACTCCTTCCATTGTGTGGCTCCTGCACCTCCAGGATCTCCAGGATTTTCTGCACTTAGAAAGTGGGCAAAAAAGAGAACCCATGAAGAATTGCTCAGGGTGCTTCAGGGCCAGCCTGGAAAATGGCAAACCTCACTTTCGCCCACATTCTCTTGGCCAGAACTCAGCCAATCTCACCAAAAACGAGAGAGAAACAAAATATTCCGATATGCCAGGAAGTAGAAATATGCTTGGCGATCACCTGGCCAGTTTAGATACTACTTCATTTGTATTCCCATACTACTATATTGCAAGCAGCAGCATTTCCATTTGCAATATTCTCTTAATTTTTTTGACTCAGAAATTTGTTGAAATATCTTATTTCATTTTGCTCTGCTGTAATGAGTTTGTTCCTTTGCAAACTAATACTTTTTAATCTAGGTGGGATAAGTAGTAAAAGAAATGTTTGGTCTGTGCCATCATCTTAAATTGAAATAAAATATCTCAATTTTTAAAGCCTTCCCAACAATGAGGATTTCTCATTGACTATATTTCACTCTTAAGCCTCTAGCTCAAAAATTTTTACTTTCTCTATCTCTATAGAATATGTTTTTTCATGTGCACTTACTTAACCCTTCCATATTTTTCTCTTTCTCTCTTTCTTTCTTTCTTTCTTTCTTTCCCTCTTTCCTTCTTTCCTTCTTTCTTTTTCTTTCTTTCTTTCCTTTCCCTTCCTTCCTTCCTTCCTTCCTTTCTTTCTTTCTCTCTCTCTCTCTCTCTCTTTCTTTCTTTCCTTTCTTTTGTGACCTGGAAAACCACAACATTTTTCTTAGTTTATTAACAAGGGCAATTTTGTTTCTTCCTCATAACTCTACTTTCCAGACCATCATCTTGGGGCTTATGTTTTTTACAATCAAAATGTATTTCTTCCACAGCACTTCCTCCTTAGTGAAAGTATGCAACTGCATGCACAGGTAAGAAAATGGAATATGTAAAGGCTCTGGAAGTAAATCACAGAGAACTCTGTATGTGCACCAGAGAGGGGACAAGGCTGGAGAGAAGAGGTTGGAAGCAGTGGCCTTAGTTCCTGGACAACTTTTATTCTCTAGTTCTGGTGACAGGGTAACCAAAATAAATACATCAAAATGCAATATTTGGAACTTAGCATATGCAAAATAATTATATATTATGAAACATTATAAATTAGACATTTACCTATTTTCTCATTTAATCCTTCAGCTTTGTGAGATAGATATTATTAAATGTTACGCACATAAGGAATTAAACACCCAAATAATTTATCTAATTTTTAAAACCACACAGACAGTAAATCACAGTTTTCCTGTTTTCACAGGTATGTGGACATTTTCTTCAACACACTTAAACAAGTTGCTTGGAGTCTGCAGTCTGACATTCTAGACTAGTATTGAAATGTGGTAAGAATAAATTCTAGAATCCTGCAGCCACAGAGACCTTAGAGCAAGGCCTGGGCTTGTAACTTGCTATATGACTTTGGGTAAGTGACTTAAATTCTTCATTTTCTTCATATATAAAATGGTGAGGATTTTAATGACTTCATAGACTTGGGATGCGGATTAAATAAAATGTAGAAAGGCTAGCACAATGTTTAGGTCAAGAAGGCACCCAGTAAATGTTAGGTATTATTATTATTTTTTCATCCAAGTATGAATTTTTTGGCTCAAAGAATGGAAACATCCTGGTCAAGGTCACAACACAGCCAACTAAATGACCGACCTGGGATGTGCAGCATTGTCTTCAAACACCAGATAAACTCCAATTTGTCTTCCATGTCACTTTCTGCTATACAGGCCTTCAGCTAGCATTTTAACAAATAAAAGAGAATTGCCTGGCATGGTTATAGATATTGAGCTGCAAGAAATTTGTAGACACCATTTTTTTTTCCCATGGACTCATCCTTGGAAGTACTTTAACATAATAGTTTTTCTCCTCTGTCCAGAAGAGTTTAAATGTCGACCTTTTTAGAAACATAAAGACATGGTAAATGAATTCTCAAGTGCATCTGCAGATACAGGAACATGAGCCTAGATTCACGACAGACATGTTGTGATTTAAAATTGGAGTGAAGAGGCCAATTTGTTGAGATTCAAGGACTAATAACCGGAGCATTTTATCTTGATCAAAAGATTTTTCACAGGCCTGGAAGAATAGAAGTACCAACCACCGTACCCCATACTTTCTTTTTCTAATAACCCAAGGTACACACACACCACACACAGGTGTGCATGTGCACAAGCCCTGCCTGCCCACACTCACTGGTGCCCATCTTCAAGCCACCTACACACATTTCTGGCAAAAAAACAAACAAAACAAAACAAAAACCAACGATTTAAATCTTTTTATTCATCTTTGTTGAATAGCTTTTTCCATCTGGTTTCCAGAATTCTTGTCTAAAAATTATGGGGTTCAGCCTAATCACTAAAAAAAACTTGTCAAATTCTGCCATACTTCAGAATTGAGAAACTTGTGAAATAAAAATAAGAGTATAAATTAGAACAATTTAACTGACCTCAATTTACTGAGTTAACAGTGTGTCAAAAAATGAGTATTGTAAAGGGAATCATATATTTGAGATTCTGGACATTCTTTGACTCAAATTAGCCACTGTGGGGCAATTCACATCTTCTTTGGGCTTCAATTTCCTCATCTGTCAACAGAGTATCCTGTTAATACTTCCTTCCCCATAGAGTTTATTCATTCATTCTATAGTTTTGTTATTTTCTTTCAGCACCTTCTTTATTCTACTGACTATACTGAGTTCTACAGACAAAACATGAAGTAAGACACAAATAGTTCTCTGAAGTAGCCCACATTCTATGGGAAGAAAGCACACAAAGTAAAAAGTGCTGTGATAGAGGTATGTCCAGAGTCCACATGGGATCAAATACATCTCAAGGGATACATATAATATGAGTGCACAGAGTGCTAGATAAGAGGAGGGTGGGAGATGTGTCCCACCGGTGTCTGAAGTCCTAATAGAGCTTCAGTTTCTCTGATCCAGTTCCCCTCTGCCCTAGCAAGACTCATCCTTCTATGTCCAGGGCCCTACACCAGATTCCAGAGGCTTAAGAGTGCTCTGGACCATTGAAAATGGGTGGAAAAGGTCTCCATGGGATGGACAGACAGGGAACTGACATGTTGCTGGTCAATGGGCAATGATCTAGATATTGTCAACAGGTTATCCTCATCAGGCTACAGTGAGAAGGGTCAGCTAATTTTCCAAGCGATGCACAGTGCTTTCTCAAACAGAAAAGGGTGCCATCCCAGAAAGCCCTACCATGGCTTTGTGCTGCTCCCAATGAGTCAGCATTCTCCTTTTGTAGACTTCATCTCTGACTATCTGCTTTACTGTGGAACCTTCAGATAGTCAAGGGAAGGACCAGATCTCTTGCTCTTAACACCTTGACCATAGAACTTTAAATTGAACAACAAAGAATTTCTCATATGGTACTCTGGTTCTGATCTAAAAACTTGCTTTGGGATGAGGAATACAGAAAGAATGGTAATTCTTCTTATTTACCCTACCAAAGGGGATAGGGTAAATAAGATTCGAACACACTGGTTAATTCCAAATATCATTCCATCATATGAGCTATTGTTATTTGCGATATTACTAGCAGTCAGATCACACCATCTTCTTTAGCAATCCATTCTGCCCCTAGCATCACAGCTTTAAAATGGAAGGGGATACATTTCATAGACTCACAAAAATCCAACCCTCTTTATGTAGAAAGTTTAAATAAGTGGTACGATATGTTCAAATTCATACAGCAGAACCAAGGGTAGATGTCACTTTCAAGTTCAGGCTTCCTCCCAGACCAATTACTATTTTATTTTATTTTTCCAGGCTAACATTTTGTTAACTGCTGATGTCTTGTTTGCTGCACAATCTATAAAGTCAGATTGTTTTCTTATCCTGGCCTTACTCTTTGCTAGCTGGATGTACTTGAGCAAGTCACTTTACTTTGCTGAGACTTATATTCTAATATGTTAGATAGAGACTCTCATCTGGGGGACATAATATAGGCCCCTTATAATCAATGTGATGATTATATGATTTAATTTATGTAAAGGTTTTAGCACAGTGACTTATATATGATAATTGCTCAATAATTTTTTTACCATTTTGGATAAAGTTGTGTTTTTAAATGCTCACCTGGCTCTTGTTTTTTTCCTCTCCTTTATAATTATAATTATTATATGACAAATGTTACTGTGTTTTAAATACTATGTAGGTAGATATTTTTAAAAAAGATTATATGGGATAGACATTATTCTCTAGGTTTTGTGAACAAGAAAGTAAATATTTAAAATCCATCACTTTCTACACATGTACCCCATAAGTATATGCAAATATGTAACAATGAAAGCATTTTAAAATCCATAACTTCATAATTAATTTACTATATTGTATTAAGTTTTTGAGGTTATTTATGTCTATTTTAAGCATATGGTAGAAACATTATGTAATGATATACTACTGTGAATCTCTTTTCAATTTCATGTTCAAAGACATTACCTTGGTTTTGAAATCAACCATGGTGGAAATACTTATACCATGAAAATTGCCAAATGCTGTAAGTCAGGATTTGATTTACTGTTTTGATGATTTCTCTAGACTTGATAGGTTAAAAATGCTGTATTCTGTCTGTGACTATTGAGTCACAAACAACAAAAATAACAGGAAATATTTTTCAGTATTAGTGGATTTAACACTACTAGTGAATTTAACAAAGATTTGACTGATACCATTAACAAACAAGTGAAGCTGTAATATATGCCTCTGTCCATTCACTTTTTTGCTCCCTGATAACATAAATGAAAATATCAAGCAACATTCATATCACAATCACACTTGTTGATCAGTGAGGTAAGTGACATTTTTGCTGAATCAGACAGTATTTAAACATTTATTTTCAGGCTGATATTGTCAAATCATGATTGGATTGCAAGAATAGCTTGGCCATGAATACAAGAGTTCAACAAAAATTAACTAACGTATTCTATGAGAATCAATTAGCTATATGGAATTTATAATAAAGGTTATTATATTTTTATATATGTAACATGTAAATTGTGTGCTACTTGTCCTGTATATCAGTAAAATGTTTAATAAACTTATGTACATGTACATATGCACATATTTTCCCCTCAGGGAGCTGGTTGTTAAATATTTATCAGCACACCACTGCCCCAATTCATATCTACCTTCTAGTCATCACCTCTCTGGCTTCTGAGCAGATCATAAACTCTAGAATCCAGACACCAGCCAGTGCAGTACTTCACAAGCTCTGCAGTACTTCTCAGGATCTGTTTTCCCAGGATGACCTTGTGTGAGCTGTGAGTCATCAAAACCCTGTTCCTTTGGTCTGCCCCGGGGAGAAGGGAATTATGTCCCTTTACCATGGACAAAACTCCGCGGGACCTCAGCTTGCAAATTAAGGATTAAGAGAAGTTGAAATTCATTGACATTCTACAAACTCAGAGCTAACGAAGCCTGTGAGGGTAATCCCTTCCAGAACTTTTGTCTTTATGGAATGAGTATCAGAACAGGCCAGTCTCAGGCTCATGTCTGAGTGATTTATCATTTTCATTCATCACCTCTAAGGCTGAGCTGGCCACAGTTTCCCTTGCCTGGGCTATGGATGTCCCCTGCTGGAAACCAGAGCTCACTGCAACTCAGGAAACTAGAAAAAATGCTGTGGCCATAGATGCATTGTGTGTATGTGTAAGAACACACTCGCTGTCTGCGTGCCTCTCGATAGGAAACCACTCAGGAAGTTCACTCTCTTGGCCTGGTTTTACAGGCCTGCCCTCATTTACTGATTTAATGTCCCAAATGATTGAGAATCATTATTTATCAAGTCTTTTGCATAATGTCCACCACATGGTAAGCTCTCAATAAACATTTACTGAAAGAAAATGAACATAGCCTTGTAAGGTACATTACGCATGATCTCATTTCATCCTCAGGACAATCAAATAAATTAGGAACTATGATTAACTCCTTCTTGTTTTCAGGTGTTGGAACTCAGGCCTTGCGTAGGGTCACTTAGCCTGGATGTGACAGCATCAGCCTCAGGGCATGAGTGTCCCTGTCTGCAGCCTCCCTGCTCTGCTACAGCCTGACATGCAGTCTCCAAAGGGTTCCTTCTCCACAGCTTCTCCAAAGGGAAATACCTGCTCCTTTTCGCTTTCGTATTTCCCCACCCCCAGTATTCACCCAGGGTGAATCTCGTCCTTTGTCCTGCTTGCTGTGTACCTTGGCCAAATCCCTTCCCCTTTCAAAGTCTGAGTTTCTTCATCAGATAAATAAAAGGGATGGATTAGCTGACTCTTAATTTTAAAATGCCAATTCTAAAATGCTGACGCTTTCTGAATTTAATTTCAGGATAGACATGCTGAGGTCCAAATTGCTAGAGATTTCCTCTCTGGCCAAGGAAATAAAACTCAGTCATATACTACTTGTGAGTTTGTATCAGGAGGATGAAATTAAGCCCCAAAGTCTGCACTGCGCTTTGGGAGCGTACTTCTTCAGATCAGGAGCCAACGATCACTTACACAAGAGGTTATCAGTAGATGGACAAAAAGCACCATTTCTCTCTTCTCTCCAGTAAGCCAAAGCATGGTTGCCAATTCAGACAGCCAGTTGGGAGTTTTCAACATGTGACAAGCCCAAAGGCATTTCTGAAGCTGCCAGCACAGAGGCCTGTCGAATCTGCTAAGGAACCAGATGCAGCAGATAAATATCTTCCACAGCTTGGCATCTGGGGCCTGTGCTTGCCAGCTGAGAGAAGGGGCCGTGTTGCACAGTGCTGGGGGTGGGGATGGTAGAGAGATAGCAGCTGAACAAATCACACACATTTCTCATTGAAGTAGAAAAACAGGCAATTCTAGAGAGCATTTCAAAATTCTAAGAGGATCAGATTAAATTCGGATGGTTATATGTACGTTATTATTATGTGAAGGACTGGACTATAAATAGGTAAGTTATATATTGTGGTCTTCGACACCATTGTTTCATTCAGTCTGTTGATATTATTTTGCATTTCTAGAATGCAATAGTCTTTATGCAATTTACTTAGTGCAATTACATTCACAAGAGAATCTCTCTCACACACACACACGCTTGCGCGTGCGCACACACACAGACACACACACAAATCTTATATATCTAGTTCTGTGCCAAATAAAAATTACAGAAATAAAGCATTCTTTTCATCATCAGGCAATAAATGACTATGTGTTGAGTCATGTGTCCAGACTTTGTTTTTTCAAAAATATATTTCCCTTTTAGATTCTTCAAATGAATATTCAATTTCATTTATTTCCTCTCAATATAATTCATAATATATGAGCAAGACATTGCTTGGTGCAATTATTATGAAGACAAAGAGACAAAGTGTCTTCAAGGAGCTTATTAAAAATTCCTGGCATACTGATAATCAACAAGATTTTCCTCAACTTCAACCTGATTAAGGGCATCTTGAAAAACCTACTGCTAACATCACACTTGGTGGGGAAAAACTAAAGTCTTTCTTCTTAAGCTCAAGCGTAAGGCTGTCCACTCTCACCACTTCAACATCCTATGAAGGTACTAGCCAATGCAAGAAAGTCGGACCAGAAATAAAACCCATTCAGACTGAAGAGAAAGAAGCAAAATTCTATTTGCAGACAGCCTGGTTGTCTAAGTAAAAAATTTTAAGAAATCTACAAAAATGCTGCTAAAACTAACATGCATGTTTAGCAAGTCTTCATGATATCAAGTAAAAACAGTAGTTTCCTCTTATTTGCAGAGATAAGTTTCAAAACCCCCTACAATCATGAATAGTAGCAAACCCTAAATATACTTTTTTGTTTGTTTGTTTGAGACGAAGTCTCGCTCTTTCTCCTAGGCTAAAGTGCAGTGGTGTGATCTTGGCTTACTGCAATCTCTGCCTCCCAGATTGAAGTGATTCTCCAGCCTCAGCCTCCTGAGTAGCTAGGAATACAGGCGCCCACGACCATGCCCAGATAATTTTTGTATTTTTAGTAGAGATGTGGTTTCGCCATGTTTGCCACGGTGGTCTTGAACTCCTGACCTCAGGTGATCCACCCATCTCAGTCTCCTAAAGTGCTGGAATCACAGGCATGAGCTACTGCGACCAGCCTAATATATTTTGCTAAACATACATGTGATGAAATTTACTGAATTGTGCAGAGTAAAAGATTAGCAACAACAATTAATAATAAAATAGAACAATTATGCCAATATATTTTAATATACTGTAATAAAAGTCATGTGAATGTGACCCTCTCTCTCTCTCTAAATATCCTGTTGTTACTATAGGCACCTATTTTCAGACCGTGGTTGACCACAGCTCAATGAAACTGAGGAAAACAAACCTGCAGGGAAAGGAGGACTACCGCATATAAGAATTAATTGTACTTTTGTACACCAGCTCTTGTGGATTGAATTGTGTCCCCATAAAACTCATATGTTGACACCCTGGCCTTCAATATGGCTGTATTTGGAGAAAGGGGTGCTCGGGGTAATAAAGGTTAAGTGAGGTCATAATGTTGGGCCTCACTCCAATAGAACAGGTGTCCTTATAAGAAAAGGAAGAGATACCAGAGGGATATCTCTTCCCCTCCCCCTCATGAGTACACAGAGGAAAGGCCACATGAGGACACAGTGAGAAGGTGGCCATCTTTAAGCCAGGAAAAAAAGGAAAAAAAGCCTCACCAGACACTAATCCTGCTAGCACCTTGAGTTTGGACTTCTACTTTCCAGAACTGTGAGTAAATAAATTTCCATTATTTAAGCCACCTAGTATGTGGTATCTTATTATAATACCCCAAACTGACTAATGCACTAGCCACAAATAATGGAAATTAAAATAAAAACGGTACAATTACAATAACATCAACAACATGAAATGCCTAAAAATAAATGTAGCATGCCTAAACATATGTAACATACCTATAGATAATCATACAAAGTCAACATACAAAATTTACAATATACAAAATTTAGTCTCAAAGACTAAACTATTAAGAATGACTTTTGGCCGGGCGCGGTAGCTCACGCCTGTAATCCCAGCACTTTGGAAGGCTGAGGAGGGCGGATCACGAGGTCAGGAGATCGAGACCATCCTGGCTAACATGGTGAAACCCCGTCTCTACTAAAAATACAAATATTAGCTGGGCGTGGTGGTGGGCGTCTGTAGTCCCAGCTACTTGGGAGGCTGAGGCAGGAGAATGGCGTGAACTCGGGAGGCGGAGCTTGCAGTGAGCTGAGATCGGGCCACTGCACTCCAGCCTGGGCGACAGAGCGAGACTCCATCTCAAAAATAAATAAATAAATAAATAAATAAATAAATAAATAAATAAATAAAATAAAATAAAAAGTCTGACTTTTCCCCCTATATATTAGAAGGACAGATGTAGATGGCTATAGATAGCGGGGAGTTATCATGAAAACTCACAGATAACTCAGGAAGCTTGTAGATGCAGTTCAGTAGCTATAAGGACACCTGTAGACACCAAGTGCTTTGGTCATAGTATGCGTTTAATTATACGAATTTCTGAAAGTTTTTGGAATGAATGTGTGAAATCTTCCTGTTTCTTGATATTTCCTCTAGCTGACTTCAACATTCCAAGCATTAATTAATTTTAAAAAGGCATCAGAAGCCATGCCAGAGAGACTCTTTGTCAGACTCTGATTATGAATCTGGAATGACAAGTAAGTTTCAACTCAAGAGCCAGCTCTGATAGATTGGTAGTGACTACTTAGAGCAAAAGCTTGAGAAAATGATTTTGAAACTTTATTTGAACTAAGTAGGGGAGAGGCGTATGGCCAGAGAGCTATGCAAACTGTGGGGGTGTCAATATACATACCTCGTATTAGCCCTCCCTGCCTGAAACCTCACTGGATCCAGGAGGCAGAAGCAGGCCCTCATTTGGCGTTAAGTAATGCTACATATATTCAACTTGTGACCTTCAGTGACTATTTAGTTTAGTTGCTATGTGTGGAAAAATCTAGATTTTTCTTGCCCTTTTTACAATTGTTAAACCATTCAATTAGTGATTTTAAAAATGTTACATAAATGAAAAATCCTGTTGTTTAATTCGTATACACACAGGGATACACACACACACAGAGGGGAGAACTAACGTTCATGTATGTATCTTGACTTGCCCAATCAGGCAATGGCTAAATGACAAACCCAGGTCTGAAATTTAGTTATTTTGTTCCAAAGTCCAGTGTGCCATTCAATACTGCAAATATCTTCAATTTATAAGAATTAGAGCCACATATCAGAGCAAGGTGATTTGTTGAAAAGAAGGTTAACGAGTTGCCAAGGAACTCCATGGACCAATCTGGTTAGATATAGGATTATTTTTATTTTACAGTTAGGAGTTCTTTATGGGACATTTCCTCTACCCTACAATGTTTCCTGATGATATTTGTAATTATCTATTTTCTTGTCTCTTCCCTACTTGATCATAAGCAACCTGAAAACATTCCTTTAATCTCTACCTCTGCAAAGCCTAACACAGCACCTGGCAAACTGTAGGCACCCAAAAACAGTTGGTAAATGCATAATTGAATAAATAGAAATTATCTTCAGTCTTTTACAAGATTATGACAATTGTCAAGAAAGTTATCTGGGATTTTGAAGAAAATGTAATAATATACCTCTATTGATTTAAATATAATCCATCATTCGTTAAAATCTGTTAGAGGTCCATCCTTGAGCTAGGCACTTAAATCTGCATTATTATTTAATAAATTATTTAATAAATAAAATGGAATTTGATTTTGGACTTTTGTACAGATGAAGAAATTGATGCTCAGAGAGACCAACCAATGTATCCTATTTCACACAGCAAAATCCAAATATTTAACTTGAAAATCCAGCTCCTCTTTCCAGCATAACACTACTTACACTGGGGAAATACAAATGTGTTTTAAGAATTGCTAGGAATATTTCTTAGGATGATGATGATCAGTATTCTCCATAGTTTCTTCAGAGATTAATCTTTCAAATTATGAGATATAAGAACATATTTGTGAAATATTTATCTTCCATTTTTAAGTTAAAGCCTTCTTTGTATCTTAGAATTTAAAGTAAATTTAAAGTAAAACCTAGAAACGTCCTGGCAATATAATGTCTTCCTCTGCTAAGCCCTGAGCAGATCCAACCACATTGTAATTCAAACTTACAACAATTTTCCACTTGTACCATACCTTCCCTCCCCATTTTGTCCTTTGGATAACCTTCTAATGACTTTTACTGTATTTATGCAAGATCTTTCCAATTAGCCCATTGGAACTCTCAAATAGAAGAGAAACAGAAAAGAATGCAAAGAGGAAAGAAGAAAAACGATGATCTGGGGTAGCGCTTAACTAGCAGGAGCTTTTCACACTGTCGGGTCATAGAAACATAGAAAGTCAGAAGGTCCTAGAGTTCTCGTAATCCAGTCCCATAATATTTACAGATGTGTTTACTTTGGCATATGCAAAAGAACACAGGGTTCATAGTCAGTCAATCTGGGGTCAAATACTGACTTTTGCTACTTTCAGCTTTATGAGCTGTGGTATGTTGCTTAGCCTTGTTTACCCTAACTTTAGATAGGAATATTGATATCTAACTCACAGAAATATTTTGACGATCAAATATGGTAATATGTAATCACTTAGCACATTTGTGGCACACAGGAAGGGGGGTCTTAAATGTGAACTCCTATTGTCATTATTCTTGTAATACCGTGATACTTCACTGTACAATTCTAAATTTATAATCGTGTGAGCACTACTTGGTGTGGGTGCATATTCACCATACTGCTACTGTTCAGCTACTCTCAGGCAATAGCCTAACCTTAGTAGAGGTGTTAAAAAGTAAATTTAGCCACAACCCCTAAAGATAATACTTTTTTTAAATTTTGGTGCTTAAAACAATATTTTAAGAGTGATACCTAGCAATTCTACAACAATTTTTCTACCTGAATATACATTTTTCCAGTGGAATCTTCTCAATTATTTTTTTCTTCTTTTTATTCATTCAAATTTATTGTATTAAGCTTATTGAGTGACCTCAGTAATGTGGACTCAATTCCTCTAATGCTTTTGAACTCTCTCTCTCTTTCTACAAACTCCAGTGCAGGGAAAACAGAGTGACATATATGCATTTATACCAAGTAAATTTGGAAGCATGAACTAGTCATGCTCAGTGCAGCTCCTCCATTTTTCTTCTTGGGGCACGTAACTTCCAGAAGGCCTACATTCTGCCCTGCTCTGATATGCCATATTTTAATGGGAGACTGCCCCATTAGGGAAGATCTGTAGACTTTTGGCTATGACTGTAACTAGGTGGGTTAATCTGTGTGATCTGGATCAATATTGGAGGTTTACTGTTCTATGTATAAACTATATCCTCTAACTTAGTCTTACTAAAGTAAAGAAAGGAGCCAATACGTTTTGGCCCCTATCTGCTGACTAATTGTTTAAGAACTTGAGCTATTAATATAAAGGAAAATACTGTTTAGAGAACTCCCAAAAGACCACTGGGTTGAGTCTGGGATCATGATATCTTTGATTCAGACTATTTTCACTGACTTTTCTTGCTGCCTTTTATTTAATAGGTCTTTTGCACACTACATTCAAACATTGGAAGAATGATTAGTTTCATACTATGTAACATGTTTGTAAACTAGGTTTGCATACCATTCTAAGATATTTTAGGCCTTCAGATAATAAATATTGACCTTCACTTGGAACCAAGCCAAGGCTAGTCTGGAGTTGCATGTCTTGTCTAATTTTACATTATCTTTGAGGCTTTACATTGTAACACCTGCCAATTATGCTTATGAATATTGCAGATCCAGTGCAGTGCAGCTTCTTCCTTTGAAATAAAATAGATTTTATTGTATTTCAACAATAAATTAATGAACAATTTAGAAGAAATATGAGCTACTATCAATTTAGAGATGCAAGTTCTGCTTGTATGGAGAAAGCAGGAAAAATTACCACAAATCCAAAACAAAAAATTCATAGAAGAAGCATATTTGTGATGTTTAATTATTGGGAAATAGGCTGGCTCAAAAACAGTGCAAGAGCTATAGCAGCAGATTAGGTAATTGAAGGATGTTTTGTAGGTGAAGAGAAAACGGAGGATTCAGCAAACATCTTCTTGTTATGGAAATAACAGTGGATAAACTAAAATACTGGGAAATGAAAAAGTGAGACATGTATTTACAAAGGGCGTTGAGGTTTCTGAGGCCAAACTAGATCTATGTGAATAGAAGAATAAAAGGGAATTCATCAAAGAAACCCAGAGCTAACTGACCAAAAAGGTGAAA
Source organism: Mandrillus leucophaeus (assembly GCF_000951045.1). Classification (NCBI taxonomy): domain Eukaryota; kingdom Metazoa; phylum Chordata; class Mammalia; order Primates; family Cercopithecidae; genus Mandrillus; species Mandrillus leucophaeus. The sequence goes on along the minus strand of NW_012101365.1, from coordinate 10,143,372 downwards.
ATAGAAAAATGGAGGATTTGGGCTGAGCATGTCTGGTTTATTCTCCCCAGATATACCAATCAAATAAGTCACTCACTCTCCCTTGGGATATACTGAGTAAATGGACAGAGAGAAGCCAGAAGTATAAGACTAACTGGGCTATCTCCACCTGAAAGAAAATAACAAAGAATGGAGAGAAGAGAATTTTCTTCTAATACCTAACATTGACTCATGTACAATAAGATCAATAAATGAAAATATAAAATTAAAACTCACGAAAGAAGGGAACAGAAAACCTAGTGACCATCAGGTTTATAATTGCCACCATTTGGTTTATAATTTAGCAAAAATTTTCCTAGAACCTACAGCATACAAGGCACCAGGATAGTTACTGTAGATGAACTGATATAAAAGATATGGTTTCTGCTTTTAGGAACTTACAGTAAAATGATGAAAAATACATTAAAGGAATAACTTAAATATAATATGTAAATGGTAATATAGAGGTATTCACAAGGGACTTTGAGAGCACTTAACGCAATCTAGAAATGGCTTAGCTTCAGGATTAGCTCTTGGCTTCTTGGCAGCCAGGAGGAAGAGGTAACAATGGTGAATTTTATAAACTTCAATATCACAAAGAAAAAAAAATATAGCAATTCTTCAGGAAAGACCAATATGTCCTTTTTTTCTGTCACTACATTAGGAAGAAGCTCTTTACATGAGATTTTGTAAGAAACATTGAATGATGTAATGGGTAAAGTCCTCAGCATAAGTTCTTCGGCCCTTGCAGAAGTAGATATCATCTGCTTGTCTTCATGAATTCTGACGACAGTAAAGAGCATAATATTGCCGGATATTCATTACCAAACTTGTTGCACAGCAGAATCATTTAATCTTTTAAAAACACGTATTCCTAGGCATCATTCAATAAGTTCACCCTCAAAATTTTAAATTCTCAGTTTACATTCTGACAATACCTCACTCCTTTTATATTTTCTTACACTTTTATAACCACTACAGCTGTCGTTAGACCTTACAGAGACTGCCAATTCATTAATCTTTCCATTTCTTCTCAGTTTATTAATTCTCTCCTTAGTTATATTTCTTTTCCTAGGTGATTACTTGGCTACTTTCTTGCCCGAATCCTCAACTCCTTAAGCTATTGTAGCACTACACATCTTCAACCGCTGCTTTATAAAACGTTGACCCTCTGTGACTTCTTTTTAACAGAAGTTCATAAACACAAAGATGCAAGAAAGCATTTTGCAATTGATCAAATAGTTTTAAATTGTCTTTAGGAAATGTCTCCAAATTATGAGTGCGGACATAACAGTGATAAAGAACACAGCAATTGCACATGACACCTGCTTGCTGTTTATGGTATATAATGGACTGAAAGCTATGTGTGCAACATGCAAAGTACTGCAAACTGATAATAAGAGTAGGATGCACTCACCTGTATAATAGTCCTTTCTGCGAGGAACTTATAGGCTACTTGAGGAGATAAAACAGATAACAATAATGAGACTTATTGAGTGTCTACTAAATTACAAATTTAAATTTGTAATTACTAAGCTTCACAATATCCCTATTTATCAGGTAGCTTTTGCTATATTAACAAACTACTTCAAAACCTAGCAGCTTAAAACAGTCATTCTCAAAATGTGGTACCCAAACCACCTGCATCAGCATCATGTGGGAACTTATTGGAAGTGCAAATTTAGGAACTTCCATGCAAGACCTATAAATCAGACACTCTGGGAGCTCATTGGTCTATTGTATCAAACACCCAAAGTGATTCTGATGCAAGCTAAAGTTTGGAAACCACCAACTTAAAAAAACCATATGTATGTAAGTATTTACATTTGTGTTTGTCTGTGTGGGGGGTGTGTGTGTGTATAGAGAGAGAGGACTGAAAGTCCAATATATATATTGGACTTTGTAGTATGTATGCAAGTTTGCATACTTTGTAAGTCCAATATATGTATTGGACTTTGTATGTATGCATCTAGGTATATGTATATACATACATACATACATATGGTTGTTTTAGTTGGTGGTTCCCAAACTTTAGCTTGCATAAGAATATATACACATACATATGTATATTCATACATACATATATATATAGTGGATGATCCTCCTCATTTCAGCTATGTTCCCTCATACATCTGCTGGTGAATTCGCTGGGATCCAGCTGATCTACAATATCCTCAATTGAGACAGTTCATCTCTGCTCCATGTGGTTTCTCACGCTTTAGGAAGGTAGGCTTGGCTTGCTCACATGACAGTTGAGCAGGATTCTAGGAGAGCAAATGGGAGTCCACAAGGTCTCTTTGCTCTAGGGGCCTGTGTTCAGAACTGGAACACTTTCACATCTGTCATGTTCTCTTGGCTAAAGCAAATCTCAAGACCAGCTTAAATTCAGGGAATAGGGAAACAGACTCCCTCTATTGATAAATGAGCTCCAAAGTCACAGTGCAAAGGGCAAAGATACAGGTTTGAAAATTGAGGCCATTTCGCCAATGGTTTACAGCATGGCAGATATTTTTATACTTAATATATGTAAGAGTAAGAAATTACAGTTCAGGAAATTTACAAGGTCATCCATTTAAAAAGTGGAAAATACCAAATTTAAACCTAAGCCTGTTTGATTCTGACTGATCAGATCATGTACAAATAACTATAATATAACATAGTATGTGCTAAGTAGAATAAAGGCCCAGAAAAGAGATTATAATAGTTCAAAAGACAGAGAGATGATTTCTGGCTGGAGAGATCAGAAAATTCTCAGTGAGAACAATGGATGTGAAGGATAAGCAATGTAGGAAGTGAAATAAGTTTGGGCATAAAACAAAACATATGTTGAAAACTACAAAAATTCCATTGGTAAATACATGAAAGCTCTTTTAGCTGAAGTTTAGGGTATTTAAAAAGGAAAAGAAAGAGATACATTTAGAAAAATAGTGACCAACATGGAGAACTTTGAATACCAAGGTAAGGAGTTTGAACTTGAAGATTTTTGAGTAAAACTTATTAAAATAAGGTGTTATCACATAAGTTCCAATTATATTTATCTTCATGAAAATTATCTTTTTGTGGATGTATCCATGGAAAACATTTTACTTTGGAGTGACCTTCCACCCATTATTTTCCAACAGTCTTCCATTCTCTTTAAGGAAATATTCAGGGAATACAGATCTAAGAAGCTAATGCGGCCTTATTCAGATCTGATATTTAATAGCTGGGGGGTTGAGTTAGGTGGCACTTTCCTTAAATCAAAGTTTCCCTACTGGGCCTATGCAGTGTCATTTTTGACTAAACCTCTCAGCAAGCTGGGAAGCCATATTGATTCTGGAGTGACTGAAGGCCACTCCTGAAGGTGGTTGCTTCAGGGCGGCCTACTGTGTTCCTTCATTCCAGTGTGCTATGTAAACATTAAGCATTATTGTTTTCTATGTGTTCCATATGTATGAGTTAAGAGGCACCACTCTAGAGGCATTCTGTGACCAGGCTCCCAAAGCACAGGGGACGGGAGGATACCTATAAAACTCCATAACTATGAAGAGACCCTGGGTACATCCCAGAAATGTGTTTGTATTTTGAAGACTCCGAAGTGACTCTAATAGCCCACAAAATTTGTGAATCACTATCGTAGAAAGCTTCTATCCAGTAACCGTGTCTTCTAATTTCTGGTCTTTGGTTCATGACAAACTATAATGGGGAATGTAATGGGTCCCATACCACTCCAATTCTGAACTCAGCCCACATAATGGGTTTTCTTACTAAGCACCTACAAAGGCTTTCAATTTCACCTCTCTTCATGCTTCTACTCCATGAGCCACCCTTGGGATAACCTGAATTCTCTGAGAAGGCCAAACTCAGGAAGAACACAAACAGATATCCGAACACATGTTTTGATTTGCATGTGGCCCCGGAGCCTCATGAAAGACAGCCTAAATCCAGACCCATAGTGTACACTAAACTGGAGCTTTGTGAAGACAGCTGAACTGATGGAGAATAAATTAAGTTTCCTGAGAGAAAAATTACACTAAGAGAAGTAGCCTGGCAGAAGGAGACTGACTGTTGGAGACAGCTGTGGTTTCACTTACACCAGCAGATTCCAGTTGAGCATGCTCACATCTACAGCTTCCCTTACCACCCTTAACTTGAGTCACCTGTGTATTCTGCGAAGAAGACTCACTTGAAGAGGAAAACGGTGTCACAGGGGCACATCAGCTCTGTTTTAGAAGCCCCCACTGGAAGAGCTGGCCTTGTCAAATGGAAAGAGCTGACCCAGTGAAGGAATCCCAGAGGTAGATGCAGGGGAGAAGTAAGCAATAGGATGAACACTGGTCTGAGAGAGATGGGGTGCCATTGTCTAGAGGAGGTCAGGAAGGGCCCAGACCATGGCATAGGCAGCAATTTGTTAGTGGCAGCATGATAATGGAAGAGCTGGCTTTCCATTCCAAAAACAGTAAGGTGACTGTAGAGGATGGTGGAATGAAAGGTTTTAAAGATACAGAAAGCTTTGATTATATTTATTAATTAATTTTAATATAAGCTATGTTTTGAGTGATTTAAAGGTACGAAGTACTGTTCTAGACCATGGATTTTTGTCAGCAATCAAAACTCAAAAAAGAGAATATCTGTTCTTAGGGAATTTACATTTTAGTGTAGATTTTTTATATGGAAAATCGTGTCTCCTCTGCAATACCTAGCCAGAACAATTGAATGTAAGGATCTATGGCAGGTAGTTGTAGAAGGGTAAGTAATAAAGCTGTATTTCTGGTTAATCAAATTAGTTGGAGCTCAAAGCTTTGAGACTCAAGGTATTATTACTTGCCAATGAAGAAATTTTAATATTATATCCAACAAAATACATTTTAAAGGGCAAAAATTTTTAAATCATAAAATATATTCTAGTGTATGACCCAAACATTTGGGGACTATCTCTTCTGGATTACTTCAATCACTCATTACTGTATAAATACATAGAAACAACAACTAACTTGCAATCTATTCTGACCGTGAACTTTGACTGAATCATCACTTAGCTCTTTGATAAGTACTGGGAATAAAAAGATTAACAGAACAGAGCCCCTACCTTCAATAGGCTCATGATGCACAAGCATAAATCCATAACAAATCCAAGGAATATCTACAGAAATCCACTTGTTCTGATTCAGGTATGTGCAAATTTCACTCTATCTGTGGGAATTCAGGTAAATACCTGAATAAAGGAGGTGCCATTTGTGCTGGTTCTTGAAGCACAACCCAAACTGAAGTCTATCAGTCAACCAAGGAGACAAAGGGTATCCCCGCCTAGAGAAGCAGAAATTGCACAGAAGTAGTCACATGGAAAAATGTGGAATATGCAGAGTACCACAAAATAGTTTAATATGGCTAGAAAAACTGGATACATAATATCTTTTCCCTAGATTTCTCCAGGCTTGCTTCAATGTAATATAGGTTCTGACCCTGAGATGTGTCAATGATGGGCAGTTTGAGGTTGCATAATGTTAGGATGCTTACTTTGAAAAGGCTTATTTTTACCCAATATTTTATATAGAAATTTTATATTTTGAATGTCTGTATTTTCTGTCTTACATATATGCACATGATTTTTCAATAATAATGTCACAATAAGTACTTTGTGCTTACCCATCCTATCTGCTGAGTAGTAGAAGTTCTTAGTAGATTGTTCATTTGCCTACTCACCCAGCAACTATGTCTGAGCACGCCTAACCAAGCCTTTTCATGATTAGTTAGAATGACTACAGGGGCTGCTAAATTAAGGCAGTGCTATTTTAAGACCCAGCAGGTGTAAATACATGCAATAAATCACAATGATCACAGCTAGGAAATCATCTTTTGCTACCCCCATTTCACCATTTCAGGACAGAGGTAAGTAAAGATGGATTAAACAGAACTTTAAATGTGGAACAACATGATAGGAGTGATTGGAGATGTCCTAGAACCTCGCTCCAAATCATAGCTCAAACATAGCAATTAGGCTGGATGGAAAAGAACTTCAGCAACTGCGGAGTGTTATGAAGACAGTGAGAAAGAATTTTATTTGCTATTGGTAAAATACTTCTCTCTAGACTTGTACTGTTCAATACAGCAGCCACTAATAAAATGCAGCTGTTTAAATTTAAATTTGTTTTAAATATTCAGTAGAATTTAAAATTCAGTCCTCAATTGGATTCTTTCAATTTCTCAGTAGCCCTATGTAGCCAGTTACTCCCTTGTTGGACAGCACCTAAGTGGAACGTTTTTTATCACAGAAAAGTTCTACTGGGTAACCTCTAGATTATATCTTAAGTGAGACATTCATTTATGTATTAGATCAAAAGGGAAAAATTACATACTTCTATTGTGTGTAGACCAAATATGTTTCTATTGTTTGCCTACACAATACTTCTATCATGTATCTACCAAATATGTTTCATGCCCTGTGCTTGATTCTAACAGCACGTGTCAGGGAATGGCAGAAGAAAGAGCATGTGGAGGACCCCATGTTGATGAACTTTGATGCACTGTTGGTTTTTTTGTTTTTTTGTTTTGTTTGTTTGTTTTTTAGTTTTGGGTTTTGTTTATTTGTTTGTTTGTTTTTTAACCTCCTTGGGGCCCAAGAGCATATTACATAGTAGAAGTTCAATGAATGTTTGTTGACAAAGGTATCAGTTGGTCTAAATTGGTGATTTTCAATCAAATCCTTTCTTGACCATTTTAATATCCAATCTGCTGCAAAATCCATTAGTACAATCAATTGAACCATACTGTAAAGACATCCAAATCCCACCAGATCACTTATTTTTCAATGCAGAGCTTTTCACAGGACAAATGCCACAATGGGAAAAAGATATTAAGATATATTGGAATTCATTTTCCTCTTATTCTTCCTAGAGGATGCAATTACTCTTTACAAAGACCTTGAAAATCACTGCATTCCCAGCCTTATCGCCCATGAAAATGGTTTACTCACTCATGACAAATATGCCTTTCTCTCCCCTACCTCTGAACAGCCCCTCACACAATTCCCTTGCCCTAGTATGCTTTTCCCCCCTTTCCCAGTTTCACTTATAAAATATACTATTCTTTAAGGACCTGGTTATACCTTTATTTTGATTGAGTTCCCTCCTCCCTCACTTACTCTAAATGAGTCTCTTCCCCTCTAATTAAATCTCTGCTCAACAGAGTTCCTCAGCATTTAGCATAGGGTCTTATTCATAATTGGTCCTCAGTAGATATTTGATAAATGAAAGTATGAATTCTATAGAACTGAAAAATAAGTTTATGATTACAAATGTTGGTAATTTAAAGTTTTTGAAGTACTTTTAACATATATTGTTTATCTTCACAAAATTTCTCTGAATTACATGTTACTATACCCATTTAACAGATGAGACTATTGAGGCTCAGACAAGGGTGTGTCAGTCTCTGTCTCAACATAGATGGCACCCTCAATGGGCTATGTGAAGACAGTTGAATGAAGGTACTCTATGTAGAGTTGTGAGCAGGGATAGGAAAGCTCCTGAAGGTTTCTATAGAAGAAGCATTAACACCCTCATGCCTGAAAGGACAAGGGGAGAAAGCTATTATGAGAACTTGGTAAAAGTTATGCTTATAAGAGAGCCACACTCTCCCACCCAGCTCCCAAGAGCAGAGGGCTCTTAAGGCCTGGCCCAGTAGTTTGTAAGCAGTTAGGCGAAGGTGAAGGAATACCTTGAATTCTTTACCTTTCTCTGATGCTTCCTATTCCCCAAACCCAACAGAAAACAGAGAGCAGGACAGCCTGAGAGATGCAGTGCTTGGAGACTGGCCTCACGGGACCCATGGGGAGGCACAGGGATGAGAGTATTCTGATGGAGAATGGATGTAGAAAGAAAACCAGATTTTATCCAGTATTTAGTCATGCAGCTCTTAGGTTACAGACCATGATAGTCATGCAGCTATTGGGTTACCACCCTAAACTTCTGTTCATTTTACTATGCTTCAGCTTTGGCACATAAAAAATAACTCTTTGCCAGAAAAGTATGTGTTTGTGTGTCGCCTGTGTGCATGTTACATTGTCTCAGTTAAATTAAAGCTTCCATAAAATGTAAATATCATCTGTGTGACCCTGAGCAAGTGACTTAAATATATAGACATTAGTTTCCTTATCTGCAAACTAGTAACAATAGTACTTCTCATGGTGTGGTAGGAATTAAATAAGAAGACATTTATTAAATGCTAGCATGGCATTTGGCACAGGGTAGGTGCTTTATATATTTCAGTCCTTTATTATTTGTATAACCATCCACAGGGCCTAGTTAACACTAGAACCTCAGTAAATACAGATTGATCAAATAAAAATTAATTAATCAAAGGAACAAATCAGGAAATAAATATGATCAGAGTGTCTTGGGAATATTTAGAAAGAAGTTTCTCACTATGGCCAAATTATAAAATTAAGTTGTTGCAGGTTGTTTCTGTAGAAATTATGCCATGAAGGAAATAGAAGATAAAATATACCCCCTTCCTTTAGGAGATCCCTGTCTATCAGGAAAGAAGGATATTTAAGCAGCCTATTACAACATAGTTTGAGAAGTGGTTGAATACAAGCAGGTGAAACATGGAAAAAGGAGTCAGTGCTTGGGGAATCAAAGAAATCTTCAAAGAGAAAGTAACATTTAAGTTGAGCTTTGGAGAATAAGAGTGTGTTTGAAGAATGAATGAAAGAGGGTAAAAGACAATTCCAGGAAGAGGAAAAAGATGAACTGTGAAATTAAAAGAGAAAATGTGTGCTAGATCATGTCAAATTTTCCATTAACTTCACTTACAAACGTAAGTGAGAGAATGGTCCAGAAATATAGTTCTAAGCACCCCATCATGAATGCAGAGTTTCTTAGAAGATAATTTTATCTTAAAATATCATACCAGTGTTGCATTCTGTGCCACAATATATTAGTGTTTTAATAGAAGAAATTGTTTATTTCCTCATTTTCTTTAAAAAAGGTGGGACAGATGTACAAGGCTTATGTAAGATCTTTACAAATGTGAGTTAACATTATTATTTACAGACTTTAAACTAGAGTTGGAAAAGTATGGTCAGTCACTCTGGCCTTTTCAACCCCATGGGAAAATTGGTTTCCATGCTCTCTTCTTCCTTCCAATATTGGTCCAAGTTCAGCGATCCAATGGCTCATGGCCATTTAAAGCAAGGATGAGAAAGTGCCTCTCGGTTTGGCAATAGAGTTTGGGAATTGGCCAGCCCAACTCACTTCAATGATTTTAATGCAAAGCACTCAGCAAATTAAACTTGTTGATGATAAAATACTTTCCATTTGCCCCCAGTGTTGGCACTTTTATGGAAAGTTTTACTTCCAATGAAAGAAAAGTGCAAACTAAGAATATGCATAGTTCCCAAACTCACAAGGACAGCCTTGAGGCAAAGGACAAGATAGAGTTGTGCAACACGTGGTCTGTCTCTTCCATCTCCATTCCAAGAGAAAACTTTCACTGGGTAGAACCTAAGCATGATATTTCCAGTTCAAAGATAGGATGTAAATTAAAATGTAAGACTTCTCATCTTTCACTTGTTTATTCACTGAATTGTTTTTAAGTAACATTTTCGGTACAAAGCATTATGCAGAAGCTAAGAATGCAAAGATGGGTATGAAATAGGATTAGCTTTTCAAGGAGCTCATCCTGTAATAGATGAGACACAAAAATCAAATAATTATGAAACAATGTGACAATATGTATTCAGCATTCTGGGACACCAAAAACAAGCAACTAAGCTAGCATTTGTTCAGTAGTAAAAGAGTGAGCTAGTACTAAATCTCTGGACATATTCAACCAGAAGCTGGAAAATTCCATATCAAGGTCACCGCAGACGAATTCTACTTTGGGAAAAACATGAACTGAATTTGAGGTTCTTTTTGACAGCAATACTATTGACATTTTGGGACAGATAATTCTCTATAGCAGGAGGATGTTCTGTGTATGGGGGGATACTTAGCAGCAGCCCTGGTCACTACTCACTATATACCAGGAGCACATAGTGCTCTGTGTTACAGACTGAATGTCTGTGTTCCCCTAGATTCATATGTTGAAACCCTAATCCCTAATGTGATGGTGTTTGGAGACGAGGCTTTTGGGAGATGATTAGGTCATGAGGTACAACCCTCATAATGAGTTTAGTGCCTTGATTCCTTTCTCTCTATTCTCTGCCTTGTGAAGACACAGCAAGAAGATGGCAATCTGCAAACTAGGAAGAAGGGCCTCCCCAGAACCCAACCATGCTGGCAGCCTGATCTTGGATTTTAAAGCCTCCAGAACTGTGAGAAATACATTCTTATTGTTTAAACCATCCAGTCTATGGTAATTTGTTGTACCAGTCCACACTAAGACAAGCTAATTATCAATCAAAAATGTCACCAGAGATAGACAAGTGGCTTCTGGAAGACAAAAATCACCTTCAGTTGAAAACCGCTAGACTAGATGGGATCCAATATTTCTTTCATTTTTAGGAATCAAACACAGTGGTCGGCTGGCATTGTTGTAACACTCAAGGAAAACTTACTTCTACTGGCTGATATTGGAGCTACTTAGATTTGACCACAGCTCTGACATGCTCATAAGGATACAATCCTAAACTAGGAGAAAAACTCAAACCATTAGTCTCAAAGCCACAAATACTGTCTATCTTCAATGTCATCAGGCAGTCTCTGCTTGGTCGATGTAAATTGAATAATAATGTCCTGTGCTCAAGTAGTTATACTTCCTGGAAGCCACAGTTACTGACTGAGAGGAATGGCATTGTTACTTGGGCAGAATCAGTACTCGGAATAAAAATGTGCATTTAAAACTGTACTCTATGTAACCCCTCCTCCCATCAGAGAGGTTCTGTCCTTTAACTGTTTTATTCATCCATTTTTCTGTGGCTATGTTAAGACAGAAAACATTTGGAAGAACTATTGGACTTAGATTGAGGCCCTGGCTTTTGGTCCTAGTCAGATTATTAAACTCACTGTGTTAATTTGGACAAATTATTTCATATATTGACTTGGTCATTGAACAAATTTTTTCAAGTGCCTGCTATACATGAGAAGCTTTAACGGCTGGCTGGAGATATACAGGGGATGACACAGCTCTCCCACTCACAATAGAAAAGAAGGAGAAAAAGAAAGCATCCCATTTTACATGGGATGGTGTTGGTATGTCACTCATGCACCACTCTCAGGGGAATTGCAATCGGTTGTTTGCTTCCACATTGCCAGGTTTTTCCTTCATGACCCTTTCTCCATCAAGGTGACCAATATCCCTCTCTCTGTCCCATCAATTCATGTTGACTGGTGCTAACCATGCCCAGTAATGCCAATGGGCAGGTTATTCATCTCATTTGGTGTCCACACTCAAGCTGGTTCTGTGTTTGTTCTGTGTTGTAGCTTGTCCTGTGTTTCTACCATTTGCTCCCCGGCTCCTAATGAAAGTTGCTTTTTCTGCTTCCCAATTAAAGGAATCCTATCCAGTCCCTCCTACGTTCTCTTATTGAAATCACTTTTCCATCTTTTCTTTTTCCATCCCCCAATCTCAGAATGGTCTAATCTCAAGGACTCTGAGATTATATTGTGACAAGTATGCATCCGAGAATTTTAGAATCTTCCTCTCTATTTTGAGAGCCCGCAGCTACACTGAGGTTTTAGTACTGGAGCAGCTAGCTAGCAACCCTACCCTAATGGGAAATAAAGGGAGGCTGCACATGGGTATTCGCAGCATTCCTTTCATAGGATACTTCTTTTGCCTGGTGGGTGGCCTAATACCTAGTTGTCCAACCTGTGATCCAGGGGTCTCTCACGCAGGACACTTGTTTACGTCGGCAGATGCCCTTGTGGCTCTTGTCTGACCTGTGTCCAGTTTATGCCTGCCTGACCATCACTGTGGTGCTGGGGGCCTGATCTTGTGTTCTCCCCAATATCTTGGGTAAAATCTAGCCTAGGACAATTCCTCGTTCTTCAGGTGGAAGACACAACTTCAATGTACCACCACCACCAATAGAAAACAAGCTCAAAGATTTTTACTTACAGATTCTGGGCAGGGAGTTCTCAGTGAGTTCGCAGGGCAGTCTTCTGTCCCCAGGTCATGGGTCATGGGAGGCAGAAATGAAAATTCAGGAAGAGAAAGAGACAACACACGACAACTAGCAGTATATATAAGCAAATAGGGTGTAGGTCACTTTGAGTGCTCAGGCAAATGCCTAAAAGTCTATTTACAGGAGGTGCAGAAAGAGAGGGGTCTAGCCTGCTAGGAAGGAGGGATGCCACTAAGTTTTATCTCTGGCCACTGGCTTGAGCCATTTGTGTGTCATGTGGAACTTGAAACTGTATCAAGGGTAACTGAATGCTGCTCTTGGTGTGAGAAACTTAAACCTGTATTCAAAATGGATGCTGAGGCAACTGAAAATTATAAAAATTCACTACACTGTCTCACGGAGGTAAACAGTTCCTTTGAGGCTTAATTTTTGCTTCATTTTGGACTGGAAGTAAGGAAAATTATTCCATTAGAGACTGGAGGATGAGGGAAAATGTTCAGAAAACAGTGAAATAACTAGTCAGGTAGAACCATAACACTCATGAGCTAAATGGTGCCAGCAGCCAGTATGGTGAGCTCAGAGACAGAAGTACCATATTAGTTCTTCCCCGTAAAAGGCACTTGGCAACTTGACCATCAATTTGTAACTATATGTACTTTTTCTGTAGTGGCCAAGCACTGGTTCTGATTGATGAGAATGGATCATTGAAAACTTATTGGCCAATATTTCAAATAGCTTTTCATTTTCCCTTTCAGGGCCTCGAATACCCCCAGTATGAAAATAAAATGTTGATTAAGAACTCTCTTAGATCTGTGAGAGCATTAATATTATATTATTAGTAGAACTTGAATTCCTTTTCCTACCAGCATCCCTGGTGCACCTCTCTCTCTTACTTAAGAATTACTGCTTGGGGCCAGACGTGGCAGCTCACAGCTGTAATCCCAGCACTTTGGGGGGCCAAGGCGGAGGGATCGCTTGAGCTTAAGAGTTTGAGAACAGCTTGGGCAATAAAGTGAGACGCTGTCTCTACTAAAAATACAAAAATTAGCCAGGTGTGGTGGCACATGCCTATAGTCCCAGCTACTGGGGAGGTTGAAGTGGGAAGATGTCTTGAGCCAGAGAGGCAGACGTTGCAGTGAGCCAAGATCTCACCACTGCACTCCAGCATGGGCTACTGAGCCAGACCCTGTCTAAAAAAAAAAAAAAAAAAAAAAGTAAAAGAATTAGTGCTTGATCCAGATATGAAGGTTGCAACACTAGGTAAAAAGAAAAAGACAGACTCAATTTCTTAATCCACTGGTGAGGTCCTCCTGAGCCTTCATTCACTGGGTAAAGAATTTACCTACTTTCAGAGTTTTCCTCTGAGAGGCTGATCCATCGTGATAGGAGCATTGCTGTCCTTTGTGATTCTATAGCATGGACTTGAAGTACAACCTGCGTGGATATCTTGGTGCCTCCATTTACTTAGTACCTACTGTGATGCTGGACATAGCAAATGACCCTCAGTTTGCTCATCTGTGAAATTAGAACAATAAATATATTTTCAAGGCAGTGCCAGGTATTTTTATCCCTACCTCCCAGCATCCAGCCCATAATAGGCATGCATTAAATGTTAGCTGCATTTACGTCCCCACTTCTTGGATTCTCTTTTTAAAGGGGACTTTAATAGCCTCTTGTGTCAGGCCACAGAGATATCTTCTTCCTACCATAATTAAGCAACTTGAGAAATCCTGTGAGGTCGATAAATTTGGAAAACGCTTACATAAAACAGAATATAAAATGGCAAGCCCTGCCATAAGAAGCCAGTAAAAGTCAATTGCTTTATGCGACACCTCTACAAATGGCATTATGTCATTGCATAATATTAGCAAGAAATTGTAAGATTTTGTTCAGGCCTATAAAATGTAATGAGTCTCACATCATCTACCAATATAAAAATAAATGGAAAGAAAGTAATATTTAAAAAAGAAAAAATAAACCAAACTTTCAACTTCTTGGCTTTGTCTATATGTGAGGAAATTTAGTGCATAAAGGAATAGATTTAAATGCTCTTTAGTGTGGTTAATTGGCTTTTTTTTTTTTTTGGTTTCTCTTGATTATTTTAAATTTTTCTTTTTGTCTTTTCCATTTAACTGCGAACACCCAAAAACTCTGTTTCAAAAATCAGGCGGTCTTGGCCGAAAAATTCTCCCAATACATAAAAAAAGGAACTTTAAATGTTCAAAAAATGGAAAGTCTTCATGGTTCCAATAAAAAGATGGATTTATTCATCTGGGCTAAAGTAAAGGACATTAACTTTCACAGATGCAGTGGTTCATCCAGAAGTTTATGCTAAACCAACCTGAAAAGTCTTTGTACATCCAAGGAAATGAAGGCTGTATGAGTCTGGACTAGCAGTGTTTATTTTTTCTTTTCTTGGTAACAAATAGTGATACGGGAATCCAAAGGCTTCCAGCCAGCATTTCTCTTAGGCAAGGCTGAATGCCCATTGGTTCTGGAACAGAAGGGATTGATCATTCTGATGAGATTATACCACACTACCGAAACCCTGGCTTGCAGCTATGTTAAATATGATTCGGAAAAATGGAGGCAATAATCTCACAGCTCTTCAGCAGTGAAGTCAAATGGATGTGAGCAAACATATCCACTAGGAATAATATATAACAAGATCTAAGCCATTGGGCTCTCTAAATAAACTGTCTGCATATTTGTGGAAGGGAAAAACAAATGTGGTATGTTTGGCTCAAAGAATGAGCTGGGGTTTTCTTCTTTGTCAACATTACCATTCAGTGGTGCAGGTGGGCTGGAGACCCTTGTGGGTAGGGGTACTTAGCTGGCTCAAAACGGAAATAGCATACAGTAGTTTAAGCCAAGAAGGAAGGCTTGGATCCATGTAACTAATTCAAGTCACTCATAGACTGAGAGAAATTCAGAGTTAAATTGAAACCTATAGCTCTTCTCTTCAACCTTTAACCCAGTGCTGGAATAGTATGGAGTAGTTAAAGCCAAGAAGGGCAGCTTGGATCCATGTAACCAATTCAAGTCACTCATAGACTGAGAGAAATTCAAATTTGAATTGAAATCTACAGGTCATCTCTTCAACCTTTAACCCAGTGCTGGAATCCTTTCTCAGATGACTGAAAGATGGCCATCTAGCCTTGAGATAGACCTTTTCCAGGGGCAGGGAGCTCATTATCTGGGAGTAGCTCTGAGTATAATACTTTGTGTTTATTATTATCGCCATTGCCACATGGATCATTACTATTTTAAACAGAACTGCAACAATCGCAATAATCCCCAAGGAAACACAAATCTAGGATGGCTGCAGAAGCTCATTTCCTTATTCTCAAGCTTTGCAAGAACCATCTCAACATTTCTGAGCTCTACAAAAACAGTCTGATACCAGAGGTTAAACTTGGAAAGTCCTCACTTTATAAGCAGGAAGTCATTGAGATGACCCCTCTTCCTCCTCCCTCTGTACAGAAACAGTTTTATGGGGATAGGGTTCCTGTCTATTGGAACACGCTTTGTGGTGTCCCCAGTAGTGCTGTCTGCCTGAGTCAACTCTCTATGGAAAAAGAACCCAAGGCCTGTGTGTGCTTCCTTTCCACTTGGAAGTTTTATTCTCTATAAATCCCATTTTAGTTTTATACAAAGGGAGTATGCATGTAGGACCCCTTTGCATGACAGAATCACTAACATTAATTGAGCACTTATAAAGTGTAGGCTTCAAGCTAAGCACTTGAGATTTATTATCATATTTAATCCTCCCAAGGCCCTCTGAGGGTAGACACCATACTGATCCCCCATTTTGAACAAGAGAAACCTAAGTCTCAAAGAAGATGACCTACCATGGTGAAAACTGGGCTTTTAACCAAGGCCATGTTTTTAAACTCTGCTACATAGGTGGCCACTTCCGGTATGGTGGATAAAGAATAACCTTTGAAGTCAGCTACTCCTGGGTTCACCTCTTGCTTTTTCCCTTAGTGTCAGTGGCATTAGGTACTTTCCTAGCCCTTTGGAGTCTCAATATCCTTGTCTAATGGTAACAATATTTCTTCATAATTTTTTCATGAGGATTAAATGGGACCATGGATGTACCATGGACAGTAAGTGGGATTTTTCTTCTTGTCCACAGACTGGAAAGTAGACCATCAAACAGAAGTAAATAAGCATTAAATTTCCAACATTATAGAGCAAGAGAAACCAAAGGGCTACCCACAACTGAGCCTCTCTTAGAGCTGAGGAAGAAGTAGGCAAACAATTCTACTACCACTGATGGTCAACTAGCTACCACCCCCCACACCCCCAGAATGTAAGAAGGAAAATGATAAAGTGGAAAAGCAAACATCATAAGTCATGATGAGTTGACCTAGTGTGGGGAGGGCTGCTCATTTTTCCTCCTCATTCCAGAGGCAATGAGTGGCTCCAGGGGAATCAATGCTAAAGAATGGGAGCACCTTCAAGAAGGACAGACTTGCATCTCATTCCCTAGTGAGACAACTGCTAATGCAGAAGATTCTTTATTTGCCCACTGTCTCTTTGAGCAAGATAAAAGAGGATTATAAGGAGAAAGTGGAGTAGAAAGTGGAAATTTCAAACAGGTTCATATCCACCACTTGATGTGGTAAGAATGGGTTAGTTTCCTGTGAATGAATAGCCCCCAGGAAAGGGGACTTGGATTGAATTACCTTGCCAGTGTCACCCAAGAGAACAACTCCACACAGGCATGGGGACCATGACTGCAAGAGGCTGAAGCATATTGCTGATGGTATTGCTGTATGTATATTTTGTGGGGGTAAAATTGAGTAAGAATGGAATATTCCAATTATGAAACTGTGCAAGAACTCATACATGATCCCTACAAAAGCAGCTTTGTGTAGAAACCTGCCACACAGAATAATTTATGTTCGCCTAAGGAGGAGCGGAAACATCCAGGAGAAGATACAACTGCAGACTCAGTTAAATGTAAATGTTTTTCCCCGTTTCCCATTACCCTTTCCACCTGAGGAGGTAGAACAAGAAGGAGAGGAAGAAGAACCATCCCCCACATACACACACCTGCAATTCTCTGGAGCCATGGGTCAAGCTTGAACTGGGAGAAGGAAGAGGGTGACTAGTCAGTTTGGGGGTTAACTCTGTACCAGACTGAATTTTTAATAATTTAAAATAATTATGAAGTCATAGCACTCACTTCAGAAGTTAATACAATATGATAATGAAAGGATTTACTATGACATATCTGGCGGTAGTGATTACAAAAAAAAAATTTCGTGTGTATACCCAACCAACTTTATTACTGGTTTATCCACTAATGTATGTCAAACACTGGGCAAATAATATATCTTCAATAAATGTTAGTTTTCTCTTCCCTTTATGTTATAGCATGTATTGGTTTTCTTCTCTGATTGTAACATTAATTGTAACTGTTTAGAGAAACAAGCTGGAAAAGGCAAAAACTATGAAGAGCACATTGAATATAAAGCATAGCCCTCTTCCTACCTTTAAAAGCAGCATCGAACAGCTCACTTAGCAAGATTTTCCTTATCATGAACCCATCATATCTGCTCCCTGAAATTCCCATGCACTGGTCCTAGAACTGCCTTCTGGAGACACAGAGATTCAGTTTCCTTCTTTCTCCATGTGACACTCTTCTAAAAATGTAAAAAGAGATAGTTACTCTTTTTTTAACCTCTCCCTTTTTTTAACAGGTAAAACAATTCAATTTCTCTCACCATTCTTTATGGATTCTGGTTTCCAGTCCTTTCCTATTCTGGTCAATAAATGTTTGAGGATTTCTTCCTGGGCCAATGTGACTCTAAATATGATACAGAACCAAGCCAAGCACCAAACTTGACATGGGCAGATTGTTACCACCTTCATTTGAACACTGTTCTTAAATTTGACATTAAGTACAGCCAAAGAACACAAAGACACCAATTTGTCAGCCTGAAAATATTGCTTTAGATTATGCTGACCTAAATTCTTCCTAGGAACTTCTCAAAAAAAAAATCCTGGCTGCTTGATTTGGAGATTTTACCAATTCAACAGAAGACATTTTGTCAGTCTCTTGAAAGAAATAGAGATTCCTGATGTCTAGGCATAAAAAAGGATTGTTTCAGAAATAGGTGCTAGGAGATTTAGAAGCTCTTTTTTCTCCATTCGTTCATTCATTTGTTGTTAATAAGAAGGATACATTCCACAGCTTACAGTTGATAAGAAGTATAGTTAAGGCTCTTTTCAAAGCCCTGACCATGCCCATCACAGGCACAAATCATCATTACCATCCTCATCATCCTCTCCACGGTAATCCCCACTGTCACTATCATCATCATTATTCACATTGTGAAGGGCTTGGCATGTACCAAGTCTCTTTCCATGGGGGCATTTATCACAGTTTACTTCTCAGCCTTTTGCTTATGTTAAACATTACATAATTACTACTAATAATGCACATTATTCGGAAAAGTTTACTAAGTTTCCCACAGGGACTATCTCATTTAACTCTCACAGTTGCCCAGTAAGGTAGAGACTATTGTTCTCTTACTTTGCAGTTGGGAAATTTGAGGCCTAATAAGAGCTAATAAGTGGTAGAGTCAGTTTTATTCCCAATAATAAATGACATCAGAGGGTGTGCTCTTTTCCATGCTTTAGTAATTTCAAGTGAAATAAATACATGTGCTTTTAAATATAGATGGTACAAAAATATGTCAAATGCTTAAGGATGCTTCTAAGGTAAGCTGACCTGCAAATTGATTCGTTAAAATAATTGAAGGCAAAGTTGGAAGTTGAAGGAGAATGGTCCCTGCCTCAATAGTAAGCTATGATTTGTCTTCTCCAGTGGTTTCCACAAGAAGCTGCCCCTGCTGTAGCACAAGGGGAAATAATAAAACTGAGTAAAGACTTGTGTTTTATGTGACTTGTCCACTCCTGTATTTATTTAACAATCTTATTTAGAGTGGACTACAACTATGCACATGTATTAACTATCTCACCTTGGAGAGGCCATTTAGACTCTTTAAGTTTGGTTTTCCTCATCTGCAAGCTCAGTTTAATTAATAATCCCTGCCAGGATTAACCTCAGTGGTTTTTGTGACCAACAGATCAATTTACAGATGGGAAAATTTTGTCATCACTAAAAAGTTACATAATCTGATTATTTTTGTTGTTATAATCATCATTGTTACCAATATTGTTACTGTAAGAGTCCTAAAGAGAAAGTAGAGGGCAAATAAGCTCTGTACCATCAAGCCATAAGACTTTACATTTTTTTATTTTGTGCTTCTGTTTCCTCAAAATAACAATAAAATTGCGATTTACAAGCCCAACATACCTCATAAAACAACTATGGCTATTTATGAAAAATGTTTAAACGGCATTAGAATTTAAACAGATTAACAATATCTCAGTAATGCATCAATATGTGCCGGCTGTTTACTGCAACAAGCTGGTTTCTTCAACACCATGCTCAGCCCTGGTCATACTCTTTATATCTAGAAAGGCCTAACTTCCCTTAAAAAATATGTTGGTTTGGACATTCTGGGAAATGTGTCCCACTTGCAGAGAGTGACTTAAAATGATAAAAGCTGTCATTTACTGAGCACTAATTATATATACCTAATAACAATTCCAATACTATCCTATGAACTTGTTACTATCTTATTCTCACAAGAGGCTGCCATTTAAAATAAGAAATGGAAGGCAAGACTGTAATGTTTATTTAATATTCACTAGGTTCCAGGAATGTAAAATATATATATATGATATAATAGATATTATACATCTATTATATATATACAAAATATTTTATTTAATACTCGTAATATGTCTATGAAAGAAGATACCTTCATCTTAAATGTATGGATATTTTCCATTAGAGAAATTAAGTGACTTGCCTATTTTGTCCTTCACTCAGCTAGTAAGTGGCTCAGTTTAGAGTCAATCTCAGAGCAGTGTAGGGCAGAGGCCATGCTCATTCCACCACAGTGCCCAATTGGTAGTCACATTATGAACTGGCTAGTCCAGATTCCGCACTGTACTCACTGTGTCCTTGAGGCCTCTCAAATTGTCCCAAGATGGAAGAGCAAGAGACAGTTGTGGAAAAAGTCTCCTACACAGGTGTTTTGAGCCTAATTGTGCTTCTTCCCAAATTTATATGTTGAAGTCCTAACCCCCAATACTTCAGAGGGTGACTGTTTCTGGAGGCAGTGACTTAAAAGATGTAATTAACGTTAAATAAGGCCATATGGGTGGGCCCTAATTCAATCTGACTTGTGTCCTTATTGGAAGAGAAATTTGAACACAAAGAGACACCAAAGATGCTAGTGCAGATAAAAGACCATGTGAAGACAGTGAGAAGACAGCCCCTTGCAACTGAGGAGGGAGGCCTCAGAAAAATCCTACCCTGATGACATATTGATCTCAAACACCTAGCTCTAGAATTGTAAGGAAATACATTTTTGTTGTTGAAGTCACACAGTCTGTGGTATCTTGTTACACCAGCTCTGGAAAACGAATACAGGTGAGAAAATGAGAGCAAACATGAGAAGACCATGAGTGAGAAGGCTAGTCAGCAAGAGAAGGCCATTCAGACACCCTCTGCCCTGCTAAATTCTCCTCAGAGATCATCACCCTGTCCTAGGTTTCATTCAGACCCTCAAGCATAAGTTTCTTGCTATGATCAATTTTTTAACATATAAGAATGATAAAAAAATTCCCAAGCCATTGGAATACCCCTGCCCTCTCCTACTCTGACTCCTAAGAAAGAAAGCCCCCAGTCATAATGAGGAATAGAGTTGGAGTGGGGAAGGGGTGATATGAGGGGAGGGCACTCAATGAAACTGAGAGAAAGTAAATCAATATGCATTTGAACAAACAAAAGATGTGGAGATGCCAGGATGTCATCTTTCCAGAGAAGAGAGCGTCAGGCTTGAGAAGAGCACAAGGAGGAGAGTAAATGATGAGCCACTGCCTTGGACTCTGAGACTTGGGCACCACTGACGTGTAAAGCAGATCTTTCAGAACTTTCATTGCATGTTGTGTACGGTATACACATCACCACTGAATTTTAAAGAAAACTTCAATAAATTTCTACAATATTTCTTTAATAAGATATGTTTCATTTATATGCATTACTTTGCTTTAAATGAACTAAAGGCAATCCAGCATATTTAAATTATACACAAGTATAATGATGGAAACGAAGTTCTGTGTTTTTAATTGGGGAATAAGTCTTCCATCTTGGTTGTCTTTTCTTTCTATCATTGTATTGAAATGCCTAGGTTGTGTGTAAACTCTGTGAGGTAAAGGGACAGCATTTACTTTGAATCATCTAAGTATCCAGGCACCTAAATTCTACCCAAATGTACCTACTGGTTTCCCACTTAATTTATTCTACATCTAATTGTTGAGAACCTACAATGCTAGGCATTATTTTCTATATAACAGATATAAGATAAAAGTGTTTTCTGCCTTCATGCAGCTTACAGTCTAGACTAGATGGAAGATGTGGGGGGGAACGGTTCCCCCCAATAAACATTCTTTGAAGAGAAATAAGTTGGAATTTCTACAATATCATATACTGAGTATCTAATTTAATTGTCTCTTAAAACTGCTATGATATAGGTACTTAGTATGCCACTTATACAATAAAAATGTTGAAACTCAAAACCATCAGGTAATTTGTTAAAGATCACACACTAGTAGGAGGTAGGCTAGGTCTAGTGTTCATTGGCAGTGTTCTTAAAAATACACCAATCTCTCTTCCTTGAGGGCAAGGCCTTTGTCTTATACCTTTTGGGATTCCTATTATGCTACTAAAAAATGACCCACTAAAAGATAAGTTTAATTACTTGGGGCTGAATAACATCTTCGCTAATAAATTATTGAAATTTCCTAGGGATTAGTCCATCTTTCCAGGATTTCTCTTCTCTACCTGCATTAACTTTCTGGGTTTCATCAAGTTTCATCACTTTAAACACATGATACCTACTGAATTTTTGACACTAGTCATAACTGAATTCTGGACTTACATACCTAACTTCCTACTTGGAGCCTCCCTGGGATGGTTAATAGACATCTCCAACCTAACATGTTGAAAGAGAGTTGTTGATTTTCTGCGTTAAGCCAGAATTACCCCCTTCCCACCCTGTTCCCCACCTTAATATACCCAGTTGTTGTATTAGTCAGGTTCTCTAGAGGTACAGAACTAATGGAATATACATATATGTGAATATACATATATATATATATGAGTTTATTAAAGTACTGTCTCACATGATCACAAGGCCATCTGCAGGATGAGGAGCAAGGAGAGCCAGTGTACGTTCCAAAACTGGAGAACTTGGAGTCCGATGTTCAAGGGCAGGAAGCATCCAGCACAGGAGAAAGATGCAGGCTGGGAAGCCAGGCCAGTTTCTCTTTTTACATTTTTTTGCCTGCTTATATTCTAGCCATGATGGCAGCTGATTAGATTGTGCCCACCCAGTGTAAAGGTGGGTCTGCCTTTCCCAGCCCACTGACTCAAATATTAATCTCCTTTGGCAACACCCTCACAGACACACCTAGGATCAATACTTTGTATTCTTCAATCCAATCAAGTTGACACCCAGTATTAAGCATCACAAGTCCACCCCTTGTCAACTTGAACTCATACACATCTCCTGAGATCATACATAATCTTCAAGTAAAGACAATAATCAGGTCATAATTATGCCTAACATAATACAACTCTTCTTCATACAACCAGAAGCGCACCAACCCAAACACTATTACATAAAGTTAACAATGCTTAAATGCTGATGTGAAGTCAATAAATCTTATATCACATCATAAAGAAAAAGGAAATAAAATGAAGATATTTTCTTAGTACAAGTGTACACATGCACAAACATGTATAACAAAAGGGGGAAATACTCATGACAACTACAGTCCTCGTTTCTGCAGCTGGTCACGTGGCCATAGCTGGTATTGATGAATACCTTCTTGTACTACCCATTCTGTATTCCCTTTGCCTCAGCAAACACCTTAGCAGGTCATAGCTTTTTTCTTGGTGGAGAGACCCAAACCTTCATTCCTGAAGGGTCTGGGTTATTTGTAGTCCTGCCTGTATTGGGCTGCTGTAGTTTCCCATTGACCTTAATCACAGGACATGGTAATACTAAGAGACACCACAATGGGTCTCCTGTATTCCATGCATGCTCTTTCTTACCTCCATTATGGAGTAGTAGACTGACTTCATCTTGATAGTCTGGGTCAATACCCCAGACAACAGTGTAACTCCCTTCTTAGGCTGTTGACTTAAAGGCAGGAGGAGCCCAAAGTGTCCAGGTGGCAATCTAAACTTCCAGGTTAATAGAACAGTTGTTGTGTCTCCTAGTGGCAGTGTTCCTCCCTCCGAAACTAAGACCTCTAGGCTGGCAGAATGTAATGTCCCAAGAACAGAAAGCAAACATTTTGCTAGTGCATCACTGGGGGTGATCCACTTCCACTTCTATCCCTTGATTCCTGGACCTGTGAATCCTGGCTATGGGAGAAACAGTGTCATATATTGGATGCTGATTAAGAGCATACATGGCCTCCTGGAGAACTTTGCCCCAGCCCTGCAAAGTATTGTCACCAAGTTGGCATTGTAATTGTGACTTCAAAAGGCCATTCCACCGTTCTATCAATCCAGCTGCTTCAGGATGATGGGGAACATGGTAACACCAGTAAACTCCATGAGCATGAGCCCACTGCCACGCTTCTTTAGCTGTAAAGTGAGTGCCTTGGTCAAAGGCCATGTTGTGTGGAACACCATGACAGTGGATAAGGCATTCCATGAGTCCACAGATGGTAGTCTTGGCAGAAGCATTGCGTGCAGGATAGGAAAACCCATATCCTGAGTAAGTGTCTATTCCAGTGAGGACAAACCTCTTCCCTTTCCATGATGGAAGAGGTCCAATATAATTAAACTGCCACTAGGTAGCTGGCTGATCACCCCAAAGAATGGTGCCATATCAAGAGCTCAATGTTGGTCCCTGCTGCTGGCAAATTGGGCACTCAGCAGTGGCCATAGCCAGGCCAGCCTTGGTGAGTGGAAGTCCATGTTGCTGAGCCCATGCATAACCTCCATCCCTGCCACCATGGGCGCTTTTTTCATGGGCCCATTGGGCAATGACAGGGGTGGCTGGGAAAAGAGGCTGAGTGGTGTCCACATAACAGGCCATTCTATCCATTTGATTATTAAAATCCTCCTCTGCTGAGGTCACCCGTTGGTGAGCACTCACATGGGATACAAATATCTTCACAGTTTTTGACCACTCAGAGAGGTTCATCAACGTATCTCTTCCCCAAATTTCTTTGTCACCAATTTGCCAATCATGCTTCTTCCAAGTCCCTGACCAGCCACACCACTGGCTACAGCCCATGAATCAGTATATAATTGCACATCTGGCCCTTTCTCCTTTCACGCAAAGTATACAATCAGATACACTACTTTAAATTCTACCCACTGGAAAGATTTCCCCTCACTGTTGTCTTTCAGGGATGTTCTAGAAAGAGGCTGTAGTGCTGCAGCTGTCCACTTCTGGTGGTGCCTACATATTGTGCAGAACCACCTGTGAACCAGGCCCTAGTCTTCTATTCCTCTGTCAACTGATAATAGGGAACTCCCCATGAGGCCATCTGTGTAGGCATAGGAAGAGAAGGCAAGGTGGCAGGAGTGGAGACCATGGGCATTTGAGCCACTTCCTCATGTAAATTACTTGTGCCTTCAGGACCTGCTTGAGCCTGATCACGTATATACCACTTCCATTTGATGAGGGAATGCTGCTGTGCATGACCCACTTTATGGCTAGATGGGTCAGAAAGCACCCAGTTCATTATATGCAGTTCAGTCACAGGTGGATTGATGACCCATAGTCAAACATTTAGTTTCCACCAAAGCCCTGTAACAGGCCAAAAGCTGCCCCCCATACTGTTCTCATGGTAGTAAACAAGTCTCATGAGATCTGATGATTTTATCAGGAGTTTCCACTTTTGCGTCTCTCTCATTTTCTTTTGCCACCACTATGTAAAACATGCCTTTCGCCTCCTGCCATGATTCTGAAGCGTTCCCAGCCGTGTGGAACTATAAGTCCAATTAAACCTCTTTTTCTTCCTAGTCTCTGGTATGTCTTTATCAGCAGCATGAAAATGAACTAATACAGTTGTTCAAACCAAAACCTTGTCATCATCAGCTTCTCTTTTTCTTTCACACTTCATACCCAGTGTATTAGCAAATCTTTTAGGCTCCCCATTCAAAATGCATCTTAAATGCTAACACTTCTCACCATTCACCCCTACTTCCACCTTCGGTATAAGCCAGTCTGTCTCCCTCTCTCTTCTGGATAGCAGCAGTTGGCTCTTTTTTAAAAAAATTAATTGTTAAAAGTTTTATTTTTAATTGGCAAATGATAGTTACATCCATTTAGGGGGTGCAATGTGATGTTATGAGGTATGCTTACTTGCCTGCCTACATCTGCTGTCACCTTCCCAAGGTTTATTCTCCACTCTCCACTAGAGTGCTCCTTTTAGCACAAAAGTCAAACCATGCCCCTCTCCTGCTCAGAATATTCCTATGGCTTTTCCTGTAATAAGTAGGTATAGTGATTCCCTAACCTCTGGCTTCCTGTTGAACCTCGCCTCCTACCACTGTCTCCTTCATCCCTTCTGCTCTTGCCACATTGAACTCCATGCTGTTCTCAGAACACACTGAAGTGCTGTCATATCAGAGCCTTTATCCTCGCCCCTATCTCATAACCAGTCCCTAAATTTTCACAATGGCTCCATTAAGGTTTCTGTTAAACATCATGTCCTCAGAAACTATATATACTTCCCTGTATGTATATGCATACACTATAGTAGGAGCATAATAAATGAATATATGAAGTGCATTAGAATCAGAAAATGTATGTAATAACCAAAACTGGATAAAACTGGAGCTGATTCTGTTGCTTCAAGAGCTGTTCTCTCTCTGCACTGTTATGTGAATGTTCATAATTACTCCTTTGCTAGCTTCATCACTATAGATAAGGCTCAGAAGCTGGCAAGGAGACCATATGAAACCTTACATCATCACTGTCTACAGCCAGGAAAGTAATGGCTCATGTTGCCCAGGATCCATTTGCTTTTCCCATTTGTCTTTAGTTACAAAGTTGGCAGCCATGGGAGCATCGAGAACCTTGTTATGCTCTGGAACAAAACTGATTCTAGATGTGAGGTCAGAAGAAGGATGTGCTGTTTGGAAAGGAAAAGTTTCTTGGACAAATGCCAAAGTCAGACAGAGCTGGACCATGTGCTGTTGTGAGATGTCAAAGGAGCATGCTCTTGCCTGTATCCTTCTCTCCCTCTGTAGAAGCTGAGCAACACAGAATCAAAGTCACCTTCATGCATTTGGACAAGATCCCAGCCTAACCAGCTGCATGAGAAAGGCGGTTTTGCTGTCAGTCCTTCAGAAATGAAGTGTCGAAAAATTGGGTGTGGAATGGACACGTTTCTTCTCCTCCATTTCCTTTGAGTTGTTGTGACATCCATTCACGGCTGGGTTGTGGTTGCGTTCTGGTCACAATTCATTTACCATCAGTTTACAGGTTTACAGTTCACAGTTTGCAAGGCAATATAATTTACTCCTGGTTTACAGCTTCCTTTCCTCTAAAAACAGAGGTGGGGTTAATTAAGAAGTGTACCCAAGGGCATTTTTTACATGTAAGAATTATTGAGCTTCAGTTTGAGTGTAGTCTTTGGGACCAGAGAGTCCTGAGTTTGAATGGCTGCCTCAGCACTTAAGAGCCAGGGGACTTGGGCTTGTCACATCTCTTGCCTAGCGTCTGCTACTCATCTCTAACACCGGGTGATCTTGAGGTCTTAATGAGGAAGCACATGCAGGATTCCTGACAAACTATTTACATATATTAAATCTTAAATAAGCATTATTTCTATATCGATTTGAAAATTTTTTCCTATCACCTACTATGGGCCAGGCATGTTTGGGAGCTAAAGACACAGAAATAAACAAGACAAAGCCTCTGTCTCACAGACCTTTAAATTCTAGTATGGAAGACAGACAATAAGCAAGAAAATATAGCAAGAAAATAAACAAGAAAATAAGCAAGAAAAAAATAACTTCAGATTATATACATTAGTTGTCAGTCTCCCTTTTGCCTAAGACCCTGAGTCTTACACTAAAATGAAGGTTCCTCTGTTTACATATGCATGCACAAATATACACGCATACACAGAGAACATGCTTCCCATCATACTCTTATTACTTCCTCATAGATAGAACTCAGTAGTATTGTGTGTTCCTTTATTCTTTAATTCAGACAATCACCTTTTATTCTTTAATTCAAACAGTCATTTTGAGGACATACTATGTGCTAGATACAGCATTGGATGTTGGAATTTAAAGGTAATAAGAAATGTCCTTCACGTCAATTGGCTCATGATTTTGTGGTAGAGAAAAACCACTAAATATACAATTACAATTCCACACGTTGCTTGTTCTGTGGAACGTTCTAGTACTCTGGCGATCTAGAATGTTTAGAGAAAGGTAAAGAATATCTCATGTGGCCCAACAGAGGCCTCCCCAAGAGGGTGAAATTTTGTTTTGGTAACTCAGACCAAACACCTAAATAAGAATTTTCTAGGAACAGAGAATCATTTGTGCAAATAAATAACATAAACAATAGTGTGATATGACTGACCATTAGAGAGCTTCTATTCAATTCAACATATTCTGCTCCAATTAATGTGCTGTCAATAGGAAATAAGAGCAACGAACAGAGGAGTATAAAAGGCCAATGAATAGAGTGAAGATTATAACATGTCGGTGTTACAATATAAGGTAGCAAGAAAAAAGAAAAAAAAAAGGAACAGGCCTCCAGCAGAATGTAAGATGAGAATGAAAAATTTGATGAAATAGTGGACGTGGGGTCTGAAGTGAGAACTTTCAGGACAGCAAGACTAACTCCTACAAGTTTTTAGTGGGAAACTTTGAGAAATTCCAGAAATTTCCAGTAATTTGTTATGACTAGAAGGAACTCCTCATACTTCAAAACTCAAATACCACTGTTGAAAGGAGGCTTTCCCTGAGCCTCCAGACAAGCTCAGTATCTTCCTCTATTCCCAGCTAGAAAGTGCATTCTGTGAGGATCAAGCCTCTGCTTCTGTTCAATAATGCTGTCTGTTGCCTCTCACCGTGCCTGGCACAGAATAGCCCTCAATAAATACTGACCAAAAGAATAACTGGGGCTGGGTGCAATGGCTCATGCCTGTAATCCCAGCACTTTGGGAGGCTAAGGTGGGATCGTTGCTTAAGCTCAGGAGCTCAAGACCAGCCTGGGCAACATAGTGAGACCTTGTATCTACAAAACATAAACAAAAGATTACCTGGGTGCGGTGGCATGAGCTGGTAGTCTCAGCTACTTGGGAGGCCAAGGTGGGAGGATCACCTGAACCTGGGAGGTTGAAGCTGCAGTGAGCTGAGATTGTGTCACTGCACTCCAGCCTGGGCAACAGAGTGAGACCCTGTCTCAAAAAAAAAAAAAAATTCTGATAATAAATAGACTAATATTTCACACTAAGAATTTGAAATTGAAAGTCTGTGGTCTCCAAACTTTTGTTTTATCACTTACCCTAGTGAATAAATGTTTTTAAGAACTCACTCCCCATATATGCTTATTTGTGCATGTTTAGAATTGCATGTTTTGCCCTAATAGATTATTTACGTTATAAAACATGTAAAAAAAATTGGAGGGTGGCCCCTCCAATAGCAAGAAAGAAAACCTGGAGAAGTGGAGATTAAGATGAAAATCAAGAAAGTTCTGGGGTTTTACCTTTAACATCTTCACTAATGAGATGTGCAACAATGGGAAAATCACTCCCCTCTCTGGGCTGTAGTTTCTCCATCTGTAAAATAAAAAGTAATAGCAGATGATCTCTAAGGGCCCCTTGCAGTTCTGACATTTTATGGTTTCTATAAGGTATTCAGAAATTATTCTTGAGCTGCCTTTGTCAAAAAGCAATAAAATTTAATATAATATTTTAAAATCCACTATTCAAATACTAATGGACTTAAATGACAAGGGTGTTAAGAAGAACTAAATGAAAAGCTTGGGCTTTCTGACCTAATCAATCAACATAAATGGATGTCAGAAAAGAGTACAGAGGATGGAGTACTGAATATTATCAAGAAAATTGACTTTTGAATTAAAGAGTCAAGCAGCAAGAATTTACCAGTTGTGAAAGGTTCAATGTTAAGGATCATGTGGCACCAGCTTGAGGAAGGACAGGATGAAGACTCACATGGGGCAGACAGTGATGAAAACGAAGGGGGAACAGATTCAGTAATGGAGGACAATGAACTGGGGATGTTCTGTGATATGAGAGGCAGAGTCTACAGACAGTAGCCATGATCCAAAAATGCACACCACTATGGGGCTGTGCAGACAGAAAGGAGCCGGCTGTTGGAATAGGAAGAATTCCAAAGATGGTTAGATCTGTCTTGCTGAACTCTTTCTTCATCTGTTGGCTACTTTAAATGAATTACTGAACACATGGTAATGATTTTAAATGTTTACTTTATTAAAAAAAACTAACGTACATAGAGATAAATATAATACGTATATTTATACAAATATAAATTCTGGACCATTCATTAATGTACTTGCCTATTTTAGCATTAATATGATGATGTGCAGTATTTTAATGGCAGCAGCTTTGAAGCATTTTATTGGTTAGGAATTGCGTTCTTCTTTATGTAACCTAGTAACAGAAAACTAACTATAGTAGTTTAATGAAATAAGAAGTTTATCATTCTCATGTAAGAGGAAGCTGAGAGTTACAGTCCAGGGCTGATGTGGCCCTTGTTGACATTAGGAACAGAGGTTTTCTAACATTTTTCTCAAATATCCTTAGTGTGGGTTTCATCCTTATGTATTACTTCATGGTTGAAAAATGATTGCTTCATTTCCAGCAATAATTCTGTTCCAGGCAAGAGCAGAAGGATATGCTGTAATGTTACCTAAAAGTGTAGAAGCGACTTTGGAACTAGCTAATGAGTAAAGAAAGACTGGAAGAATTTTGATGTGCATGCTAGTAAAAACCTAGGTTGCTACGAATAAGGGATAATTCTTCTGGTAAGGGCTCAAAAGTAGAGAAAATCTATAGAGAAAGCCTCAGTCTTCTTAAAGAATATCCAAGTGAACATGAACAATTTCTTCCTGGGAGAAATATAGATGGTAAAGGAACATTCTGATGAGGTCTCAGATGAAGATGAGGAACACATTATTGGAAACTGGGGGAAAGGCCATCGTTGTTATAAAATGGCAAAGAATGTGATTGAATTGTATTTGTGTCCTAGTGTTTTACGGAATGTAGAACTTTTGAGTGATGAAATAGAATACTTAGCTGAAGAAATTCCTAAGCAAAGTATTGAAGGTGCTGAATGGCTTCTCCTGAATGCTTATAGTAAAATGTGAGAGGAGATAAACAATTTGAAGATGGAATTTTTAATCAAAAGGAAGCAGAACTTGAAAATTTGGAAATTCTCAGCGCTATCTATCTATCTATCTATCTATCTATCTATCTATCTATCTATCTATCTATCTATCTATCTATCTATTTATGGTGGTGTCTTGCTCTGTCGTCCAGGCTGGAGTGCAATGGTGTGATCTCAGCTCACTGCAACCTTTGCCTCCTGGGTTTGAGCGATTCTCCTGCCTCAGCCTCCTGAGTGGCTGGGACTACAGGCATGCGCCACCACATCTGGGTAATTTTTGTATTTTTAGTAGAGACAGGGTTTCACCATGTTGGCCAGGCTGATTTCAAACTCCTGACCTCAAGTGACCTGCCTGCCTCAGCCTCCTAAAGTGCTGGGATTATAGGCATGAGCCACTGTGCCCAGCTCAACTCATCAGGGTTATAAAAAATAAGAAGTGTTTGAGAGAGAACACCAAGGATGCGTACCATTTGATAAGGAGATTGGTGTCGATCAGCAAGGTGCTTATTCATCAAGATAATGGAAAAATCATACTGAAGGCATTTCAGAATCTTTAATTCTCTCTCTTTCATCACGGACCTTGGGGGAATAATGATTTCTAAGGAGGCCAAGACATTGGTGCTTGCTGTCTGGTGCTTCCTCAAAGCTTTTAGCCTGGAGTCTTGGGGGCTCAATTCCTAATCAGCTAAGCTGAGGAGGCCGAATGTTTAACTCAGTAAGCATGGAGGGCAGAGCATCAAATCAAAGCAAATTATTCCCCATCCTTAAAGTTTTAGACTTACTTGAGACTCATAATCCCTTTTATTTCTATATTTCCATTTTGAAATAGGAATGTCATTCCTATACCTATGGCACTATAGTATTTTGGAAGCACAAAACATGTTTGATTTCACAGGTTCACAGCTGGAGAGCAATTTGCCTTAGAACGAATTGTACTGTGAAACTCACTCATATTGATTTAGATATTTAGATGAGACTCTGGACATTACACTAATAAAATGATGATGAACTGAATTAAGATTTTGGAGTCATAGGGATGGAATACATGCATTTTACATGTAAGAAGGTCATGAATTTTGGAGGGCCAAGGTGAAATACTACAGTTTGCATGTTTGTGGATCCCTAAAATTTATATGTTGAAATCTTAACCCCCAAGATGATGGTGAGGTGTGGAGGTGATTAGGTCACAAGGGAAGAGCCCTCAAAAATGGAATTAATGTCTTTATAAAAGAGAACCAGAGAGCTCATTCTTCTCTTCTACCATGTGAGGACACAGTAAGAAGGCACCATCCATGAACAAGCAAACAGGCCCTAAATAGATCCTGAACTTGCCAAAGGTTTGATCTTGGACTTCCTAGCTTCTAGGAGTGTGAGAAAAAAATTCTGTTTATTATATACTACCCAATTTATGATATTTTGTTATAGCAACCCCAAAAAATTAAGACAGTGTTTGTCTTAGAAGTAAGGTTATTTTAAGATTTCTTGTCATTTCAAGTTTGTCCCTTTTTATGCCAATGTTGGTAATTTTTAATTTTACTTTCATATCAGCTTTATTGAGGTATAATTTAAATGCAACAAATTATAATTAGTTTAAGTTTACAGGTTAACAAGATATGACATGAAAAAAAACCCTATGTAACCACTTGCCCATCAAAATACATAACATTTACACCATTCCAAAAAGTGTCTTCAAGATATTTTTCGGTAAATTTCTTCACTTTCAGCCCTAGATAACCACTATTTTGCTTTTTGGCCCTTTAGTTTTGCTTATTTTAAAATTTCATATAAATGGAAGCACACTATATTTTCTCTGTATTCTTCTAATCAGTATAATATTTTAGAGAATCATGTTTTGTCATTCTGTTTTGGAAAAATCATTTATGCTGTTGCATGAGTCAGTAGTGTGTTCTATTTAATTAAGGAGTAATAACTCAATGTATAAATAGACCACAATTATTTTTATCCATTCACCTGGTGATGGTATTTGGGATAGTTTCAATTTTGAGCTATTATGTACAAAACTACAACGAACATTTGTGTACAAGTATTTCATGCACAAAATATTGTGATTTCTGTTTAGAAACTAATTAGTGCTAGAATTACTGGGACAAGCAGTAGTGTATGGTTAACTTTATTTAAAAACTACTGACATTTTCCCAAAGTGGATAAAGTATTTTATACTCTCAATAGAAATCCATGAACATTCTAGATGCTCTCACTTTTTGGCAAGACTTAGTTTTTGTCATTCCTTTTAATTTTGGCCATTTTAGTGAATGTGTAGTGATATCTTCTTGTGCAATTAACTTACATTTCCCTGATAACTAATGACCTTGAGCATCTTACATGTTTCCATTGGCCACCATTTTCTTTTGTAATGTATCTGTTTAGACCTTCTGCCCATTTTTGAATTGAGCTATTTGTCTTTTGATCATTAATTTGTAGGAGATCTTTTTCTGTTATTGATACAAGGTCCTTGTCAATATGATTTGTAAATATTTTTTCTGGTCTGCAGCTTAACATTCCTTTTTCTTTTTTAAAAAATCCTTTTTCACAAAATTTAGAATGATATGCAACATTTCGTTTTCTTAATGATAGCTTTCTAAGATCAAAACTTTAAGTTTTTATTAAGTCCAACTTATTATTCTTTTTTAAAATAGATAATTATTTTTATGTCTAAGAGATGTTTGTCTAGCCTAATGTCACAATGACACCAACCATACTGGTCTTTGTGCTTCTTGAAAAATTGCTTATCTTACTCTCAGCTTTGGGTACTGCAACTGCTATTCAATCTGCCTGAATTGTGCAATATTTTTTCCCCAGATTTTTGTTTTCAATCAATCAGAGTTCAACTCAATCAGTTTTCTGATCAATATCACCTTCTCAGAAAAACTCTATTCCTCCCAAGTTATTCTACTGTTTTTCTATGTCCACTTCTAAAAGTTTTATGGTTTAATTCTTAAAGGTGTGTTGATGATCTACTTTGCATTAATGTTTTTATACGATATGAGGTTAGCATCTAAATTCATCTTTTTTGCATGTGGCAATCCAAACATCTCAGCATTGTTTGCTGAAAATATAAAAGTACCTTGTCATCTTTGTCAAATATTAATTAACCTCAAATGTAAGAGTATAGTTCTGAACTCTAAATTGTGTTCCATCGATATGTATGTCTAATCATACTTTGGTATCACACTCTCTTAATTATTGTAGCTTTGTAGTATTTTGTAATTGCAAAATGTGAGTCCCTCAACTTTGTTTATTGTTATTGTTATTCTGAGTCATTTCAATTTTTATATAAATTTTAGAATCAACTTGTCAATTGCTGTTAAAAAAAAAGCCAGAATTTTTCTAGAAATTTCACTGAGTCTGTAGATAAATTTGAGAATTACTATCTTAACAATATTGAGCCTGTCAATCCATGAACATGGAATATCTCTCATTCTATAGAGCTCTTTAATTTTTCTCAGTAATGCTTTGTAGTTTACCTTGTACAAGCCTGACATAACTTCTTAAAACTGTATTTCCAGTACTTGGTTTTTGGCGATACCATTGTGAATGAAATTGTTTTTAATTTCATTTTTGGATCATTATTGCCAGTATATAGAAACACAATTTTGTGAGTTTATGATCTTATATCCTGATTGTGCTGAATTCATTTTTTTTTTTTTTGTAGATTCTTTAGGACTTCTTGGTTACAAGACTAAGTCATTTGAAAAAGAAGATAGTTCTATGACTTCCCTTCCATCTGGATGCCTTCAATTTTATATATTTGTTTATGTATTATGTTTGTATGTATTCATGTATTGCCTTATTATGGCACCTAAAAACTCTAGAACTATGTCAAAGTAATGAGAGTGGACGTCTTTGCCTTCTGCTTGATTTCTGGAAAAATGAACACATATTTTACGTAACATAGATGACATTTAATTAAAAGGATTTAAAAAACCTATTTTATTATTATGAGACAGGGTTCCTCATCTAAAGTAAAAAATCTGAGTTTAATTCCTTTCCCATTTAAAGTTTTCAGAACTGTTTTTAATACCAACCAACAAAATTCATTTTTGTTTGTATGTTTTCTCTACCTAATCCAGCATGACCACCAGCAGCTATTTTAATTTCAACTTCATAAGATAGCTGGAGAGATAGATTCCTTCCATCAGGCCTCCAGCAGACACAGTAGAAAATGAGGAAGCACTCTCAGAATTTCTCTCAGGTTCTCCTGGACACATAACCAGGACTCAAGTGTCTAACCAAAGCAACGTAGGAAAAGGAAGCAAGCAGAGAAAGGGAATGGTGCTTATGTGTTTTAAACTAGTATAAGATAACTTATATAATCCTATAGGAAGTTATTCTAGTTTATCCCATACTAAGTACTCGAATGGTAGCTTCTGATATTAATATTATTACTACTATTATCATTAACCTTATAATTACTATTACTATATATTCGGACTAATCTCTGTTCCCTGAAAAGGGGCTTGATCCTCCCACTTTTCTAATAAAATAAAAACAGCCCATTAGAATAAAAATCCATTATAACTGGTGATGAAAATGTACAAACCTGTTGACAATTTGACTGTATGTCTCCTGTGTGCTCTTCCCAGTCATAGAAGTGAATGGTGACCAGGGGAATGCAGGAGTGCTAATGCTGTGAAGCCTCAGCTCCATGGGCTGGGGTGACCCCTCCCCAGTTGTATGATGACAAAGCTGTCATTAGTTAGGCGAGCTCTGAATCCCAAGTGCAAGGACCTTATGCAGTGCTCTAGAGATAGGAAATCGCTTCTGTCAGCTGCAAGGAGAGTGGGCAGAGAAAGCCAAGGAGTCGAAAGGGGGAGGGTTTCTGTCCTGACTGATCTTTGGTCATCTTCATATGAAGTTGCAGGAAGCGTGCTCTGAGGATCATTGCACAGCCTCCTCAGCGATAACAAAGAGATCACCTCGAGATGAGGGCATTCTGTGGGAGTGAGCTCTCTTTGATTCCCTGCCAGGCAGCCACAATTTATTAAAGGTGGGTTTGTGAAGTAAGGGTTCTGCCAGGGAGAGATCGGCACAAGAGAAATGGAGACAGCTAATTCTCAGGGGGTCGTCTTTGGCAAAATCCACTATTGAGGCCTCATGCTACTTGTGCTCATAGCTGCTGAAAACCAAGAGTGCCATCTGCAAACTGTGATTCATAAACACTCTGTCAGTCTGCCATCTACCCTGACATCATAAAATAACAAGAAGCTGCATTGTAATAAAGGGGAGGTTTGCAGCCTACCAATTAAACGCATCTAATTTATTTCTCTTACAGCTGAGGCCTTATTTATTAGTAAACAGCTGCATTTGTTACACTTTTTACTCAAAATGTGCCAACTGGCACTTTGAATGATCCATTAATCCTAAATAATCATCTGTGTGCTTTATAGATCCTAGATATATAGGTCTATATGTATAAGATGGTTATTAAAAAACTAAAGCCTAACCTTGCCAGTCAGCTGGAGGGTGTAGTTCTGGGCATCAGGCTGGGTGAGTTAATGTGACATGAAGTATGTGGATACAAATGAGGTCTGGCTGAGATTTTGGAAAGATTTTGCATGTGGCTTTATTTCTCCCTTTTCCCCAAGTACCTGTAGAGAAACATGCGTGTTAATTTTCTGCAAGTGGGTGTTGCTACATTCTTGTCAAAGTCTAATTAGCTTGATACTACCAGAAGCAGATTATAGGGTTACCTGTTTTTAATTGGCAGTGAAAGGATGTGGGATAAGAAGGAAAACGTGTGTTCCCTCACCAGCTGAACTTTTGCAGACCCTGCTAACTGGTGTGTGCTTCTGAGGTTATACCATTTTGGCATACCATTTTGGCAAAGTGGATGCCAGTACACACACACGGTTCATTTATTTGAAAATGGCTATAGTACATGAGGATAAGATCCTATCTAATCCAGTTTTTGCTTGTTTCCTTGACATACAGGAAAACTAGGTTATTGAGATTCGTTGTCAGGGAGAAGTGTTGCATCAAGCAAAAGCTAAACATTTTGCTGGGCCACCTTTAAAGGGAGATGATTCATTCAATATTAACTTAGATTCATCCATAACTACTGATTATAAAAATAATGGTCAGTTGCACTGTTTTCTTCATGCCAGTGGATTCACATTGAAATAGGTCATTGAAGGAAATATTTTAATCTCTAGAAAAGATTGGTCATCCTTCCGAATGTTTTGTTTTTTTTTTTTCTGGGAAGTAATTATAAGTATAATCTATTCAGAGAAGTATAAATGACCGACTTTGGCCTACTTTAAACTCAATTAAATTAGAAGTCCTCTATAATGTGACATTGCACTTATAGTTGCTTAAATTATGTGGCTATGTTATGGTCACTGGCATATTATTTGCAAACTCAATATGAATTAATGGGCATTGATGGAAATAATCAGACTTTCATTTGCTCTTTTGTTTTTATTTTTATTTTTATAGCCATTAGCTTAGGCTAAGATGCTATATAACTTACATAGTAATTAAGATTTCAAAGTTAATAAAAAACTGAAAAAGAAATATGGAAAAAGGATACAGATGAAATAATCAAAATAGAACCCATAAGTTTTGATTTTTTTGTATCTCTCTTTTTTTTTCTTTGCTAAATAACAAATTTACATATAACCTTTTTCATGGCCTATACTAACAGGATCATTACAAGGTATGTGCTAAAAACATGTCAGGAAACGAATGGATGATCATCAACTAGACACATGTTTATCTGTTAGAATATACTTACAAGTCAAATGTGCTATATTATTTACAAAGTTGGTTCACAGTGGTTAAAAATGTGGGGTTTTCAACAAGACTTCCTAAATTATATTCCTATTCTATACATACAAACTGTGAGACTTTGAGTAAGTTACTTCATGATTCTAAGCTTCAGTTTCATCATTTTAAAAATGTAGTTAATCCCAGTTCTTGTTTCAGGGAGTTATTACAGGGATTGGATGAGCTGAATCGCAAGTGCTTAGCACAGTATGTAGGACACATAAGCTATCAATAAACGTTAAATTAACAAAGAACTCAATCCCCGTACAAGTAATAACCAACAGTTAACATTCTACAGTGGACCCTTTCTGAGATCTCACATTTCTAGTATTTTTAAGTATTCAGGTGAATGTTAATATTACCAGGATAGCAGGTTACTTTACGTAAGTCTCTTACTCGACAGTATCTTCAACACAGTAGTGTGCTGGAGCAGGCCATTTACGCTTATCTCTTCCTAATTCTGTGTTTAACAGAGTCTGTGTTTAGTGACACCACGATGGTAGTGCGAAATCAGACCTGGTGAGATTATTTACACCAAGGAAATTAGCAAATGCTACAAATTTGAGACTCATCCATTCCCCTGGTTTTAAACATTTATCAGCTCATCTTTCCTATAGAGAACAAAGCCAAAATCTGGAAAATGAGACCATTAAGCAAAGCCACTGAGAAGCCAATTGACAACATCCATGTAAGTGTCTTACTAAAGATAGATCTTGATATTCTCGCTCATAGTATTATTACTCTTAGTTTTCACATAGAACTAACAAGTTTTATTATTTAGTGTCTTTCCAACAGCACACTAGAGGCAGCAAATTAAAAGAGACCAGGAAGTTGGCAAAAAAGAAACACACATCTGAATGACATGAGCATTCAAAGACATAAACAGTCTAAGGTTGTTTGCTATGGGGGAAAAAAAAAAAATAGCCCAGGGTAACCTAAAGTTATCTTCTCATAGCACTTCAAAACTCCTGTGTTCACAATGAACTCCTGAAATCATCAAGGAAAATAATAAATTGTGTTTTAATTCTATTGCTTCCTCTGATAGATTAGTGTGAATATATGTAATCATAGTCTAAGAGTTACAGTATTAATGCTGATCTTGGGGACCATCATATCCAGCAGGTTTCAAATGTGTTAACTATAGAACAATATTTCAAATCGTCTATTTATTACACAGAAGCCAAGCAGTTCAGAGAAGGCAGCTTTGGTGGGAAAAGTGTTTCTGTTTTGGAGTCTTGTCCTTTCACAGTGAAGCATGTTCCTTCTGTGAAGGCCTTTGGGCACCCTAGTACAGGCCCAGAAACACCCATAGAAAATTCTCCCCACATTTTCCAGGCTTAGAGATCAGAGGAGATATTTATTTAAATCACCCACAATGTATTAGGGACCCAAGCTTAGCCTGTCTTTGAGTTGGGGTAAAGAACCACATGAGGTGAAGTTTCCTGGATTAAGCCAGGAGTTGAAAATATTTATATTCAAGAAATAACAGCACTGAGTTTTGGATAATAGTTTAAGCTAATGATTGACAATATTAATATAAATCATTGATATGTCACTTGCTATATGTTGGGCATTTAATCCTCAAGAATTCTATATGATAATTACCATTTTAAATTCTGTTTTACAGATGAGCAATCTGAGGCTTGAGAAGGTTAAATAAACTTCCCTAAGGTCACTCAGGTTAAGTGGCCAACTGCTCACCGTGACTTCAAAGCCCATGTCCCAAAAGAAGATGTTTAATTGTTTCCCCTATGAGCTATATTAACAAGGTGCAGAGTCTTTCAATTACTAAGACTGACAAATCTGGAGGGACCAGAGACAAATGTCAAACATAGGGTACAGAACTAGTGCATAAAGCTGGCAAGACGAGAATCAGCTAAGATATTGGAATTGAATGAGAAAACTAGAAGAGTGACTTGCTTTTATGAACTAGAAGGAAGAAGACACATGCAAATAAGTTGTACTTAAGGAATCTAGAATTGGATGAGAAGTTTGTGCCAGAATTTTTGAGAAATTAAGTAACTTTCTTAGGGCCATATACTCAGTAGTCAAAGTCCAGTTGTTTATCAATTGCATTACTATTATGAAAGTCCTCTTGAAATTAATGTGATAATATTAATATGCCTTGGAATACAAAAGAGATGACTATGAGGAAAATTAATTTTTGGGAACCATTTGAAACTAAACAATTGAAATAATCCTTTGTTCTATTTGGAATATAGATTTAAATGTATGTCCCTAAATAATTTGAAATCCAGAGCATAGAAATCAATGTTTATAACCGTTTATTTGAATTAAGTTTTTGGTCTATACTTACATTACTTGTCTTGTCAGACTGGGACCAGAGGTTCAGGCAAAGGTGATCCTCATAGTGGCCCAAATTAGAGGAAATCGCTGCCAGATAATCATCATATTTTCACTATCAAAACGTTAAACTACTGAGTCAGGGAACAATCTAAATCCTATATACCCTCCATACATTTAACAACATTAAAATTGCAGTTGGCCATAAATATTTCGCTTTTTTTTCCCCCAAGAGCTCTACTTTAATGTTCTGCATGGTGTTTAGTGACCAGGCTACAGGTACAGATGAAACAAAGCACATTCATCTGCTGTTTTGTCTACTCCTTCCCTGACCCTCCCTTCTGCTGAGAAACTGTATTGTCCTAAAGTTTTATTATTTAGGTTTGATGGGGGCAGATGTGAGTGTGTTTTATAAAATCCAGCAGATTATCTTCCCCTTCTCATCTCACCATTCAATGATAATCAGTAAGTCCCTGAAAGCCCATGGTGCCAGCAATATTGGTCCAATAAGTAAAGCCGCACTTCCTAAACAGATGGGAATGATGTTTCTTTGCCACTAGGTGAAATTGCTTTAAAACGCGTCAGCAACAAACACAGATGGGGAAAGATGAACCATTGCTGCTGGAAGTCCGGCCACATGTAATACTCGCTGCATAAAAATCCAATATTGCATTTGCTTCATTACAGTACTTTGTCCACCAGATCATTTGAGTCTATTAACTTAATTGTTCCTTATTAATAAATGGGTCATTCTTTCTGGCAGCAGAGCAAAGCTCAAATGCCAGTTAAATACTTTGATAAATGCAACGCCCCCTTCCATGAACATGCTGTGAATGCACACACACACAGACACACACACACACACACACACACACACACAGAGAGAGATGCTTAGTCAAATGTACTTATACAAAAGGATCATTCCAAAAAATGGTTTTTAAAGTTAGCAAGCAGAAGGAAAGTGCTTGTCTTTACAAGTAAATATCATATTTCCTTTACAAATACGTGTCATGTCTTTGGTAAAAATGCCATTATTCTTTAAAATGAGCTAATGTTTTGGCTAGGGTGAACAATGACAATAATCTGGCAAGCCTTTTATAAGGTTCTCCTTTAAAAGAATGTGCACTTTTTCTATTTTTTCAACTCAGTAATTCTATTATTATTATTTATCTTTCAAAATTAAAATAAAAGAAAGGTTTCCTATTGTCTGTGTATCTTGGTCTCCCTCTCTTTTTTCTCCCAGCCCCCAACATACATATCCCTTCTTCTTAGGTGACATTATCCTACTCACCAAACCTGTAACTTTAACAGAGGGTGACAGGGTGACCTTGACGACAGATGTTTTTATGGCAACAGATGGCACTGGCAAACCCGAGAAGCTGCTGTACGCCGTCTCTGTGCCACCTGTGCCTGGTCAGATTGAGCCCATCAATTATCCAGGCTGCCCCATTCCCTGCACAGCCAGTCAGATGGATTGGCCCAGAGGGTTTGCTGTGTGCGTGACAGTAGCCAAGGGGCCGGTGAGGAGGCAGTCAGGTGAGAGGGTCCCCTTCCTCCACTATTCTACGTTTTTCACCACAACCCCCCATGTATTTCATGACTTCAGTGAGTCAAAGAGATTACACTTTTTTTTTTCAGTGAGAGTTCACCAAATGACCTTTAAAGATAGCCAGCCATGAGGGTGACTTACATGCAAATGAACAAATACTGCTATCACATTATACACAGGAGTGTATTTTTATTGTCTAGTGATTCCACCACGTTAGAAAGCTATTCTAGGAATGGATACATAATGTGTAATATGGTCTTTGCTTATAATATTTTCAATTTGACTTCTTTCACATTCTGACTGCACTTTTGCTTTTAATCTTGTCTTGCTTCTCTTTGCCCAGGTTGACGGAAATAAAGATGACTATGCAGATAAAAAAAAAACTTAGTAATAATATGACTATGATTTTTATAACCTGTTATGTTGGGAAAGAGGTAATTTACTAGAGATTTTTATAGTCATAATCCTTAAGCTTCTTAACAAACTTACCATAGATATAATTATTCTTATTTTGTAGCTGAGGAAATTGAGGTTCAGAGAGATTCAGAAACATGCCCAATGTCCCACAATTAGCACACAGGAGGGGCAAGATTTGAACACAAGGCAGGTGGACTTTTCACTACAGAACGTGCTTCTAGCAACCAGGGAAATCACATGATCTGTTTGGTTAGAAATGGATAACATTGGACGATGGATATGGGCCCCAACTCACATTATTAACACAAGCATCTGGCTTGCCTTCTGCATTTTCAGCTACTATAATAATTACATTATTTATTAATAAAGCAGTATGTGATCTCCAGCCAGTAGGTCAGACATAAGTGTAACCTTTTATTATTTTTCATTAGAACAACAGGGTAGTTAAAGTCAAAACAGTTTGGCCTCTCTCTACCCGAAGAAATCTAGAGTATTGTATGAAATCATCAGTAGACCTTAATCCAGATGGTGGTGTCATTTCTAAGAAATAGCATATGCTAGCTATTATGATACTTAAATGTAATGGTTTTATATCTCTCCAGTGGGCAAAGAAACCATACAACAGGTTTTAGTCTAGGAATTTTTTAATGGTACTTTAACCCTCCAAAAGAGTATTTACATAAAGAAATTCAACGGATAGAGCTTGGTTTAATAATAAAGGAACATAAATTTCTGCCTTGTTTCATGCAATAATAGGACAGCATCTGGATTTACTACTCTCTGAGTCTGCTATTTTACATAATGTTGCTGAACTGGGAACTATTACATGCTTTTGTGATTTAAGAAAAATTTCCTTAAAGATTATTTACACTCATCTTATAACAAAGAGGGCAATGTGACTAATTTTATTCTTAGTGTGATTAGCCATGAGTCATTTCCTAAGAAACGAGTTTAATTAACCAGGGAAAGAAAATTGTAATAAATCATG
Source organism: Mandrillus leucophaeus (assembly GCF_000951045.1). Classification (NCBI taxonomy): domain Eukaryota; kingdom Metazoa; phylum Chordata; class Mammalia; order Primates; family Cercopithecidae; genus Mandrillus; species Mandrillus leucophaeus. The sequence goes on along the minus strand of NW_012101365.1, from coordinate 10,100,750 downwards.
AAAGTGGACTCTTTCTAAGTAGGGTTAAAAACATCTTTTTAAAAACTACCATCAAATAAATCACAAACCCTAAGTTGTTATTAAAGAAAGACATTTTTGTATTTTGAAAATTTCTGACAAAAGGGTAAAAAGAAGAGAAGAATGTGTGGCAGCAGAAGTAGGTTAAATTAGTTGAAATACTTTGAGAAACTGATCATAACTCATGGTTCTTAATTAGAGATTTTAGCATCCATTAGTGTTGTTCACAGATATTTCCAGGTCTCCCTCATTCCAGGCAGATGGTGGAATTAACAATTCCCTACCACTTTGTAGTTAAATGTGCCATGTAGCTTGCTTTGGCCATTGGAATGAGAGAAGTGGCACTTCCAGGCAGAAGCTATAAGATCCGGTGCAGTGTTTGATCCATCTTCTTCCCACTGCTGTTATGGTCATAGTAGGATGTAACTTGATGAAAAATCCCTGTGCGACCAGAGTGATTAGTTTATCCACTAACCTTTATTTTCCATGTGACATGAGCGAAAAATAAACTTGTGTTGTGTTAAGTCATCGATATTTTGGTGGGTTTGTTTTGTTACTGCAGCATAACCTAGCCTACTCTATGTAATAAATGGGTAGATATTAGATTCATCTAGAGAGATTTTCCAGAATATAAAAGCCACTGTTCATTCAGAACTCTTGAATCAGAATCTTCCGGTTTGAGTTAGAAATGTATATGTTTTTAAAAAGTCTCTCTGATGATCCTGATGCATACTTTGCTCAGGAACCAGTGGAGACTGCATTTGTGAGTGAATACATGAGTGATAATACAGCTTTGATGTAGTCT
>NW_012101365.1:10098077-10099877 GCF_000951045.1 Mandrillus leucophaeus | reverse complement strand
CTTAATTAGAGATTTTAGCATCCATTAGTGTTGTTCACAGATATTTCCAGGTCTCCCTCATTCCAGGCAGATGGTGGAATTAACAATTCCCTACCACTTTGTAGTTAAATGTGCCATGTAGCTTGCTTTGGCCATTGGAATGAGAGAAGTGGCACTTCCAGGCAGAAGCTATAAGATCCGGTGCAGTGTTTGATCCATCTTCTTCCCACTGCTGTTATGGTCATAGTAGGATGTAACTTGATGAAAAATCCCTGTGCGACCAGAGTGATTAGTTTATCCACTAACCTTTATTTTCCATGTGACATGAGCGAAAAATAAACTTGTGTTGTGTTAAGTCATCGATATTTTGGTGGGTTTGTTTTTGTTACTGCAGCATAACCTAGCCTACTCTATGTAATAAATGGGTAGATATTAGATTCATCTAGAGAGATTTTCCAGAATATAAAAGCCAGTGTTCATTCAGAACTCTTGAATCAGAATCTTCCGGTTTGAGTTAGAAATGTATATGTTTTTAAAAAGTCTCTCTGATGATCCTGATGCATACTTTGCTCAGGAACCAGTGGAGACTGCATTTGTGAGTGAATACATGAGTGATAATACAGCTTTGATGTAGTCTGTTAACTGCATATAACCCTAATGGACAAATACAATGAAGCCTTCCAATTGCGTTTTGCGTTTCAGCTTACATAAGCACTTTTGTACTGCTCCTCTTATTTGGTAGTTAAAATATTAGTAAATTATAATGTACGTCCATGACATCTATCAAAGTGTTGAGGATTTGAACCATGAATCTGACTTGCCGAGTTGGTCCCCCTTCTTTCCTCATTAGCTGTTGTGCATTCTGTCAAAAACTGTCTGCTTAGTTGATGATGATAATCATCACTGTAAGGGGAGATCTTTTTTCTACAAAGGTCTCAGAATAGTTGCATATTTCTGCCTATGAATTTGTCTCTCTCTCTGTGGACAACTGAAACTCCCTGGCTAGGAACATACTGTTCAAAATATTTTGAATTTTGTTAAAATATGTGTAGTTACTATTTCTATCTTTCTCTAATACTTATTTTGGGGGCCTTCATATTTATTTTACTCCCAAGTTGTGTGTGAGAAACTGCCATCTTGAAAATGAAACAATCGAGCAAATATTATTAACTCGTGGTATCTTAAATACTACACCGAGGGCTCCTAAAATTATCCCTAGCTTGCAAGCAGAATGCTACATTTATCTATTAAATTAACATATATTGGCTGGCTCTCTATCTTTGATAAGCCTTATATAGTTCCTACTATTTATAAGCAAGGATTATATATACTTATTCACACATATGCTGTAAGTACAGTAACACCCAGACATAACCAAATTTTGCCTTTAATATTATCATTAATGGTACAGACTCTAGAGTAAAACTTTGCATTGAAGTCTTGGCTCCTTAACTTGCTAGTTGCTTTCCATTCAACAGGACATTTGAATTTCTTAAGCTTTTCTTTCTTTAATTTTAAAACAGTGTAATAACAGGATTTAACTTATAAGATTGCCGTCAGGATTAAATGCGATAATCAGTAAATTTAACAAAGAAAGAAAGAGAGTGAGGTAGGGAGGCAGAAAGGAAGACAGGAAAGAAGAATGGGAGGAAAGAAAAAAGAGGAAGGAAGGAAGGAAGGAAGGAAGGAAGGAAGGAAGGAAGGAAGGAAGGAAAAAGGAAAGAAAGCAAGAAAGAAGAGAAGAAAGAGAAAGAAAGAAAGACGAAAGAGAAAGAAGAAATAAAGAAAGAGAAAGAAAGAAAAAGAAAGGAAGGAAGGAAG
>NW_012101365.1:10069175-10097917 GCF_000951045.1 Mandrillus leucophaeus | reverse complement strand
AGAAAGAAAGAAAGAAACTGAAAATTAAGAGGTCAGATACCTTACCAAGCAACCTCCCAGAGCCTTGAATATGTAATGTTCATTGTGAGTCTATTAACACTTTGTCTGTGGATGGAGGTGGGAATACAAGAATTTCTGGAGAAAGTGATGCCTAAGTTGCATTTTTAATTAAAGGAAAAGATGTAAGAGCCAGAGAGAGTATGAAGCTGAGAGTGGGGCAGGGACCCGGGGCTGAGAAGACATTTCATGCAAAGGGCAGAGGGAAAACCAGAGTGGTGTGAGACAGTAATGGTGTATGTGGGGAGCCTAAATACGTGAGCCTGTGAGGGCAAGGGCCAAGAGACCGGAGAAGCTGGCAAGGGCTAGATTTTAAAGAGCCTAGTTTTCCATGTAATGAATTTGAAATTTTCATCCTTTTGGCAATGGGGGGATGCATCAGTTGGGACCTTGGGAGGAAACAGATGGCACCTACAAAAATGTAATTGAGGAAATTGTAATGAAGGGACTGTTTACAAAGGAAGGGGCAGGGCTAAAGGGAAACTAACAAGGCCTAGGAAAGCATCCTAGAGCGAGCAACAAAGGAGAGATAATACCTCCCTGGGCTTTAAAAGACAAAGGGATAAAGAACTTACTAGAATCTGGAGACAGCTCCAGCCAAAGCTATAGATGAAGAAAGTAACACAACAGGAGCTGTGTCCTTCAGGAGAAAAATGCAGTCAGTGTCCATTTGTGACCTGGCAAGGACAGGATGGGAGAAATAAAATTACTTATCTCTCAGCCTCGGGTGACAGAGGAGAAAGGTAGAAAGCAGATAGGCTGAGGCAACATAGAAAGTCCAGCAGGAAAGGAACATAGTCTGATATGAATTTATATGAGCCACACTTGCAGCTATGTGGAAATTGATCAGAGGAGATAGAAAACTCTGGAAAGGAAGACCTAACCTGATAGCCACACAAGAGATGAAGAAAGCCTAAGCCAGTGATATTCTATTAGAGAAAGAGTGGAAATAACAGATTTATGGGAACATTTGGATGTCAAAACTGGTGGAATTTGGTGAATGGCTATGGCTACTGGATAAGAGAGGTGATTTAAGGCTTATTCTCTGATTTCATAGATTATTTTTCTAGTGTGAATGATAAAGTGCCACACAATATGAACAAGTAACATGGTGAACACAGGAATAGAAGCAAGTTTGTGAAAGAATTGAGGAATTCCGTTTTGAACCCATGGAACTTGAGAGGCCTGAGGAATGTTTACGTGGTGATTTGTCACAGGTATTTGGATATCGGACTCTGACTCCAAGTGAGAAAATCCAAGGCAAGAGATACAGATTTGCAAGCCATCAGAATATAAGGCAGCCAAAACTATGAAAGTGGATGACATCCCCAGGAGATGCAAGTACAGTGATAAGGGGAGTGAGCCAAAAACACCAGTATTTAATATCTGAATTCCACTGCATTCCTCTCAGGGACCTGGGAACACACTCAGTTCTTGGCTCTTCATTGCTGATCACCTAAATTTCCAGCAAGAGATTCTCCTTGAAGTAATTGTGTTGACCTGTTCCAGGAAGAGAAAGGGAGTCAATTTGCTGGACCTCTGGCTCCTAGTAGAGACAGAAAATATCTTTATTTTAGACTTATTGCACTTTAAAACTTAAACTGATGATTTCTTACAGACCCATGTCACCTAAGTGAGACAAATAGTAGTTAAAACATGTCTTCTTTGTTCTTATTTCTTGGGTCTTAAGGTTTATTGACTTCTTGCAAGTAAGTTTTTAAAGAACACCTCTCAAAAGTTCTGATCAGCTTGAGTCCAAGGGTTAGAGGCTGCTGTGAGCTATGATCATGCCACTGCACTCCAGTGTGGGTGACAGAGAGAGAGATTTTGTGTCAAAAATAAAAAGTTCTGATCACATGGCGTAGCAGTGGAGACCCATGAGAGAGGCTGTCAGGCTTCAGTTCCTATTCTTCTCACTCTCCTCCTACCCCATGCTTACCTTGGCTTTTCCCTACCTCCTGCCTGGACTGCTTACTAATGGAACACAAGAGAGCGATTATGACAACTGCAGCTATAGGCTGGATAACCCATGCATGCATGGCTTACTCAAAACCTTGCTTCAGATGATGGAAAACAAAACAATCTCTCATGAATATAGTCATAGATAGGTAAATAGGTAGATGGATAAACAGATATGAATATTTATGTACATATATATCTCATGTTTGTTTACATATATATGAGATAATGTGTATTTACATACATGTGTGCACATACATATTAGTATCACAGATGTGCATGTGTTCATGTGTATATGAATATGAATATGTGTGCATGTGTATGCCAGTGTGTTCTGTGTGCAAATGTATGGGTTCATATATGTATGTGAATATGTATTGATGCATTTGAGAATGAAAGAAGAAGAAAAATATGCCTGTCTTCCTGTGATAACAAGAAGACAGGAAAGGGTTAAAGCAATCACTTTGCAAACCATTTTCCAAAAAAGCTGCACCCTAAATTAATTTTGGCTGGTAATCTATATCGGGTTAAATAACTCCTCATTATTCTGTAACACAGCTGAGGCATCTCCAAATGTTTATCTTGTTTTGTAACCGGTACCTTCTGGTATATTCTAGTGCCAGCACTCCCGGCTCCTGCTATATTTCATTCTCACTATTTTTGGACCGAAGCTGCTGGTTCCAGGTGATTTAATAAATTGCTTTTTTTTTTTTTGGTGTTCCTTTTAACTTACCCATCTGCTCAACACATGCGTAACTTGCAATCTGTCGGCAGTTTGCAGAAAGACAAACTGTCAGAGCTGCATGCATTTGACAACTTTGTTCCCAATTAGATTAGTGGTAATTTTAACAGATTTCAGGGCAATGGAGAAAGGGATGGCATGTTATTAAAGCATTAATTCTGACAGACCCGAGCACATATGATTTCAATGTAAATTATTTTAAATGCTTTAATTAAAACTAGAGAAAGATTTACCCTTTTAAACAGTAAGTGTTAGCAAGACAAATTTAAAAGGAAAGAGAGTAACCGAGTTTTCTAAATGGTTTATGTTGTGCAAGGCAGTCCAGCAGTCAAGATGACTGTAATCTATGGCAGTAATGTGGAGGCCGAGTTAATTATTCATTGCTTCCTCTCTGTAGCAGATGTGATTCAATATACGAGGTACAGTATTCAGGGCCTGGAACACTGTCTGTGAAAATCTCAGCTCAGGCTTCTTTTGGAGCCATCAGGAAATTGCCAGAATCTGTTTAACACGTTAAATATATTCATAAGAAAAAAAATCTTTTTTTTTTTTTTGGCTCTTTGTTATTTCTATGTTTCAATGCAGCTGCTTCTCTCCTCCACTAAACTCAGCATCCCTGGCATCCATATTCCCACCCTATCTCCAGTCTAATACCCCTGAAGCACATGCACAGATGTACACAAGTGAGTAGATTATTAAGCAAACTAGGGGATTCTGTACCTCTGGTCACTTTACAGATGCACATCTCACCGGAAAATGCCCTATGTATAATTTAAATGTATTGCAATCATCACGATGCATGAATGCAAAGCATCATTGACAGAATGTCTGGCGTTCGGGGAGGGAGGTCTCTAGAACCAAGGGCACATATAGGTGGAAAGATTTCTCTGACAAATTTGACAATGTGCTTAATTTATTCAGCCATAAATCTAGCCATTGGTTTAATGCTTTCCATTTGTTCTTAGACAACAGAGGGCATTTTATTATTGAAATCACCAATACATTAATTAAGGTTTAATATTTCCTGAACATAATTGCATAAAATTCTTTTACTTGTACATTTGCTAGACACTTGGGAAGGGTTCACCATTTTATATATGGGCCTATTGAGTTGAGAGCTGTCTGCTTTTTAAAAATTATTGAAATGGCTTGGCAAGGAAGGTTATTACTATCCTACATGTAGATTTCCTTAATTTTTTCAAATTGTTTTTAAATAGGTTATTGTATCGGGTCTTTAAGGGCATCTTTTAGATAGATTGTTGAATTAGTTTTAATTCAATTGAATTGGTTTACACCTAGGCTGAGTTAGTTAGGATTAAATGTTTGAGGTATACTGAATTTTTTTTTTTTCTGAGATGGAGTTTTGCTCTTCTTGCCCAGGCTGGAGTGCAGTGGCACAATCTTGGCTCACTGCAACCTCAGTCTTCCAGTTTCAAGTGATTCTCCTGCCTCAGCCTCCCAAGTAGCTGAGATTACAGGTGCCTGCCACCACACCCAGCTAATATATTTTTTTTTTTTTTGTATTTTTAGTAGAGACAGGGTTTCACCATGTTGCACAGGCTGGTCTCAAGCTGCTGACCTCATGATCCCACCTGCCTCGGCCTCCCAAAGTGCTAGGATTACAGGCATGAGCCACCGTGCCTGACCCACAAACTGATTTTTATCTTCTCTGTTAACACTACACATGAGAAGTGCATGCATCACAATTTGCAGGAGAAGCAATTAGTAACAGCTTTTTTGAAGAATCAATACACAACAGATTTGGAGAATTCTATGACCTGTGTATGGTGAATCCATCAGAAATTACATCCCAGGAATGATGTAAGATTTAGTATATTGAGTCAAGTTCGACAAACCGCAAACTTCCCTCCTTTCATTCCAAAGGACATACTGCTAAGCCCTTTCTCTGAATGTCAGACTCTCTACACACAAGAGAGTTTTTTTCTTCTTTTTGTTTTCGTTTCCATTTTTCTTTTTGTATTGGAAGAAGAATATATCCATCAGCCTCTGATAGAAATTTGTTGCTACCACCTTCTAGGTGAATGACCTTTGACAAGCTCTTTAATCTTAGCCCCAGGTTTTTCATCTGTGGGTGTGATGAAGAATAGCTACATTGCAGAATTTTTTGAGAATTAAGTAAGATAATGCATTTCAAGTGTCAGGTATATAGTTGGTGTACCATAAATACAAATTTCCTCTATCCCACCACTCACATTTTACTGATGCTTTTAAACAATTTTTTGTGCTTACATTTTCTGATGGATCAGAAAATACAAATAGGAATGACAAACTTTCCAGGAAAAGGGAACTCATCCTTCACCTCTTCAAGGTGAGAATCAAGACATCTTGGATATATTCCTTCAGGGCTACAATTAAACCAGTAAGTTGAAGCAAACTTGCAGCAGAAAGACAATATGAGCTTGTATATATTGCAATCAACTCGATTTTTCTCCTGCACAACTGGTGTACTAGGCAACTTGGGGTATAAAAAATGCCACAATGTAAATTTCTATATAATCATTTAATCTACGTTAGTCCTTTATCCTGCCTCAGTTACACTCATTATTGGAGCTCTCTTCTTACCCAAGGTGATACCCAAGCCTTGAGAGCCTGACACCATCTGGAATATTCAGGACAAGCATCCTGGTCTTTAGTCCACGCTATTCACCTTGAAACACTAATTGCCTGAGACAGTATGGTCCTTTCCACTCTTGGACCTCTGTTGTTCCCATCTCAAAGTTGGTCCTAGGGATTCTTGGCTGGTGGTAGATGCCAAGGTGTCTAGTGCCTATTTCCCTTTGGAGATCTACCACCTCCCCAGGGTGTCATGAGAGAGTAAGGCAGAATCCTGGTTCATTGCTTCCTGGAGAACCCAAAACTAAACTTGTCCTCATCCAACAGCTTTGGCCTTTGGAACTCCAAAATTGTGCACCTCCTCACTTTGCACCAACCATGTTTTTAAACTCAAGATCCCAGGCTTTAGTTAAAATAATAATAATAAAGTGTCTTAATGCTGAAGGCTGGTAAAGTGCTAGCTCTTCAGGAATCAAAACCCTGCTGGATCAGGCTGGGAGGAATGGCAGTGGCTCATTGCTGAGTGTTTCTGATGCTTCTACGGAAGGTAGAAAATAACAAAAATGTGAGGTTTAATAACTACTCAGCTTCATGTGAATGGTGGCAAGATTTGGGAGAACCTCTTTATATATATTGCAAAGACGGCCTTTTAAGTGTCACAGAATGAAATATGACATGAAGCCCTCATAAATGTTCCTAAAATCAAGGTTCAGGATGTTTGATATTAAAATTCCTAATATTATTAAATACATTGATAGGGTATTTTCTATGTGCCAGGCACCAAACTAATAAAGTCAAGAAAATAAGCATGCAAACATATATACACACACACAGAGTGAGTGAGAGAGAGACAAAGAGAGACAAACAGAGAGAGAGAGAGAATAGTAAAGTAGTAAACAAAAAAGGAATAACTTAAATATGACCGCAGTACATATAGGGTATAGTATGGAACACAGATTACGATGCAACTAATTAATGTAGATAAAGGAAGTCTTTTTGATAAAGTAGATTGAGAATATGTGTCTTAAAAAGGTGACCAGAATTTTCTGAGGAATCAAAGTGTAATTGGGGGAGTAGAGGTTTGATATAAGATAGGGTGTATGTTCTAAATAAGAAAATGCTTGAGCAAAGACACGAAGCTGCATCCATATTTAAAGGACCATAAGTGGTCTGGAGTATGACAAAGTGGAGAGAAGTAATACTGGGTAAAAATCAGCCAGTGAAGAACTTGTTTATGATGAGAACATTAGAGGAGACTGCAGAATTTATAATACAGTGGACTAGTTAGGAGGTTTTCAGATAGTGTGTAGTGGAATAACCGATCAAAAATGGCTTAAACAATATGAATTTATTATCTTATATAACAAGAAGTCAGAGGGCAGGCAGCTGGGGTTGGATAATTCAGCAGATCAAGAGCATCAAGGTTCTGGGTCAGATCCTCTGTGACTCTCAGATTTTACTAAAGAATACCATGAGTCTGCTCAGATCCAAACATCACATGCCAACATGGTGCTATGAAAAGACGAGAGGCTTTCTGGTAGTGCATCTCTTTATATTATGGAAGAGAACCTGTGCAGGAGCCTTCCAACAGATTCTTCCTTGCATATTGTCGACAAAATTAGATCACATGCCCAAAAAGCAAACAAACAAACAAAAGCAAACAAACAAAAAAAACCCTCAAAAATATTGTTATTAGCTATTGACCTGGGGAGGAATGACATTTCTGGGTTATACTGTTGCAACTCCTAAAACATATTGGGGTTTGGATAACAAGAAAGAGGAGAATTGGCTAAGACCCCTTAGCCATAGTTCAACACAACTGAAATTCAAAAAATGCTAATAAATAAGATTTTACTATTTGTCATTAGACTTCGGTCTAATTAAGAATTTAAAAGCTCATTCAGTCAGTCAGTCATTCTCTCCATAGTCATTAGTTAAGCACTAGACAAGTGCCAGGCATTGTGGTAGGAGTACTGGAGAAATCAAACAAAGCACCTAAGAACCAGGGACTATGTTTACAATGAAACAGACATGGTAAGGGATTTATGAATCTACAATCCAACAACGAGAGTGGCAAATGTCATAAGGAAGATGAATATGTGTCCTGGAGTCAGATCTTGAAGACTGATAATGTCTAACCCTTCTCACCTTTGCCCTAACTGCTATCTTTGCTAGTCTGAAGCTGCCCATGGTTGAAGAATTTACACCATAGAAATTGGCAAATGCTACAAATCAGAGCTTTAAAAAGTGTGTTTTCTTTCAGAGAGTCAGTCACTAAATATTTACCAGCATTCTACTAGAAGTATAAATATAGTGCTAAGAGCATGTTTTTCAGGAGGGAAAGATCAATTGTCTTAAACATATCTTCCCATCAAGCTAAACCAAATTACCAAACAAACAAATAAACCAAATCAAATTTTAGCTGAACTATTCACTTGAGACCCTCATAAAATGTTCTTTAGACTTTTCATTTCTGCCCTTGTGGCTCTCTACCTTTGTATACTTGTTAGGCTGCGCTAAACATGAACACAAGAAGTCATGAAAATCTCCAGGAAAATCTTCACAGGAAAGTATATTCTTTCCAGGTTTCTGACCCAACTTGGCAAAACAGGTGTTCTGGATTTCAGAAAGCATATTGCTGAAGAGATATCTTCTAGCCCTTCAGCTGCCTCTATATTTACTCTGTCTTCTACATGCAATTCAAATTGTGAATCTATTCCATATGGCAAGATCTCTCCTAATGCTTTTCACAAACAGCTCCGAATATTATCTGCACTCCAAAAAGTCATGGCCTCTTAGGGCTTGCAAAGCCTTAAAGGTCATCTCATCCACCTCAACCTTCAGATAGGCACACTCTTAATCCACCATCCTGGAGAAAACTGAGGTCATCTTGTTTTGAAGACATATGGTAAAGTACGTAACTTGCCTTTATTAATGGATGCTTATGATTAAAAAGCCTACATAGATATGAAATTCTTCCTTTGATCAATTTAAGTCTCACATTTTAGAATTCAATTTCTTCTTTGCTGCCCTGTGGGGATTAGAAAGCAGATGGTGATCATCCATAGTGTAAGAGACATTTAGACAGATGGATCTCCTTTTTCTGAAACGTTTTGGACAAATTAAATTTTATAAATTTAATTGATTTCTATTTGGAATCTTCTCTGCATAAAAGAGAATCTGTTTGAGGGGTGAGGAATCTTCTTGTGGAGTGATTGATTATCCCCTCATTTGGGTTTGTAAACATCAGTTTTCATATATTGGGTATTCTGAAAGCAAATCCCTGTTTCTATGCTTGAAAACTTATTGTAAATCATCTTTACAGGATAAATAATTCTCATTTCTTTAAGCTTTCTTCACAGATATGATTTTCTTACTATTTTGTCATCTGTTTTTCTAGGTGCAAACCCACATATATAATAAATTCATTAACAATTTTGACTGACTTTATATTTTTTGACTGACTTTATATTTTTTATAATATCAATGAGAGAAAATATAGGAAATTATTTTATAAAGGATATTACTATATCCTGACTGACCTGGTTGGTCAATTTCATTACAACAGCCTATAAAAAATAATATTACCTAACACTCCCTAGTTCTTTGTACTTTTTCTATATACCATCTCACCAGATTCTCACAATAATTCAGTGGAAAAAGCAAGAAAATATCAAATACATTTTGTGGATGAGGCAGTTAATATGTGCACATGTAGACTAACTCACTCAGGGTCACAGAACAAGCTAAAGGCATAGCCAAATTTAGAAAAGTCACTAGTATTTTTGGTGTGTCAATTATATATCACATGCTGTGCTCAGGAGCTCATTCATTTTCACAACAAATCTATGAATTATTATTATCTACATATTTACAAATTGAGAAATGGAGGCTTAGAGATGTAAAACAATATTTCCATGTGTTCCAAGGTATGGAAGTATAGTGTGACTTAGGAGCCAGAAGTTCTGGCAGCATCTCCCTTATCACCAAATTACAGCTTAAGTGATGTGTGTTTAGTGTTAACGTTGCTATGGAAGCTCTCAGATCCTGCATGAAGGATAATGTAGTGAGATCTTGGTACCAGTAGTTGGCCTAGTGCATTCCTCATGTTCCAACTTCCTGATAATAGAAGAGGTAACAGTTCTCATGGAAGGCCAATTTTATAGTAATTTTGGAGAATCATTCCTTTTCAACAATGTCTTAAGCTCCTACTTTTAAGTATTGAATAACTTTCTGTTTAAAATGGAGTGGTCTCTGTTATCTGCAACTGAACTCTAATTGTTAACAAATATAATATTATTTTTACTTGTACACTTGGGCAAGGCCTCCAAAATGCTTTCACCTTCCCACATTAGTGAAACTAGAATGTTGTTTCATTCTCTGGCTCTCATTTGATTTGAATATGAAAGGAATCTTTACTCTTGATTTCTGTAGTTTTGAGTCAAAGTGTTGAGTCCCAACCACGAATATAATGTAGATGATTAAAAGATTGTCTAAAAAGGCAGCACCAGGAAGAAGGATCCCTGAGGCCATATTGAAGACTTGGAATTATCAGATATGGCTAAATCTAGCAGCATTGCTGGTAGAAAGTCAGAAATTATTTGTAGAGAAGAGCTAATGCTATAGCCAGGAAGATAACAGCTTGGAGCTGATCTATAGAATAAAGTATAGAGATGAGGAAACAAGGGACAAAACTGGTCGATGGGATAGTTGAGTTCTAAATGAGATGATGAATGGAGCGTGAATTAAGACAATTGCTTAGAAATGTCAAAAGATGCTTACTGAGCATGTATTGAATGTCATACTAGGTGCTGGGGGTAAAGCAGGAAAAAATGCAAAGTCCATCATTATTTCTGTGAACTAATAGTCCAGCGATAGACATCTATTCCTAATGGCTAAATTAGCTGCTAAATCTCAGAATCTTTTTAGTCACATGCTAATCAACCACTCTTTTTCCATGCTCTGAATTTGCAATGTTGAATCACACTTCATTTACCTTCATTTATGTTTTCAATATTCTGAAATCCAGATGAACTCTGATTTTCTCTTTTAACGTGTTGTCCAAATATTACTCCAATGTTAATAAGAGACATCTCTAAGCTAACAAATGGTTCAAAATCCAGCTGATATGATGAATTGAGCAGACAAAGGTGAGGTAACCCTTTTCAACTACCTTCCAACTCCATATGAAAAGTAGAAAATATAGATAGACTATAAATAATAAATTCAAAATATATGAATGAGATTGGGTATCTAAAACTAGGAGCTGGGATTTCAATATCTTCATAAACTTAGAGACTGTCATGAACAATGCGAAGTTGAGGCTGACTTTCTGCTATATGGTAGTAATGAATTGTCCCCTGTGAGTGTTTATATCTGGAAAAATTCCACTTACCTGTTCAGATATCTGGGAACTTACCACCTGCTTTTACCTGTGAATGAAAAAAGAATCACCTATTAAATTTCAGAATCCCAAACCTATGCAGTGTGTAGATGAAAAGTCTGAATTTGTACTATTCATACTAGATAAAATCCTATCTGATAAATCACTGGAGAAACATATAAAACCTAGAAAACCTATTACACCAGGTAGAATTAAGTAAAAATCCATCCATAATTATTTCCATAACCTGAAGCACAATTGTGAAAACTGAGCAAGAAAATTCTCAGTGAAAAATACTTTATGGTTTATAAAAATGGCAAAGAGTATGAGGAAACATACTGCCATAAATGAGAATTAGCACATCAAACATGTGGAAAGAACTCTAACCCAGGTATCTGGAAATAATAAAATACATCGAAAGGGACCTTAAAGTAAATACTTCAATTATGTGCAAATATAATAAGAAGGCAAGATGTGATCAACAGAGGAAACTGGCTTAGGTATATAGAGGAACTCTTTGTACTATCTTTACAATTTTTCCGTAAGCTTAAAACTATCGGACAATTAAAAATGTTATCTGAAAAAAGAACGAGGCAAGTCCCACAGACAAGAATAAGTCAATAAAACAAAAGCACAAGTAGGTTAGAAAAGCAAAATTAAAATTCTAGAAATAAAAATTAAAGTAATTGAAATTAAAAATTAGTTGAACTACAGACAGTTGAATTGGTCAATCTGAAAATAGATCTGAGAAAGTATCAAAAATAGAAGAAAATACACAAAATACGAAGGACATATTAAGAAACATGGAGGTAAGAAAAGGAAGCTGCAACATAAATGAGTTTTTTAGGAATTCCAGAAAAGGAGAATAAAGAGAATGGGAAAAGACAAGAAAATTACATGCCTGTAATCCCAGCATTTTGGGAGGCTGAGGCAGGCAGATCACCTGAGGTCAGGAGTTCAAGATCATCCTGGCCAACATGGTGAAACCCCATCTCTACCAAAAAATACAAAAAAATAGCTGGGCATGGTGGCGGGCTCTTGTAATCCTAGCTACTCAGGAAGCTGAGGCAGAAGAATCGCTTGAACCCAGGAGGCGGAGGTTGCAGTGAGCCGAGATTGCGCCACTGCACTCCAGCCTAGGCAAAAAGAGTGAAACTCCGTCTCAATAAATAAATAAATAAGTAAATAAGTAAATAAATAAATAAATAAAAATACAAGTCATAATACGTGAAATAGGAGAGGGGAATTTAAATAGAAATAGACCTTAAGTTCCTTGTCTTGTTCGGGAAGATACAGCTATAAAGACTCCTGGTTGCTTACTTCATATCTATTTTTCCATTTTTATTAGTTAAATTAAATATGTTGAGATTAGCAACATGACTAAAGTTTCATATTTCCTACTGGCCTCTTACAGCTGGGTGAACTTATAAATTAATACCTTGTCAATGAGAAATGAATATTTTATGTGAAATATTCATAAAGGTTTCTTAAGGGGATATGATTCAGCTGTATGGAAATACACTTTTTTTGCCTTCACCTCCTCCCCCTTAGTCATAGAATGTTGGTTAACAGCTTGAGTTGCAGCAGCCACATTGGATGATAAACTGATCTTAAAGGTAGAAATTATACTCTAGGAAAAGGAGACAGAATAAAAAAAAAATAGTCTGGGTACTCAGTAACCATGAATCTTCCACATCAGTTCTATAAGGACCATTTCTGAAATTATGAGACAGATTGATATGGTTAGGCTTTGTATCTGCACCCAAATCTCAACTTGAATTGTAATCCCCATAATCCTCTTGTGTCTAGGGAGAGACCTGGTGGGAGGTGACTGGATCATGGGGGCGGTTCCGTACACGCTGTTCTTGTGTTAGTGAGTGAGTTCCCACAAGATCTGATGGTTTTATAAGGGGCTCTTCTCCTTTGCTCTCACTCTTCTCTCTCCTGGGAAGAAGGTTCTTGCTTCCCCTTCACCTTCTGCCATGATTGTAAGTTTCCTGGGGCCTTCCTGAGCCATGTGGAACTGTGAGTCAATTAAACCTCTTTCCTTTATAAATTCCCTAGTCTCAAGTATTTCTTTACAGCTGTGTGAAAATGGACTAATACAGAGATAAACTCTTGTGTTTAAACTGCTGCTAGTTTGGTTTTCTCTCATATGCACCCAAGCATAAACTTAACTGATACATAGAGAAGGGAAAGACAGATTAGTTTTAGAATTTTAAATATACCTGTATAGAGGGAACCACTAAAATTGTAGAAATAGTATGCAAAACTTCTAAACCAGAATTGACATAAAAATGCTGCTGGGAGGGGGGGTGTTGAAGAATCAATTATTTAAAGAAAAATTAGAAAAAGAGAAAAAATGACTCTTTAAAGACATTTAAGTCAAATATGCATGTGAAGAGTTCTGATAAAATTGTTTCACAAAATGTAAGCATGGAAAAAGCCATATATTTAAATCATACTATTATTTTATATAATACATAATTTTAAAACATATACATAATCAAATTCATAAATTAAATCTTATACTGCCAATAAAACACAAAAAGCCAAGTCAGCCCCACTTGTTATTATAGTTCAGGACCAAGTTCATTTCTCCTTCAAACTCATTCCTCTGCTATTACCATCCCTGGCTTTGAACTCTCCACTTATTTTCATACCTAATTTTAATTTCTCTTTGAACTTCTTGATTAATCTGAGTTCTTTTGTCCTGACTCTTGGCACTCTGAAGACTTTGGTTTGCAGCTAAATGTATGGATCACTCAGTTCTTTTTCGAGATCTACAATTTTATATTGTTTCTAGAATTTATGCTTTCAGCCAACAACACTCAAGGATACAGGCCTTGGAAATAAGTATTCCATTTCTATTGAGTTATAATGGCACTAAAAGAAACAGGCTTTGGAATCAGACTAATTTAAATTTGAATCCAAAAAAATGCATGAGGCACATATTAAGAGGTTAAGAATAAAGGCTGCCTAACAGAAATGTGGTAAAAAAAGACATTAGCAGGTAATTACTGAATATAAAATACAAAGAATATATATATATAGATAGATAGGTGTTTAATCTTACTAGAGATTTTTAAAACTGTAAATTGAAGTAAGACAGGTTATCTTTTACCCTCTCAGATTAGCAAAGGTTGTAAGGCGTGATTCAATTCTGTTTTGGCAAGGTACAGAATAGGCTGTGTTATACACTGGTAGATAGCAACCAGCTTTTTACTGCAGGTGATCCTTTTCTTCTAAGTCAACAGCAGGGCCATGTTTCTCTATTTGCACATGCGTGTTTTGGATAATGACACATGGCAGAAGTGATCCCCTACCCTCCACCCACCTCATCCCTCACAGATTGTATTAGTCCATTTCCACGCTGCTAATAAAGACATACCTGACTGGATAATTTACAAAGGAAAGAGGTTCAATTGACTCACAGTTCAGCATGGCTGGGGAAGCCTCAAGAAACTTACACTCA
Source organism: Mandrillus leucophaeus (assembly GCF_000951045.1). Taxonomy (NCBI): domain Eukaryota; kingdom Metazoa; phylum Chordata; class Mammalia; order Primates; family Cercopithecidae; genus Mandrillus; species Mandrillus leucophaeus. Next base: position 10,083,727 of record NW_012101365.1, on the reverse strand, counting down.
TGATGGAAAGGGAAGGAAGCACGTCCTTCTTTACATGCAGCAGTAAGGAGAAGTGCTGAGGACTTTATAAGGGGAAAAAGCCCTTTATAAAACCATCCGATCTTGTGATAACTCACTATCATGAGAAGAGCATGAAGATAACCACCCCCATGATTAAATTACCTCCCACTGGGTCCCTCCCATGACACGTGGGGATTATGGGAACTACAATTCAAGATGAGATTTGGGCGGGGACACAGCCAGGCCATATTGCACACATACATATGCATCCACTTTTTTCCTTCCCTGTTGACTGGATTTAGAAATTCGGGGAGACTTTGATACCATATATGGAAGTTGCCAGGCTCCATCCACTTGGGTCTCTCACTGACTGCATGGGCCCCACTATATAATTCACCACCAAATGAAGTTTAAATGATTAAGAAATAAATTTCTCTTTTCTTAGGCCACTGAGATTTGGACTTAAAAGTTTAAGCATCTTACATTGCCTTAACCAATGCATACACTATAAAAGGAAGTATGAATTTATAGTAAATATAAAGGGCAGTCTGGTGAAGTGCACACAATTTTATCCATGAATTACACATTTAGATATCCATATAAGGAAACAATCAGATAAATTTAAAAAATATATGTATAAGGCTATTCCTTTAGGCATTGTTTACAATAGCAAAAAGGAAAATAATTTAAATCTCATAGAGAATTGAGGAATATATCATTGCTTTCATGTAAGGGGTATTTTTTCATTCATTTATTTAGCAAATATTCAGTATATGTCATGTGACACCACTGTGATGGATACCAGGGAGCATACCAGTGAAAAAAGATAAGGCACCTATCATTGTGAAACCTATTATTTAAGAAATTATACAGACATTTATGATGTAAATTTAAAATCTGAATTATAGCAAGTTGTTGTAAAGGAAAAATATGGAATGCTATGAAGGCATATAATATAAAACATGTAACTTGTGCTGTTGGTCAGGAAAAGTTTCCTAAATTAACAGATATGATATAAAATATAGCATAACTGAATAAAAATTACCTCTGATTTTACCAATAATAATATTCACTACCCTCCATCAACCAAAATATCTTTTTAACTTACCCGAATATATAAACTTGAATATATAATCAAAAGGTTACTTTTAGTATTTCACACATCAATTTCTATAATGACCTATATTATAATGTATTAGGCAAAATAATAAGCGACATCAGAAATATGGCTTTGTTCCACTTGGTCTTCATGGAATATCAGACTGCCTGGCATTGAATCCTAACTCTGTCTCTTAATAGTTGTGACTTTGAACAATTTTCCTCACCTGTAAAATGGTGATAATAATAGTTACCATCATAAACTTGAGTGATGATTTAGCTCTTAAAAATATGTATTTAAAACAATTACATGGCATATAGTCAGTGCCAAGTAAGTGTTAGCAATGACAATTCCTTTCTGTCTGTGCATCTTACACTCTCATCTTGATTATCAATAATGACATATGAAATCAGGTAACAAGCGTCTTCATTTTTGCCTAAATCATTTGAGATTATTTTACAAGTTTAAGATGCTATCAGGGCAATTTTTATCTCAAGCAATAAATATTCATTTGCAGAACATTTAGCTAGTTTTAGTTCATTTATCCTGCAAGGTTACAGTCATTATCTGTACAATAAGGCAACTTACTGTAGTGCTCTGTCTCTTTTCTCTCTTCCTTCCTCCCTCTCTACCATATTTTCTCTCCATTTTTCTAAATGCAATATTCATTTTTATCAAAGAAGACCTATTTATTGCATCTAAAAGTAAATATTTTGAATGAATATTTTAAAGCAGAAGCTCATGCTTCATGTCCCTTTGGTCTTCAATACCACCCTCAGGCTACTTTTATCCTCAATTTATTCCCCAGATTAACTCCTCACCTAAATTTTAATTTATTTTGCAGTTTTATTCTCTATTTTATATTTAGCTTCTTACTTCTAATAACATGCTTAAATTTTTTTTCATCTTTTTTTTTTCGTTTTAGACATTATATTTTTATTTTACTACTGAAGATAACATTTTAGCTGTTTTACAACCTGTCCCACCTATCCTACATTTATTCTATTTGTATTCTCCTATGATGCATAGTTTTGAACAGTTTTAAGTAAACAGCCAATTTTACATGAGCACACAATTATTATTCATATCTGAACCATGTATAAAATTAAAATTACTTTTTCTATGTTGCACAAATCAAAACATTTTCTTGGAGTTAATAGTTGAATTATATTTTTATTTTCTTGGTTTCTCTGATGATCAGTCCTTAAATTAGGCCTAAGCCTTCACCAAAATGATGATACTTATTTTAAGTACTCCAGGTAATTGATTGGTCAGTTTATTAATCAAAGGTTCCAATTTGAATTGGTTCAGCCTACAATTAGTGATAACTGTCAGACACACTCACAAGTGTAATACCCCTTCCCATCTTGTACCCAAGAGAGTATAAATTGTACTTTTTGGGATTTTGCCTACCCTAAGGTCACAAAGATTTTATAAATGTCTTCATTTAGAGGTTTATCACTTTAACTTTAACATTTAGGTCTATGATTCATTTTGAGTTAATTTATAAATACAGCATGAGGTAAAGATCGTGGCACATTATTTTTCCATATGGATAGCTAGTTGTTCCAGCACTGCTTGTTGAAATTACTGTCACTTCCCTATTGAATTGCTTTAAAAATCAAATGATCACGTATGTCTTTATTAACATCAGTTGGTCATATATGTATGTGTGTGTGTATATATATGTTTGTGTATTTGTACAAGTCTGTTTCTGGGCTCTATTTTCTATTCCATTGATTCATATATCTATTTATTTGACAATACTATAGTGTCTTGATTATTGTAGCTTTCTGGTAGTAAGTCTTGAAATTAGGTAGTGTAATTCTTGCAAAAACTCTTCAAAAATGGTTATGGCTATTCTGGATTGTAGACATTTCCAAATATATTTTTAAATTATTTTGTCAATTTCTACCAAAAACATTCTGGGGTTTGATTAATATTGAATTGTAGCTAAGTAATAAGTTGATGAGAGTTGAGATCTTAATAACATTAATTTTTTTCAGTCTAGGAACATGGAATATATCTGTGTGTTATTTCTTTTTTATTTTCTCTAATTTATGTTTTATACCTTCAGTGTGCATGTCTTATATAGTATACATATTTTGTTATATTTTGTGAAGTTTATTTCCAAGTATTTAATATTTTTGTATGCCACTTGTAAACTGAATTTAAAATTTTTATTTTGTAATTGTTTGTTGCCAGGATATAGAAATATAATTAATTGTGTATATTGACCTTGTATCTTATAACCATACTAAATTCATTTATTAGTTCTAGTAACTTTTTGCAGATTATTGAGGGTTTTCTATATACATGCTTACATTATGTTAGATATATTTTTTATATTTTGTATTAAATTGCATGTGAATAGAGGGGAGAAATAAAGGAAAGTTAGATGAAGTACAACTAAAACCCCTGGACATAATCTATAAAGCAAACATAAGAAAACTGAAAGCTGAAGAGAAGAAGACAGACTGGCTAGGGACCTCGGGATCCAAGAAATGACACAATGGTGAGTTCCTTGAGTTTTTTTTTTCAGCATCACATATTCCACACTGGAAACTGAAGAAGCCAGAAAGCTACAAATGCCAATGGATGCAGACAAAAAAAAGTATCTTCAGCAAAAGCTTTCTTTCTACAGATAGGGACTAGAAAAGGGGCAGCTCAGTGAGACAGAAAACACTTAGACACTAATTGCCCTACTTATTCAAACACTGGAGAAAATTGTGTGACCACCTTTACCTACACAAACAAAGGCCAAGTAGGGAACCTAGATTTTCATTCTTAACAGGATGCAAAGAGGGGACCCAATCTCTCCACTGGGTTGGTGTCAGAGAAGTCTGAGTAGGGAGTTGGTACTTTCATCCTGCTGGGCAGAAAAGGGCTCTCCCCATCCATCCTGCAGTTTTAGTAGATATAATCTGGAAAGCCTGGACTTAAACTTCATTTGTCAGTAACCAGGCACCCCTACTCATACATACTGGAGTGTGTCAGAGAATGACTAGTGGAAAGTCAGGATTTTTATCACCTCCCAGAGGTAACAAACATGACCACACATAGACACACACACACACACACACACACACACACACACACACACTCAGTGTTAATGGTGACCACAGGGGGAAGTAATATGACACTTCTCTCCCTCATATGCATGGAATCAGTGAAGTCTCAGTGGGGAGCCAAAATTCCCACCCACACCCACTAACCCCACCTTGGTGTTAAGGAGGGCTGAGTGGAGAACTCATATTTCTCCTCCACCTGGCAATGGTGAAGTAGCATCTTTTTGCCCCTGACAGAACAGTGTCAGAAGAAGTCAGATAAAACAGAACTTTTAAATAAGATCCAGAATTCCATAGTATAATATCAAAAAATGTTCAGGTTTCATGCAAAAGTCACTCATCTAACCAAAATAAACAAAAATGTCAACATGATTGGAAAAAGGTAATAACTGTCAAAATTGAAGGATAGATACGTTAGAATTATCTAACAAAAATTTAAAGCAGCCATAATGAAAATGCTTCAATGAACATGTAAGAGCATGTTTGAAAAAAAATTTAAAGGTAAAATGTGTCCACAAAAAAATAGGTGATGTAAACAATAACCAAATGGAAATTTTAGAACTGAAAAACACAGTATCTGAAATGTAAAAGCTCAATGGATAAACTCAAAAGAAGAATCAAAAGGACAGAGGAAAGAATCAGTGAATTTAAAGACAGAAAATGTAAATTACTCAATCTTAACAGAAAAACAAAGCCAGATCCTGGGAAACTGCTGTAACTCTGAACAACAAAAATCTAACAGTTGTGTCATCCAGAGTCACAAAAAAAAGGAGGCCAAGCTGAAAAAATATTTGAAGAAATAATGGCAGAAATGTTCCTAAATTTGGCAAAAGACATAAACTATGTAATCAAGAGTTGAGTAAACAGGAAAAAGAAAAAAAAAAAAAAAACAGAGAAAGATACAGCAGGACACTTTGTGCTCAAACTTCTACTAACTGAAAAGAAAGAAAAAAATCTGGAAAGTAGTAAGAAAGAAAAATGTTTGTAAAAAAATGACTTGAATGATCATGGATTTGTCATCAGAAATCATGGATGCCGGATAGAAGTGGCACAGCCTTTTTCAAGTGCTGAATAAAAAGAACTACAAACTCACAATTCTGTACCCAACAAAGATACCCCTCAAGAAAGAAGTCAATGTATCTACAGATGAAGGAAAACTAAGAGAATTTGTTTCCATCAGACCTAACTTTAAAAATGGCTAGAGAAGTTTCTTAAACAGAAAAAAAATGATAAAATAATAAATATTAGAAAATCAGGAAAAAAGAAAGACTAAAAATATTGGTAAATACATTGTATTTTATTTCTCCTGTTGAGTTTTCTAAACTATATTTGATATTGGAAGCAAAAATGATAATATTAATGTGGTTCTAAATGTATGTAGAAGTATTTCAAGTAATTATAACTTGGAAGTGGTAGTGATGTAAAGGGAGGTAAGGATTTTTACACTTCTCTTGAACTGATGAAATGTCAAGAACAGTAAACAGTGATGTATTATGTATGTATATGATATAATGTAATGTCTATAGTTGTAATTTAAGAACCTACACAGAAGGATCCACTCAAAACCCCTATCAAAATTTAGAAAAATCGAATTATAAAAAATGTTTAAACAACCTATAGGAAGTCAGGAAAAAGAAAAGAGCAAAACAAAACAAATAAAAGAAAGAGAACCAAGAGAAAAGAAAAATAAAATACAATGACAGACCTAAGCCTGATTATATCAATAATTAAATTAAGTGTGAATTGTCTAAACACACTAATTAAAAGGCAAAAATTGGCATTGTGAATGCATTGATATGTTCATTGCAGCACTATTCACAATAACGAAGACATTAACTTAATCTAGATGCCCCTAAACAGTGGACTGGATAAAGAAAATGTATATATATACCACGGAATACTGTACAGTCATTGAAAAAGAACAAAATCATGTTGTTTGCAGCCATATGGATGCAGCTGGAGGCCATTATCCTAAGTGAATTAATGCAGGAACAGAAAACCAAATACAAATACCGCATGTTCTCACTTTATAAGTGGGAGCTAAACATTGCATGCACATGGACGTAAAGATGGGAACAATAGACACTGAGCACTGAAGACTACTAGAGCAGGGAGGCTGTGAGGAGGGTGAGGGTTGAAAACTGCCTATCCCTTACAATGCTCACTACCCGGGTGATGAGATTATTCATATACAAAACCTCAGCAACACAGTTTATCCATGTAACACAATTTATCCATGTAACAAACCTGCACATGTACCCTGAACCTGAAAGTTGAGAAAAAGTAAATAAATAAAATAAAGTAACAAAAAACACAAACCAATTACATATGTTTGCAGAAATTCACTTCAAAATTAACTACTTAAGTAGCTTTGCATGAAAAAATATATTCATCCAAACATTAATCAAAATAAAATAGGAATGGCTATATTAGTATCAAATAAAGCAGCCTTCAGAAGCAAAGAAAATTAGTAAAGACAAAGTAGGGAATTACATAATGATAGAAAGGGTCAATCCACCAAGAAGGCACGGTAATCTTAAATTTGTATGCACCAATGCACAAGCAATAGAGCTGTAAAATATGTGAAGTGAAACTATAAAAGTGAAAGGAGAAACAGACAAATCCACAATTACAGTTGGAGACTTCGCCCCTGTCTCAGCAATTGTTGGAACTAGACAGAAAAAGAGAAAAAGTATAGAACTTGGCATCATCAACCAAGTGAATCTGGTAAACATTTATGAAACATTCTACCTAACAATAGCAGAATGCACTTTTTTTTTAAGTGCCCATAGAATATATAACCAAATACACCATATCCTGGGCCCTAAAACAAACCTAGGGAAATTTAACAGAATTGAAACGATGCAGAGTTTGTTCTTTAACCACAATGGAATCAAGTTGGAAAACAGCAACAGATAGATAACAGAAAATCTCCGAACATCTCACACTTAAACAATACATTTCTAAATAATCCAAAGGTTAAAAAGGATATCTCAAAAGAAATTAAAAAATATATTGAGCTGAAAGAAAATAAAAACATAACATTTGAAAACTTGTGTGACATGGTTAAAACAATTCTGAGAAGAAAATGTTTTATGTTAGAAAAGACAAAAAAGTCAAAATTCTATGATTTCGGACTGAGAACCTATAAAAAGAACAAAATTAACCAAAAGCAAGAAGAAAGGGAATAATAAAGGTAAGAGCAGAAATCAATGAAATTGAAGCAGAAAATCAATAAAAGAAAACGCCGGTACATTGAAAACATCAATAAAATGGACAAGCCTCTAGCAAGACTGACAAAAAAGATAGAGGATGCAAATTACTAACATCAGGAATGAAACAGGGGTTATCACTACAGACTCTGAGCATATCAAAAGGACAATAAGGAAACACTGTGAACAATTTACAGATAAATGTGACAATCTAAATGAAATAAATCAGTTCCTCAAACTATCACAAACTACCTTATATAAGCTAGGTAATTTGAATAGTCATTTCACTATTAAGAAAATTGTATGCATAATTTAAAAACTCCCTTTATCCCCTCCAAAAATCTTAAGGCTTACATGGTTTTACTAGAAAATCCTGTCTAACTTAAAGAGTTAATTTCAATTCTACGCAATCTTTCATAAAATTAAGTGTGAACACTCTCAAATTCACTTTATGCAGCTACTATTTTCCCAATACCAAGAAAAAGCAAAGGCAGTACAATAAAAGAAACAACAGAATGATATTCCACATGAACATAGACACAAAAATCTTTACCCATAAAATAGAAATCAGCTATCTATATTTTTTAAAACTATATACCATGACCAAGTAGCGCATGTTGTAGGGATTCAAAGCTGGTTTAAGACTCAAAAATAAGTTATACTAAACTAAACTAATTTCTTCTGATGTTGAATTTGGGGTTTCTTTGTTTGTTTGTTTGTCTGTTTTCTAGTTACTAGTTTGCTAATCTGGAATACTCCCAAATTGGTTTTAGAAGGGACTTTATTTGTGATTTGTTACATAATTGCTCACCTATCCAAGAGTTAGGTTTTTATCTATCCACAAATTTAGATACTCCAAAAGGTCAATATAAGAACTAAAGACAAACTAAACAGAACAAAAAACTTAAAGACAAAAAAAGATGACTTTTATATCAAAAATTTGTTCCATTATGCAGGATAATTTTTAAGAAAAATACTGACCAACTGAATTACAACGAGCTGAGGACAACCAGGAGGGTAGTCTGTGATTCATATCTCATGGAGTACGTTAAAGGAAACAGAATTTTAAAAACAGGATATCCAAGGAAGGCATGAGAGATGTCCTCAGACAACAGAAAGGCGCTTGAGTAGAAGGGAAGTGTTTTGTGGTCCAGAGTCTGAACTAAAACAAGTGACTGCAGGTGAAAAAGCAAACAATTTCCTACAAATACAGAAAAATTTTTCTAACAATTAGAGCTGACAGAAACTTTTTTATGAATTAGTGAATCTTGTATCTGCAAAAGTACTTGAGAAAATTCTGGAAAAGCACAGAGATATTATAGTGGGGCTTCCTGTATGGATGGGAGATTGAGCTGGCTGATACCCTAAGATCCCTTCGAACACAGATTCTGTGATCTTAAGGGAGCAAGGAATTGGCCGAGTTATTTTGATTTTCACTGAGTAGAGAAATCTTAAGCCCTATGTCTAGCTAAATTGTCCTGTTGCTTGGTTTAAATGATTTCAATTAGCTAATGTAGTGATGAGATTTAAATGATAAATGTTCACATTAACAAAATTCGAGACATGACCTTGACAGTCCTGCTAGACCACTCTGCTGAAAAGCACTTCAGGAGCCCTACAAATAGCTCTCATTACTTTTCTCCATTTTAAAATGATGTTTATTTTAATTTCTCAGAATTCTAGGGTCTATAATTACCTAAGGTTTATATGGCAGTGAACACTAATTAGTCTATTTTTTTAAGGCAGATGATCCATGTTCAGTAATATATTCAACGTTTGCCTCTGGTGCTAACCCAAGTCCTGGAGTTCTTCCTTAAATTGCAGTTGATCCTTGAACAACACAGGTCTGAACTGCGCAGGTTCAGTTACACACAAATATTCTTCCACCTCCACCACCTCTGATACAGCAAGACTAGTCTCTCTTCTTTCTCCTCTTTCTCAGCCTACTTAATGTGAAGACAATGAGTATTAAGACCCTTGATGAGCCACATCAACTTAATGCATGCCTAACTATCTGCAGCACTTCCTCTGCTCTTAAAGGGCATTTCTACAGCAGACCCTTATAATAACTGATTGGTAAACTGAGGAAAAAGAATTTTTTTCAGAATATATTTTCCCTTCCTTATGATTTTTTAAATATCATTTTCTTTTCTCTGGCTTACTTTATTGTAAGAATTCAGTGTATAACACGTATAACACACAAAATACGTGCCAACTATGTTATCGATGAGACTTGTGGTCAACAGTAGGCTATTAGTAGTTAAGTCTTAGGACAGTCAAAACTTACGTATGTCTCCTAACTCCCACATTGCTCAAGGGTTGACTGTACAGTGCCTAACCTTTAATGATACTGATTCATGTAGTATTTTTCGTCTGCTTCCTCTGATCTGCCAGGTTTAATCAGTGCCATAATCACCACAGAGAGGGGCTGAGGTCCCAGTTCAAGAGGTGATGTGGAAAGATTGGTTTTGATCAGCTTTCAGTTGCAAGTCTCAGGGCAAGCAAAGCCAAATCTTAACCCCACACCTTCTGATATGTAGCCTAGATTCAAATAAAAGTCAAAATAAGACTGGTGTATATTCTAAATTAACTGAATTGAATTTAATTTACTTCTCACAAAAGAAATGATTAACTACTATTTTCATCACATAGATGTGAACACTGGTGTTCACAGGGTTACATAGCCTGTATCTGAACACATTGTTAGAAAGAAGCAAAGCCAAAATTTGAACCTAGGTATGTCTAACTCAAAGTACACATCTCTGGAGATCTATTGAATTTCAGGATTATGGCAAGGCAGAAATAAAAGAGAAATTAAACTTTTCAATTCATCATGAATTGCCTTTGGCACTACATTGTGCGTGAGTGTAGACATGCAGGTTCATGTTTTTCTGTTGGTAGCAATAATATCACTGCTATGGTATACTTTTTGTGATAACATGCTTCTATTTCTAATTTTTTATATTAATACTGTTACCTTCACCACTTGTTTTGTTTTGTTCTGTTTTGTGCGCTTAAAGAGCAGTGTAAAATCAGAGCTCTGGTTCAGAATATTTCCTTCGTTGCTTATCTGGCTAAAGATCTGAAACCATGCTCAGCTGATATAAACCATCTCCAAGACAATGCCTTGACTATTTCTCTCTTTGTTGAAATATTTTTTATAGATTGGGCAGAGGGAAAGCCAATGGAAACAAATATCTGATTTACACATCTCTTAATTCTTTTTCCTCAGTTTACCAACCAGTTATCATAAGGGTCAGCTGTAAAAATGCCCTTTAAAAGCAGAGGAAGTGCTGCAGATAGTTAGGCAGACATTGGCTTGGAAATATGGTGTATTTCTTAGGAGGTAAATGATCCAATCAGATCCAATAGGGTGTATTTCTTAGGAGGTAAATGATCCAATCAGATCCAATAGGGTGTATTTCTTAGGAGGCAAATGATCCAATCAGATGATAGATACGACTGATCCAGTCTGTCCAGAGGGCCTAAATAGCATAGTGGTGGTGACTGTGATTCCTTCCTCATCTTCTTTGGACTGAGCCACACAAGGCCTCTGTGACCTGGCCTCTGTTTACCTCTCCTCTCTCATCTGCTGGGCTGCTCCCTCCCACATGTTTACTTTTCTGCTACACCATGCTGCTTCCACTTCTGGAACATACTTTTTTTCTCACCTCAGTGCCTTTGCATATAGTGTTCTCTGTGACAGAAAGAAAACACTCTACTCTTTTTGTGTCAGACATCTAAATATTCTTCAAGATTCTATTCTGCTATCACCTACCCTCTTCCCCACTGTCAGATTTACATGCTCCTCCTTTGCATTCTGGTAGCACCCTGTGCTTAAGTCCAAGAAGTCCTTATAATGATATATTGCAATTATTGACTTACTGATCTTATTTTCATATTAGATGCTAACCTTATTTTTGTTGCCCTAGAACCTAGCACATGACTTGGAACAAAGTTGGAAAAGCAAGCAAAAGGTAGAAAGCCAGTCTTTTAGCCACATACTTTTTCTTTGTAAGGAACCTGAATTTTAGTTATAGGAGTGCCACTAACTTACTGTGTCAACATTCAAAGTCACTATTTGGGTGACATTCTTCATCTGGAAAGTGAGATTATTTAACTAAATAATGACTGGTCAATATTTTTGATTAGCAGCAACGCTCGTTTTTTTCAATGAAATCATCCTGTAAAATCCAAATAAAACACTGAAACTATGCTGCATGAAAAACGAAAACTGTCTAGAGCCCTGCCTATTTAACCTCCCTTTTCCCATTGTCCCAGTTCCACCCCTCTTATGCTTGGAGCATAGTTTGAAAACCGCAGATCTAGGTGATCTTTAAGGTTCCAGAGAGGCCAGCACTTTCAGATAATTTACACAGTGAATTGAACAGAACCCTTCCCCATGGCTGTATCCTTTCCCAGGTTCTGAGGTATATCTATACCCTCATCTGGTTTTAGTTTTGTAAACCCCAGTAACAGAGTATAAAAGTCATGTTATTCTGGAAGTCAATATGCTTAGTTTTGGCATTCAGAATGTTTGTTGGCTGGTTTATAGGGATCTGTATTCTGTCTTATTAATGAAGAAAAAGAATGGTACATATATCTTGGCTTTGAAATGGGAGCCACATTTTAGAATCCTGTGTGGAATCAAGGCATATAATGGTGGCTAAGGGCCATGAACAGAAGAAATTTCAGTGATTCTATATGCATAGTTTTTAATTCCTTGTATAGTTTTTAATTCCTTGTGGTTTGTGAAAGGTGCTAAATAAATGTATTACTGACCTAAGTAGTCAATTAAATGTTGGCACAGAGAGAACACCAGTGTATTTCTTTTGTGATATGATGGAATAATTAAAATACAGTAAAATGAGATCATTGTTTTTAACTTGCGTCTGGTTGGTTGTTTGGTTCATAGAAGAGAAAAGATTAGTTTAAAATTTACAGGAGACAAATATAAGCAACTGCAGAATATGCATCATTTTAAGCTATAATTTTTATGACTGCTAATTATATGAATAGAATCATTTATCAATCTTCTTCTGAGGACCAGGTTTTATATATCTGAATCCTTCTAATTGTTTATATAAAGAGATTACTGCTACTACCCTCATGAGATTAGTACTACTATGCCAATGTTATAAATAAGGAAATTGAATCTTAGAGATGTTTAAGAACTTACTGTAGTCCACATGGCTTCTGAAGGTAGAGTACATAATAGAACTCTCAATAGTACATGGAATAAACTACATATTATTTTTAACAGATGTTTTTGTAGAGCAATTTTAGGTTCACACAAAATTGAGAGGAAAGTAGAGAGATTTCCTATTTACTCCTTTCCCCCACATGCTTAGCACCTGCTATTATAAAAATGCCCCACCAGGATGGTACATTTTTTGCATCTGATGAACCTCCATTAACAATCCTTATCACCCAGAGTCCACACTTTACACTAGAGTTCATTCTTGGTATTGTGCATCCTATGGGTTTGGACAAATGTATAATGACATTTATTTACCATTATAACATCATGGAGAGTAGTTTCACTGCCGTAAAAATCCTCTGCACTCTGCCTCCCTTCCCCAACTCCTGGCAACCACTGATGTTTTTGCTGACTCTATAGGTTTGTCCTTTCCAGAATGTCATATAGGTAGAATGAAACATTATGTAGTCTTTTCAGATTGGCTTCCCTTTCATTTAAGTTTCTTTCATGTATTTTCATGGCTTCATAGCTCACTTCCTTTTAGGATTGAATAGTAATTTTATATTATCTGGTTATACCAAAATTTATTTATCCATTCACCTGAAGGACATCTTGGTTTCTTTCAAGTTTTGACAATTACAAATAAAGCTGCTATAAACATTCATGTCCAAGTTTTTGTGCGTACATAGGCTTTCAACTTCTTTGGGAAAATACCAATGCAAGCAAATTCTGGGTTGTATGGTAAGAGTATGATTCGTCTTGTAAAACATCTTCAAATAGTATTTCATAGTGGAGGTATCATTTTGCATTTCCATCAGTAATGTATGAGAGTTTCTGTTGCTTTGTCAGTATTTGATGTTCTGGATTTTGGTCAGTCTGATAGGTTATAGTTGTATCTTACTGTTGTTTTAATTTGAACTTTCTGATGACATATAATGTGGAGCATCTTTTCATCTGCTTATTTACCATCTATGTATCTTCTTTGGTGAGCTGTCAAGGTCTTTGGCCTATTTTTCAATTAGGTTGTTCATGTTATTATTGTTGAGTTTAAGAGTTCTTAGTGTATCTTGGATAACAATTCCTTATCTGATATGTGTTTTGCCAATTTACCCAAATCTGTGGCTTGTCACTTGTTGTTTTATGTTCTTGACAGTGTCATTCACAGAGAAGAAATTTTTCATTTTAATCAAGCCCAGTTTATCAATTATTTCTTTCATAGACCATAACTTTGGTGTACGTTTTAGTTTGTTTTGTGCTGCTATAACAGAATACCTGAGACTGGCTAGTTTATTTAAAAAACCCAGAAATTTATTTCCTCACAATTCTGTAGGCTAGGAAGTCCAAAAATCAAGGTATTGGCATCAGGTGAGGGCCTTCTTGCTTCATCATAACGTGGTGAAATGCATCACATGGGTGAGAGAGAGAGAGAGCAAGAGGTCACCCAAACTCAACTTTTTATAAAGAACTCACTCCCATCATAACAGCATTAATCTATCTGTAAGGGTGGGGACCTAATAGCCTAATCACCTTTTCCAGGTCTCATCTCTTAACACTGTTGGATTGGGTATTAAGTTTACAATGTGTGCTTGTTTGGGGAAATGCATTTAAACCATAGCAGTATTGCATCTAAAATGTCATAGCCAAACCCCAAATTATTTAGATTTTCTTTTTTGTTATCTTCTAAGAGTCTTATGGTTTTTAATTTTACTTTAGAGCTATGATACATTTTGAATTAATTTTTGTGAAGGATGTAAAATCTGTATCTGTACTCTTTTTTTGTTGTTATTTTGTTTGTTGTTGTTTTGCATGTGGAAATTCAGTTGTTTCAGTGGCATTTGTTGAAAAAAATATTTTCTCCATTGTATTGCCTTAACTCTTTTGTCAAAGATCAGTTGACTATATTTGGGTCTATTTCAGAGCTCTCTCTTCTGTTTCATTGATCTATTTGTCAATTCTTTTTTTTTTTTTTTTTT
>NW_012101365.1:10027867-10069035 GCF_000951045.1 Mandrillus leucophaeus | reverse complement strand
TTCACCGGATTAGCCAGGATGGTCTCGATCTCCTGACCTCGTGATCCACCCATCTCAGCCTCCCAAAGTGCTGGGATTACAGGCTTGAGCCACCGCGCCTGGCCCTATTTGTCAATTCTTTCACCAATACTACACTGTCTTGATCGCTGTAATTTATAGTATGTCTTGAAGTCAAGTAGTGTCAGCCCTCCAACTTTATTCTTCTCTTTCAGTATTGTGTTGGCTATTCTGTGTCTTTTGCCCATTAATAGAAACTTCAGAATGAGTTTGACATTATCTACAAAGTAACTTGCTGGAATTTTGATTGAGATTCCATTGAATCAAATTGGGAAGAACTGATGTCTTGATAGTATTGAGTCTTTCTATGCATGAATATGGAATATCTCTCCATTTATTTAATTCTTCATTGATTTCTCTCATCAGAGTTTTACAGTTTTCCTTATATAGACCTAATACATAGTTTGTTAGATTTATACCTAAGTATTTCATTTTTGGGTTGCCAATGTAAATGGTATTGTGTTCTTAACTTCAAACTCCACTTGCTCATTGCCGGTATATAGGAAAGTGATGGACTTTTTTGTTTTAACCTTGTATCCTGAAACCTTGGTATAATAGCTTATTAACTTCAGAAGTTTTTGTCAATTCTTTTGGATTTTCTACATATATAATCATGTAATCTGTGAACAAAGTTCTGTTTTTTCATTCCAATCTATCACCATTTACTTCCTTTTGTCTTACTGCATCAACTAGGATTTCCAGTATGGAAAAGCAATCATGAGAAGAGATATCCTTGACTTGTTCCTGGTACTAGTGAGAAAGCTTTGAGTTTCTTACTTTTAAGTATAACCTTAGCTTATGTTTATTATAGGTATTCTTTATCAAGTTGAAGAAGTTTCCCTCTATTCCTGGTTTACTGAGAGTTTTTATCATGAATAGGAGTTGAATTTTTGCAAATAGTTTTTCTGTATTTTTTGGTAAGATTATATGATTTTTCTTCATTAACCTTGTGTTAGTTCATTTTATGTTGCTATAAAGGAATACCTGAGACTGGGTAATTTATAAAGAAAAGAGGTTTATTTTGGCTCACAGTTCTGACTGTACAAGAAGCATAGTGCCAGCATCTGCTTCTGGTGAAGACCTCAGGAAGCTTACAGTCATGGCAGAAGGTGAAGGGGGAGCAGGCATGTCACATGGTGAGACAGGCAGCAAGAAATATGCCAGGCTTTTTTAACCAGCTCTTATGTGAACTAATGAATTGAGTACTTACTCATTATTGTGGGGAGGGCACTAAGCCATTCATGAGAGATCTGCCCTAATGACTGCCCCCATGACCTAAACACCACCTACCAGGCCCCACCTTCCACATTGAGGATCACATTTCAACATGATATTTGGAGGGGACAAACATCCAAACCATATCAATTCTTTTGATGTAATGGGCTAAATTAATTGATTTTTGAACATTGAACCAGGCCTGCATACTAAGATAAATTTCACTTGGTTGTAGTTTACAGTTCTTTTTATATACTGCTGAATTCAATTTGCCATTATTTTATTGATGTTTTTGCATCTATACTCATGAGAGGTACTGGCCTGTAGTTCTCTTTCCTTGCACTGTCTTTGTCTGGCTTCAGTATTAGGGACATGCTGGCCTCACAGAATGAGTTAGGAAGTATTCCATCTGCATCTATCTTCTGAAAGACAAGGTGCAGAATTAGTGAACTTACTTAATTTTTTTTGGTAGAATTCACCAGTGAACACATCTGGGCCTGGTGCTTTCTGTTTTGGAAGGCTATTAATTGTTGATTCAATTTATTTAATAGATATAGGCCTATTCAGATTGTTTATTTGTTCTTGCATGAGTTTTGGCAGATGGTGTCTTTCAAGGAAGGGTCTATTTCATCTAAGTTATCAAATTTATGGACATAGAATTGTTCATAATATTCCTTTATTATCCTTTTAACATCTATGGGATTTGTAGTGGTGTCCCCACTTTCGTTTCTGATGGAATAATCTGTGTTATCTCTATTTTTTCTAGTTAGCTTACAAAAGACTCATCAATTTTACTGATTTTTTTTTTTTTTTCAAAAAACCATCTTTTGGCTTCAAGAATTTTCTCTATTGATTTCATGTTTTCAATTTTATTGATTTCTGCTCTAATTGTGATTATTTCTTTGCTTCTTCTCAGTTTGGATTTAGTTTGCTCTTCTTTTCCTGGCTTCCTAAGGCAGAAGTGATTGATTTTAGATATTTCTTCTTTTCTAATATATGCATTTAATTGCAAAATTGCACTGCTTTTTTTCTGCATTTCACAAATTTTGATAAGTTTTGTTTTTATTTTTCTTTAGTTCAAAGTATTTTTAATGTCTCCCAAGATTCCTTCTTTGAGCCATGTGTTACTTAGAAGTAGATTGTTTGATCTTCAAGCATTTTGAGACTTTTTGGGCTTTTCAATTATTCATTTTTAGTTTAGTTCCACTCTGCTTTAACAATGTACTTTGTATAATTTTCATTCTTATTTTATTTGTTAAGGTGTATTTTACAGTTCAACATGTGGTCTATCTTGATAAACATTTCATGTGAACTTGAGACGAATGTGTGTTCTACTGTTGTTGGATAAAGTACTCTATAGATGTCAGTTATACGTAGTTGATTGATGATGCTATTCAGTTCAACTATGTCTTTACTGATTTTCTGCCTGCTGAATCTGTCCATATCTGAGAGAGGAGTGTCGAACTCCCCAACTATAATAGTGGATTTGTCTATTTCTCCTTGTAGTTCTATCATTTATTTTGCCTCATATATTTCAACATTCTGTTGTTAGGCACATAAACATTCACTAAGAATTGTTATGTCTTCTTGTGGAACTGACACTTTATTATCATATAATGATCCTCTTTTTCCCTGATAACCTTCAATGGTTTAAAGTCTGCTCTGCCTGAAATTAATATAGCTACTTCTGCTTTCTTTTGATTCATCTTAATACAATATGCATTTCTCCATTCATTTACATTTAATCTATATGTGTCTTTATATTTAAAGTGGGCTTCTGGTATAGAATATACAGTTAGATCTTGTTTCATGATTCACTGGAACACTATCTTCTAATTGCTGCATTTAGACCATTGACCATCAATGGTCTATTCAGATTGTTTATTTCTTGATATAAACAATATAGTTGGTTTAATATCTACTGTATATAGTTGGATTTATATAGTTGGATTAATAACTACTGTATCCATTACTGTTTTTTATTTGTTGCTCTTGTTCTTTATTCCTATTTTTGTCTTCTACTTTTTTCTGCCTTTTGTGGATTTAATTGAGCATTTTATTATTCCATTTCCTCTCTTTTGTTACCATATTAAACTGTTTTTAATCTTTGTTTAGTGGTTACCCTGGAGTTTGCAATGTACATTTACAACTAATCCAAATTTAGTTTCAAATAATACTATAACACTTCACAAGTAATGCAAGTACCTCATAATAAATAAATAATTCCTCCATCACATTTCCATTATCATTGCTGTAATTCATCTTGCTTGTACACACACATATATATATACACACATATAATCTAATACATTGCTGCTATTATTTTTTGAAAAGCTGTTCTGTTGCATTAGTTAAGAATAAAATATTTATGCCTTTATTTTACCTTCCCTTATTCCTTCTCAGATACTTTTCCTTATTTTATGTAGACCTGAGTTTCTGACCTTTATCATTTTCCTTTTTATTAAATAATTTATTTTAACATTTCTTTCAAGGCAGGGCTACTGGCAACAAATTCTCTTCAGTTTTTGTTTCTCTGAGAAAGTCTTTATTTATTTGTCACTTTTGAAGGATAGTTTCACAAGGTATACAGAACTTTATGTTGATGGTTTCTTCTCTCAACACTTTAAATATTGTACTCCACTCTCATATTGCTAGCATAAGTTCTGAGGGGAAGTTGGAATTATTATCTTTGTTCCTCAATAGGTAAGGCGGTTTTTCCTCTCTGACTTCTTCCAGGATTTTTTTCCTTATTTTGAATTGTCTGTAGTTTGAAAATAATATGCCCAAGTGTAATATTTTTGACATTTCTCCTGCTCAGCATTCTCTGAGCTTCCTCAATGTGTGGTTTGGTGTCTGACATTAATTTGAGGAAATTCTCAATATTTCTTTTATATTAACATATTCTAAAAATTTTCTTTGTCTTGTCTGCTTCTGGCATTCCTCTTACACATATGTTACACCTTCATTAGTTGTCCCACAGTTCTTGGATATTCAGCTCTATTTCATTAGTCTTTTTCTTCTTTGATTTCCAATTTTGTTGGTTTCAACTGAGATACTCTCAAGCTCTGAGATTCTGTCTTCAGCCATATCTAGTCTGCCAATACTTCCATTAGAGAAATTCATTTTTGTTACAGTTTTGTTTTATTGCTAGAACTTATTTTTTGGTTCTTTCTTAGAAATTCTGTCTCTCCACTTACATTGTCCATCGGTTCTTGCATGTTGTCTACTCTATTCATTACAACACTTAGCATCTTAATCATAGTTGTTTTACATTCCCAGTCAGATAATTCCAACATTCTTGCCATATCTGAGTCTCATTCTTAAGCTTTCTCTGTCTCTTCAATCTCTGTTTTTCCCTTTTAGTATTTTTTGTAATTTTTTATTGATAGCTGGACATGATATATTAGAATAAAGGGACTGCAGTAAATAGGCTTTTAGTAATGTGGTGCTAGACTGTAGAGGGAAGGGAATCATTCTCCAGCTCTGTGAGGAGGTCTCAGTCTTCCATTGAGCCTGTATGTCTGGACAGTGAACATCACATGTGCTTCTCAGTGTCCGCCCACCCCTGCTTTGGTAGAACAGGATAGCTAGAGGGTGCCGGACTTAGATATTTTCCTCATTTTAGGGCAGTTAGGCTCTGATAAAACTCCAGAAGGTTAGTTTCTCCTGAGGGCAGGGCTTGTTAAGGAGATGCTGTGGCATATTTTAAATGATCCTATGATTTAAATGATTTTAAATGATTTAAATGATTTCCCTGGTCCTTGCCAGAAGCACAAGGAGATTTTTCTCTATTTACAGTAAGAAACTGGTTGACATGGTTTGGTTGTGTCCCCACCCAAATCTCATCTTGAATTCCCAGGTGTTGTGGGAGTGACCTGGTGAGAGGTGATTGAATCATGGTGGCAGGCTTCTCCCATGCTATTCTCGTGACAGTGAGTAAGTCTCACCAGATCTGATGGTTTAAAAAAGGGGAGTTTCCCTGCATAAACTCTCTTCTCTTGTCTGTGGCCATGTGAGATCTGCCTTTCACCTTCCACCATGATTTGAGGCCTCCCCAGTCACATGGAACTGTGAGTCCAATAAACTTATTTCTTTTGTAAATTGCCCAGTTTCAGGTATGTCTTTATCAGCTCTGTGAAAATGGACTAATATAGTAAATTGGTACTGAGAGCGGGGCACTACTGAAGATACAGAAAAATGTGGAAGCAACTTTGGAACTGAGTAACAGACAGAGGTTGAAACAGTTTGGAGGGCTCAAAAGAAGACAGGAAAATGTTGGAAAGCTTGGAACTTCCTAGAGGCTTGTTGAATGGCTTTGACAAAAATGCTAATAGCAATATGAACAATAAGGTCCAGGCTGAGGTGGTCTCAGATGGAAATGAGGAACTTGTTGGGAACTGGAGCAAAGATGACTCTTGTTATGTTTTAGCAAAGAGACTGTCAGGATTTTACTCCTGCCCTAGAGAGTTGTGGAACTTTGAACTTGAGAGAGATGATTTAGGGTATCTGGTGGAAGAAATTTCCAAGCAGCAAAGCATTCAAGAGGTGACTTGGGTGCTGTTAAAGGCTTTTAGTTTTGAATGGAAACAGAGCATAAAAGTTTGGAAAATTTGCAGCCTGACAAAAAAGAAAATTTGATTTTCCAAGGAGAAATTCAAGCCAGCTGAAGAAATTTGCATAAGTAATGAGAAGCTGAATGTTAATCCCCAAGACAATAGGGAAAATGACTCCAGGGCATATCAGAGGTCTTCATGGCACCCCTCTCATCACAGACCTGGAGGCCTAGAAGGAAAAAATGATTTTGTGTGCCGGGTCCAGCCATGCTGTGTGCAGCCTAGGGACTTGATGCCCTGCATCTCAGATGCCCCAGCCATGGCTGAAAGGGGACAACACATAACTCAAGTCATGGCTTCAGAGGGTGGAAGCCCCAAGCCTTGGAAGCTTCCATGTGGTGTTGAGCCTGTGAGTACACAGAGTCAAGAACTGGGGTTTGGGAAGCTCTGCCTAGATTTCAGAGGATGTATGGACACTCCTAGATGTCCAGGAAGAAGTTTGCTGCCGGGGCGGGGCCCTCATGAATAACCTCCGCTAGGGTAGTGTGGAAGGGAAATGTGGGGTAGGAGCTCCCACACAGAGTTCATACTGGGGCACTATCTAGTAGAGCTGTGAGAAGAAGGCCACCATCCTCCAGGCCCCAGAATGGTAGATCCACCAACAGCTTACACTGTGCACCTAGAAAAGCTGCAGACACTCAATGTTAGCCCATGAAAGCAACTGGGAATGAGGCTATACCCTGCAAAATCACAGGGGTGGAGCTGCCCAAGACCACGAGAACCCACTTTTTTTATCAGTGTGACCTGAATGGGAGACACAGAGTCAATATTCAATATTATTTTGGATTTTAGATTTGACTGCCCGGCTGGGCATGGTGGTTCATGCCTGTAATCCCAGCACTTTGGGAGGCTGAGGTGAGTGGATCCATGGGTGGATCACGAGGTCAGGAGATCGAGACCATCCTGACTAACACAGTGAAATACCATTTCTACTAAAAATACAAAAAACTTGCTGGGCTTCGTGGCGGGTGCCTGTATTCCCAGCTACTCAGGAGGCTGAGGCAGGAGAATGGCATGAACTTGAGAGGCGGAGCTTGCAGTGAGCTGAGATCATACCACTGCACTCCAGCCTGGGTGACAGAGAGAGAGACTCCATCTCAAAAAAAAAAAAAAATAGATTTGACTGCCCTGCTGGATTTCATTCTTGCATGGGCCATAGCCCCTTTGTTGTTGCTAATTTCTCCCATTTGTAATGGCTGTATTTACTCTATGCTTGTACCCCCATTGTATCTAGGAAGTAACTAACTTGGTTTTGATTTTACAGGCTCATAGGCAGGAGAGACTTGTCTTGTCTCAGATGAGACTTTGGACTGTGGGCTTTTGAGTTAATGCTGAAATGAATTAAGACTTTGAGGGATGGTTGGGAGGGCATGATTGGTTTTTAAATGTGAGGACATGAGATTTGGGAGAGGCCAGGAGCAGAATGATATGATTTAGCTGTGTCCTCACCCAAATCTCATCTTGAATTGTAGCTTCCACAATTCCCATATTTTTTGGGAGGGACCTGGTGGCAGGTGATTGAATCATGGGGGCAGGCCTTTACTATACTGTTCTCATGACAGTGAATAAGTCTCATGAAATCTGTTGGTTTTAAAAAGGGGAGTTTTCATGCACAAGCTCTCTTCTCTTGTCTGCTGCCATGTGAGATGTGCCTTTCACCTTCTGCCATGATTTTGAGGTCTCCCCAGCCACGTGGAACTGTGAGTCCAATAAACCTCTTTCTTTTGTAAACTGCCCAGTCTCTAGTATGTCTTTGTCAGCAGTATGAACATAGACTAATACACTGATTGAGCTCCTGGAGGTAAAACTTAAAAAAGTTTGAGGAGACTCTGATGCCTGGGAACCCCTGGAATTTTTATCTGTCAGACTTGTCAATGCTAAGCCTTCAGCAATTTATCACTTATAGTTCAGGTTTCTCCACCTTGGCACTGATTTCAATGGAAGTTTGTGCTTATGGGTTTCTGTTCTAGCAAGCCACAATTCTCTGAATTTGAATGTTGGGCTTTCCAATTTAGGAGCAGTGGTTTACCCTGTGACTACAACCCATTGATGTATCTAAGAATAATTGTTGACCTTTCAGTTTGTTCGGCTTTTTACTTGTTAGAACAGAGTGGCAACTTCCAGCTTCTTACATTCTGGACTGAAAACCAAAAGTTCCATATATGACTTTATGAAATATAAAATATTTTGGAGGAATGTAAAAATTAAAAAGTTTACTTCAAGGAAAGAGATTAAAACTTCTACTATAGACTTTGTTTCCATCCATAGTGGAGTGTAGAGTTCTATAGCACTAGACTTGTTTTCCTCTGGCATATAACTAGAAAACTGCATAATCTATGTAAACAACTCTTTTCTCACATTGAACAGAAGACAGACCAGAAGTGTGATCCTTGATATAAGAGAACAAGCAAAGTAGGTCCTACAACTGTCCCAACTTTCTGCCTGCAGGAATTTTCTGGATCATTATGGAAGAAGAGAGGGAGCCCAAACAAAACACTGGACTCTGAAACAAGTCAACAGAAATCGGGCTTTGGGAGACTGAAACACATGTAATTTTCAAGGTAAAGTAATAGAATGAGGCCAGGAAATAACTACCATAGAAAGAATGATTACCACAAAGCTGTAAGGTGAACAATTCCCAGAGCTCACACAGGGCTGTGAGGCTTTCTAACCAACCAGAGTAAAGAAATCTTGTTCAATACCTGGGGAATTCAGTAAGAACACCAGAAGCATGATACCTCTGCATTAAACATAAACTAGGCCTAGAATGAAGGTTAATTTAGGTTGCCTTTTAAAATCCTTAAAAATAAGCTTCACCATAATCAAACTAATCTGCAAGAAACTTTGTAACCCACCTAAACCAAATTCAACAATCTTTAAAACATGACAAAAAATTCACCAACACTTAACAACGTTACGTACATAGATTCAGCATCTAATAAAAAATTACAGTGTATATGAAGAAGCATAAAAAGTTGACCCATAGAGGGAAAAAATAGTCAATAGAAATAGACCCAGAAGTGTAAAGACTGATAAAGTTGACTGATAAGGAGCTTAAGACAGCTATTAGAAATATGACCAAGGTTTCAAAATAAATCATGAACAAATTATTCAGAAAAATTAAACATTTAAAAACTGTAAAATTTAAAAATGCAATGTCTAAAAAATGTTTTCAAGCACTGGATGGCATTAATGGCAGAGCAGACACTGCAAAAGAATTTGATGACATAGCAATGAACAGTGAACTTGGAGACATAGTAATGGAACTCATCCAACCTGAAGCACAAAGAAAAAAGTTTGAAAGAATAATCAAAATCACAGTAACATGAGACACTATTAAGTATGCTGATGTATATTTTACTGAAGTCCCATAAAAAGAAAGGGGATGGTCAGAAAAATCATTTGAAAAAATAATGATTACATTTTTAAATCAATTTCATAAAATCCCATATCCTTGTTTAGAAGCTAAAAAAAGCAAGATTTAAAAAAAAAACCCAAACAAACAAAAATATCACACCAAGGCATATCGTAATCAAATTGCTAAAAATCAGTAACTGAAAATAACTTTAAAAGCAGCTGGGAAGGGGGATGGGGGAAGACACATCACATACATAAAAACAAATAAAGAATGTTTTATAACTTTTCTTCAAAACAGAGGTAAAAGGAATACAGAACAAATTAGAGAAATGGAAAATAAACAGCAAGATGGTAGACTTAAATCAAATCATGCCAATATTTATATAAAATGAAAATGGTCTAAAAACTCCAATTGGAAGGCAGAGAAAGTCAGACTGAATAATAAAGCAAGACACTATATTGTCTACAAGAAACTCATATAAGTATAAAGACACAAAGTAATTGTGAGCAAGCAGGCGTAGTTGTAGTATCAAAATAGAGTAAAAGTAAGAACGTGGGAATAGCTATATTATTATCGAAAAGAGTAGACTTTAGGATAAGAATATCACCAGAAAGAAGGAGCATTTAATAGTTATAAATGGTCCACCAACTCATTAATATGATGTAATAGTCTTAACATATATGTACCTAATAACAGGGCTTCAAAATACATGTAGCAAACACTGACGTCTAGAAAGATAAATAAACATATCCACAATTACAGCTGGAAATGTCATGACCTTTTCTCTAAATAGTTGATAAAACAAGTAGACAGAAAATCAATAAGGATATAGAGGGCTTGAACAACACTATCAACCAACTTGACCTAATTGTCATTTATGGAACATTATACCCAACAATGCAGAATACACATAGTTTTCAAGTGCACATGAAGCATTCATCATAACAGACAACACACTTGGCCACAAAGCAAGTCCCAATACATTTCAACACACTGAAATCTCTCAGAATGTCTTCCCTGATCACAACATAATTAAATTAGAAACCAACATCAGAACATTATGTGAAAAATCCCTAAACATTTGGAAATTTGTCTAAGGCAAATGTCTGTGAAATAAGCCTAGGATGTCAGAGATAGTTAAGGTAATTTCATATTCAATAGCCTAATCATTCCCAACTAGTAGTATGTCTCCTCTTCACTGTCACTCATCATAAAACAGCTGATTTCCATGTGTAGAGAACTCAAAAACTGTATCCATCCCCATTATTCTACCAGTAAATACTAGTTTCCCAAGAATTTGAAAGGCAACTGGATATGATTTTATTTGAGAAATGAGTTCAATTTAACGTTAAGAATATAGCAAAAATATTTGTGCAGCTCACTTTATTTTAAATATATCATATAAATCTTACTATCTCATCCTGTACATTTTTTAAAAAGCACTCTTTTCTTCCCACCTCGTTCATTATGTTGGTTAGGTTCATCCCAATGTTCTAGCCTATGGGAATCTTTTGTATCTAATTTGACTATCAAATTGGCTATTATTTTCTACTTTGGGCTACCTTCTCATTTGAAAAACATCTTTTAGAAATCATGTATACTTTGATTCTGCTCTCCTGTCATTAAAATTGCTTTATACAATCTGACCCTCTTCCCTTGGTGTGAGCTCTTTCCCGTGAGCCTCCTCAGTCCACTGGGGGAATATTTATGCCACTAGAGGCCTTTAATATTAAGTAAATAGTTGAAACACTTTAAAATCACAAACGTATATTTCCTCCATGTTGTACAGAGATTAATCTTGAGATATCAATCAATCCCTTGCCAAAATCCTGATATACCAGTCTATGGTGTTTTTCTCATTTAATAATGCTACCACTATTTTAAAAAAAATGGTATGGCTGTCTTTTCAGATACTGTTCTCCTTAGGTCAAGGGAGGGGCTGATGGAGCGAGACAGGTGATGGTTTCAGTATGTCATATCCCTGGTGAACTGACCCACACTGTGTTTAATCAAGAACATTTCTCAAATTGGATGTTTGATGATGATCACACAAGCATACATTCTGCTACTGTCTAAAAAGTGCCTCCACTTCTGCCTCTGCCCACTCTTATCTGTGACAAGGATACTGACTATCGAGGGTGCTGAATTTTGCATCGAAGTTTCTGCCCTCCATAATTGTTGTAGGCATTGTTATGATCTCGTTTCACAGCAGGAGTTGCTGCTCACACTGTATCCTACAGCTATTTGCTTATTTGTTTTGTTTACTCATTTATCACTCATTGTTTCATGGGACCTCTGGAAAGGTGAGATTCAGTCGTGACTTGATAAGGATTGGGCCAATGGAAAATCTAAATGAGAGATGTGAAATTATACTTAGTCATTTCTCTACTTCAGTGCTAAGTTTGAAACCAATTTGAGGTCTGATGGTTAATTTTATGTGTCAACTTCAGTAGGCCATGGGATGCCCAGATATCTGGTTAAACATTTCTGGGTGTGCCTGTGTGGGTATTTCCAGAAGAAATTAGCATTAAGTTGGTGAACTGAGTAAGGAAGATGGCTCTTCCCAATGTAGATGGGCATCATTCAATCTGTTGAGGGTCTGAATATCACAGAAAGGCAGAGGAAAATTGAGTTTCCCCTCTGCCTGCCTATGCGACCTGAGATTTCGATTTTTTTAGATGTGTTGTTGTTGTTGTTGTTGTTTTGTTTTGTTTGTGTGTGTGTGTTTAGACACAGCCTCCCTCTGTCGCCCAGGTTGGAATGCAGTGGCACAATCTTGGCTCACTGCAACCTCCACCTCCTGGATTCAAGCGATTGTCCTGCCTCAGCCTCCTGATTAGCTGGAATTACAGGCGCGTGCCACCACACCAGGGTAATTTTTTGTATATTTAGTAGAGACAGGTTTTCACCATATTGGCCAGGATGGTCTTGATCTCCTGACCTTGTGATCTGCCCGCCTCAGCCTCCCAAAGTGCTGGGATTACAGGCATGAGCCACCGCGCCTGGCCAAGACTTCGATCTTTTCCTGCTCTCAGCATTTCTGGTTCTCAAGTCTTTAGATTCAGACTGGATTATATCCCAACTCTCAGGCCTGTAAACTAGGGTTCAGGAATCAAGGGTGGAAATGAAAATGGCACCACTCACTATTACTCCTAGTCACCCATGAGCAAAATTTTTGCTTCCTGTTGTCATGACCTTATGCTATTCTGGCCTAGAGCCCTTGGATCCAGAGGGAGAGAGACTTCCACCCACACAATTATTTGATTGAACTGGTAGTTAAGACTACCACCCAAAAGAATCATCAACTGAAATACAAATCAATAAAGAATTAAGTTGTTTTATATAACGTGTGAAGTACTTGTAAATTTGGTGGTGTACTTTAAATTACCAGTAACTTTATAAAATTTTATTTATTGTTCTATTCCTGGCACACGATGGCTGCTTAGTAAAGGTTTTTTGACTATTTTAAAAAAAAAAAAGAAAGAAAGAAAAGACTGTCACCCAGCCACTTTGAGCTCCTCGTGCCTCTGAATCAACAGGTAAATAAAGGAGTTACTACGCTGGCTGTGGTGATTGATCCTGAATAACAAGGGGAAATTGAACTACTACTCCACAATGGAGCAAAGAAAAAGTATGTCTGGGATACAAGAGATCCCTTAGGGTGTCTCTTAGTAGTACTATGTCCTGTGATTAAATTCTATGGAAAACTCCAATATCCTAATCCAGGCAGAATTATAATGGCCCATACCCTTCAGGAATGAAAGTTTGGGTCACCCAACCCAATAAAGAACCATGATTAACTGAGGTGCTTGCTGAAGGCAAAAAAGACAAGGCAGGGGAAGAGGTAGTTATATATATAGGTACAATGACAAGGTAGTTATGTATATATAGCTACAAGGACTGTAATTACCCTCAAGCATTTTCTCCTTAGTTTGTCATGGATATACCTGTGTATGATTCAAATGCTGCTTCTCTTATTTGCTTGTCAAGTACACCAATGCCTTAAAATACAGCTCTCTCTCCATATATATACATGTATCAACTTGACTAGGCCACAGGGTATATATATTATATTATATTATATATAATTTGTATATATTATATATAATATTTTTATAATTTATATATAACATGTATATAATGTAGTGTGTATATATATACCCACATATGTATATGTATATACATATATTGACTATTGACTTTATTTCATAGTGTTTAAGTAGTAATCTTACAGTATAGTATTTAAGTTATCGGATATCAAGAAGAAGAGTAAACATCATTCAGGGACTTTAGTGTAGTTTTGGTTGTATACAGGATAGTAGCATCATGTTAGGCAGAACTATGGGCCTTGTTACTGTGTTTATTTGGAGAATAAGTATCACTTAAGAAGATATCCATGAGTGCCAAGTTGACAAGGAGCAGACTTGTAATGGTTGACTTTATGTGTCAATTTGACTGGGTCATGAGATGCCCAGATACCTGGTTAAACATTACTTTGGAGTGTGCCTGTGGAGGTGTTTCCAGAAGAGATGAGCATTTGAATTGGTGGACTGAGTAAAGCAGATGACCCTCCCTACTGTGGGTGGGCATCATCCAGTCCATTGAGGGTCTGAATAACACAAAAAGCCAAAGAAAGTTTGAATTTGCTCTCTGCTTGGCTACCAGAGCTGAGACATTAATCTTTCCATGTCCTGGCTTCTTCTGATTCACCATCTTTCCTGGGTCTCCAGTTTGCAGATGGCAGGTTGTAGGACTTCTCAGTTTCCATAATCACATGATCCAATGCCATTTTATCTTCTTTTATAATGTGTTCTTAACAAATAACCAAATTTATCATGGCCTTAAATGATACATTTCCTCACCACATCTAGACATGCTTGAATCCTATGGTGATCCTGCTTAGGCTCAGGCTGCAATAGCCATTACACATATTACTCCCACTGAAGTCCTGTAAAGCATCCTTTCTGGCTCTGTGAGCCATGCAAAGGTGAATAAGACATAGCCTCTGACATTAAGGAGCTTGCAAGTTATTTCACCTAAGTCTCCTAAATTATCAGGATATGTTCATATAACGAAGGCCACTGATATGTTTGTGGAACATTAATTCTTCCTATGACTTTACTGTGCATGGTTAAAAAAAGAAAAAAGTGGAAATCACTAGAAGGCTAGGGTGACCCAGGGTTTCTTTTCTTTTTATGTCTTAATTTAGCACTTCAAAATTCTGAATTTCTAGGAGGTTAATCTGTTGATTTTGTTGTAAATTAAAGAACATGGGCATCCTGTCAGATATTTCTTTTTTCTTAGTGCAGGGTAGGTGAGCAATGGGTAGAGGATGATGGTAACAAGTTTTTATATTTGCCATTGGTTCTGAGATGTTATCCATCTTAGAGAATAAAAATCTCAAAACTAGTAACCTTATAAAGCTTTTCAGATACTTATTATAAAAGAGTGGTATGTGGCAGAGAAATATTAGTGGTTACACTTAACACTGTGTGTTAGAGAAATATTGGCAGTTACACTAATATTAGTGTAAAATCCATCCACTGACATTGTTTTCCCACTTTGAGAATGGCTAGCAGCTAGACTCATGATCCTGTGACTCCTAAAGGAGCTTACATTTTTTAAAAATGTGTCTTCAACCCAAAATAAAGAAATGTGTGTTCTTGTCTCCTGCTAATCTTAGATATAAGACTTTCAGAGACAATGTATTTTAACAACTGAATTTTTAAGAAAGATAAATTGAAGTCAAAATAATACAATTCCCCTTTTATTTTATTTTAGAAACAATATATAGTTTTAAAGTTATTGAACTGTCTTCTTTTTCTTTCAAGCTTCTGTATTTATACCATGAGTCATTGTTTATATAATTTAATTAACATTGGCTAGTGCTGGCAAACTAAAACACTGTCTTAAAGCATTTGCTTGAAAAGTCTCCGTGTCCCTGAGCTGTCATATCTTAGCGTGATGGATAATGGATAGAAATAATTACCCTGAACAAGGTTAGACAGCTTAAATGATTAGAGTTTCAAAGAATTAGCAGCCTTAGCTAAACATCTTATTTTTCAAGATGCATTATTAAAGAAAAATACCATAGAGGTTGTGATGAATCTGAAAACCGTCTTAAAACAGTTCCATTGTCCATGATGGGTAAGTTTACACTAAGCGTATTTGCAGATGCTGGTTTAAATCAGCTTGCCAAACAATACATCATAAATCCTTCCACCAAAGTGGCTTGGGATAGCTTTGACTGTCCAATGTCAATGCAGAACACACAAAAGTGGAAATGTTGGGGCTTGTTTTGCACATGCCAGGGTCTTGATTTGTCTCTCACAGACAGCATTTTCTGTCTCTTCTATAGGTCTAAATATGCAAGGGGTTTCTATTTGCTGCGTGTGTTACAAATAAGATTCAATATTATCCCACGTATTTCCCGACTCAGGCCCATTCTCTTGGCTTGCATAGAATGCTTCTGTGCTGCCACTTGGAAAGATTTACCACCTTTATTTTATTAGAGCATTTTTATGATTCAATAAAATTTTTTACTTTTATGTTCAATATTGTAAATGGTGAGGAGATGATGGAAAACACTGAGGGCAATCAAATATCTAAGGAAGTAAGCAAATCAATTTAATAAAAGCTGTATTCTTTTCAGAACTGTATCTCAGACGCAGAGTGAGCAGAGCTACCAAAGGACATTTATGCTGATGCTTATTAATCTTTTCCTGGGAAAAGGGAAGAGACTTAATCTCCTGACTATGGTCAAGAACAAGTATCTATTCAATGAACACTCAGTTTTAATCCCATCCCACTGGAAAACATTTTACAAATATTTAAGAGAAATTTCAGGAACAAAAACTGAGGCTGTGCTAGAGAAGTTGTTGCTGCTGAGTTAAGCCTGTGGGGCCTGTTTATAATGATGCAACTTACTACATCTGTAACTATAGGCAAGCTATCATCTTGTCAGAGCTCATGTTTCATTTGTAAGTGGGGAAGGTAATATTTATTCCACATGGATAATCTAAGGTTCTAAATGGATTACACTTAGCACAGTATTTAGCCCACCTCAGGCAAAACAACAAGAACAGAAAGTTTGCTCACATTTTGTAATGAGAGAAGTGTAATTAACAAATACAAAACAGCATCTCATTGAGATATAGAGGAGGTAACGGCTGCCCCAAAAAGAATTCAAAGAGACAGACATAATTTAGGGACTACTACGTCCTTCTCCCACCTTCTAATGCCTAATGCACTTAAAAAAACTGTTAGTGTCCTTATAATTCTCTTTGATGATGAATCTGTCTTTATCACCAAGATAATATTTGCCTAATACAATACTGTATTTCAAAATTACTTCTTGACAATTCATCTTCAACCAGTAAAACTCTTCTTCTTTTAGAACAATGATTCTCAAGTTTGGCTACGTATAGTAACTAACTGGGGATCTTTCAAAAAACAAAATAAACCCAATGCCAGGATTCAACCCACAGAGCTTCTGATGTAATTGGTCCGGGTGTAGCCATTGGGATTTTTGAAAGCTCCCAGATGATTCTAATGTTCAACTCAAATTGAGAACACTGCCTTAAAAGCTGATGTCAGGAAAGCAATCTGATGGCTAATGCCAGTGGTTTTCACACATGAAAGTACAACAGAATAGTCTTGTGAGCGTTTTTAGAAACACCAATACCAGAGCATGTCTCAGACCTAATAAATCCAAATTTCTCAGAGTAGCGCATAGAATATATTTTTGCACATCTCTCAGATAATTTTTATACAGCCAGCACAGCACCAAGGTACAAGGAAATCTGATCACTCACTGTGACCAAAATATAAATTGTATCTGTTTCTGAACGCTGGTGCTTCCTAATCTCTGTCCTTCCTCCCCAGCTGCTAGCTGCTTAACATAGTTTATATGCATTATCTTGCCATAGAAAGTAACAAAATACTGTTAAAAATTAACTAAGTTTTACAAAATACTTACCAAACCCCAAGAGTAGGGATGAGAAATTTGTGTGCATTATTATATTGAATCCATGCACTAATGCTGTGAATTGGGCCCATTTTACAGCACAGGAGACTGAGGTTTAGAGGAGTAAAGTAATTTTCCTGTAGTCATTCAAGTGAAAGAACTTGGATAGGAACCAAATCTGTCTAACTTTAGACTGTTGTTTTCATAGTAGGACCCCTGGATCACCAGTATCAGTAACATGTGAAAAATTATTAGGAACATAAAATCTTGAACCCCATGCCAGACTTCCTGAATCAGAAATTCTGGGGTTAGGACCATCAGTCTAACCAGTCTAACTCAGTTTGTGTTTTAACAAACCATCAACATGATTCTGATGCATGTTAACATTTGAGAACCACCAGTCTACATTATACCATCCACTCACTGAAACAATAATCTCCTTCTCCAAGGCATTGAAGAGGCTTTTAGTCTCAGTGTTATATGGAGACTGTGTGATTTTTCCTAAGCAATTAGGGCATATATTGATATCCTAGATTCAGCTACAGATAGAGCAGACGAGACTTGTTAGGAGACAGGTCAGTGGAACAGGGATTGATGCCAATGTTAAAAGGAAAAGCTTAAACAAATTAAATAGAATTTATTTGAGCAAAAAGTGAAACATGAATTGGGCAGCACTCTGGACTAATGGAGGTTCAGAAAGTTCTGCCCAGCAGCATGAATAGCAAGTGTTTATAGGCCAGACACAAAAGCAAAGTAGATAAATCAACAGATTTGCAGCAGGTAGGCATCTGCATTGTTTGGGCATGGCATAATGATCTGGCTGCCTGTGATTGCTTATCCAGCTACTTGCAATTGGCTGAAACTGGGTTTTTTGTTATACTCCTAAATTATGTTTTAGTTAGTACTAAAACGCCTCAGGTCAACTTTAACTTGACACTACCTGCCAGCAAGAAAAGCAACAAGGAGAGAGAAACCACTTCCTCCTCTCCCTTGCCTTAGCCCCTCTCCTTAGGACTGTTTCTTTCCCCAGCTGACTCCAGAAATGCTGGAATTGGTGAATAGAAATGATAGTAATTATTTTCTTACTGTAAATTACTTACAATGTATGCCTCATTATTATAACACACAATTATAATCACACACAGGATTATAAAAACTTTTAATTATTTCATTTCAACCTTAAATCTTTCTCATTTATGTATAGTCTCCTCAGAATCTGAATGTCTCTCATTATTTCAGTTACAGCGAGCATTGCTTCTAGCTTTGTTTGTTTGTTTTCTCTCCCTCTCTGTTCTATTCTCAAACTAGTCCAGTTAGTAGAGAGACTAAATTCTACTATATTCTCCTATTTAAGAGCTGGCCTGGTCACTTTAAACGTGCATGTGTGAAAATATGTGTAAGTATTATCACCACATATGTATTTTTTCTCTGAGCTTAATGTTACCACAGTGATGGCTCTTCATTTCAGCCTTGTACTTTAAAGTCCTCTACCCTGGTAAAGAATGATGGATTTTTCATGTATCCTGCAGAAAACTGCATTATTGCTACTGCGATAGCATAAAGCTGAATGGACAGTGATATGTCAAGAGAGAGATATGGGAGAGGGCAGTGTGCACATAGTAGTGGATATTGGAAAACTCCATTCTTGCCTCCCTCCCCAGTGTCCTTTTAATGATGAAGTCACTGAATAAGTCAAACATTCCAGGAGCATTTAAAATCTGTGTTTTTTAGTGGAACAGCTGATTCATATGAAATGTAGGGCAAAAATGAAAACCACAGACTTAAGGACAAATAAATACAACCTGACAGTGAGTCAACTGTGGTTCTTTTCCTTCCTTCCCTCCTAATTAACCAAGTATTTATTGAATGTAGTCCAATGGAAAGAGGCTGAATTTGGAGTCACTCAGATCTAGGTATGATTCCCAGCTCTACCTCTTATGATCCAAATATCAGCTTGTCTGGATATTCATGTACATTCTCTGTGCTTCAGCTTCTTCTTTTGTAAACTGGGGAAATAATAGGTTACTGAGAAAATAAGGTGAATGTATATGCATGTAAAAATGTTAGCATAGTGCTTGATTCATGATTCAATTCTATATATTTTTTCTATCTCTGCCCCTTCTACATAATTGAACTGTGATTCTCTTCAGAATAAAGATTATCTTATGCTCTTCTTTAGAGACTTCTAAGGGTGACTGACCATCACAATCTTCTCCCTGAACATATTCTTTCATATTACTGGGTACCCCTCTGGAAATAGAGACTCTGAAAATTAAAAAGGAATGGCTTCCCCAAGAGGATATTGTTATATAACAATGACTGTATTGGGAATTTCCTTGAAATGTAGCCCCCATTGTCTACTAATTTGGAGCTGGCTAGGAAAATGAAGGGACTTTAGAACACAGAAAAGATCTTGTATTCACATACCAATTTCTCTGTGATGCACTCTGGTATCCTAATCCTCTTTTTTCTTCCCCTCTTGTTTTTTTTTTTTTTTCCCCCTTTATCCCACAATGTCAAGCATGTGTTTCACATGAAGGAATGAAAGTAAGTAACGTGCAAGGGGAGAAAGCAACCAGATATGTATTTCAGTATACGTGTTCATCAGCCAGAAATTCAAAAGCTGATCCTGAAACCTAAAGATCTATGAGATTGAATGTTCTAAGGCTAAGATTTGAACTCAAATTGTGCACAATTAGAAATATCTTGTTGTGTTAGAAAAAGTATGAATTTTATTATCAAGCAGACAGCACTTGCTTTACTTTCTGGCCATGTGATCTCGAAGTATGTTGCTCAAAGTCCCTCTAGAGCTTTAGTTTGCAGTAACACTTATTTATAGATTGTTTTAAGGATTGAATAAAATGATGGAAATAAAGTGCTTGGTATGTGGAAGGTGATCAGCAATTGAGAACCATGGTTATTTCTACTTGAGGCTATTTTTTTCCCATCCTTTTGTTTATTGCTAAACTCCACATTTAACCTGAAAAAGAGAATTTAACTCTATCCTGTAAGATACAATGAGTTGTCTTCAGTCAATTTCATCCAACATGGAGGTCAATGTAAAAACTTAATGTTTTCTCTTTGGCCCAGTTCCAACTCTCTGGCCCTATCTTTCTTTATCAGTAAAGTCAGAGAAATGTACCTAATGAATCTGATAGTGACACTTCTTGCTTTTATAGGGTTTGTAGCGCATGTCACAATTATAATAGATTGACTGCTTATTTGACGAATGTCTGTCTTTTACATCAGATTGCAAATCTCAATGAGAGACTATTTTGTTCATCCCAGCATCCCCTAGGATTAAATATAGTCCCTAGAACCTAGGAGATAACTTTTGTGGAATAAATCAGTGAATATGACATGGAGGTAGCACATAAATTAATTGTTCTTTCACTCAACTCCTTTAATCATTTATATAATAAATATTTTTAATGTTTAATATGTGCAAAATCACGTGCTTTGTGGTTAGCAAGGCAATTTTCTCAGAGATTATCTCATTCAGTCTTCATAAAACACTGTGGGGAGACTTTGCAATTGCCCATTTTCCAGATAAGGAAAGTAAAACTCAAAGACATTAAAAAATTTCTTCATAGTCACACAAATGTCAATGAAAATGTGAGCTAATAAAATATCTTTAAACTAGTCCAGGCGCGATGGCTCATGCCTGTAATCCCAGCACTTTGGGAGGCCGAGACGGGTGGATCACCTGAGGTCGGAAGTTCAAGACCAGCCTGACCAACATGGAGAAACCACGTCTCTACTAAAAACATACAAAATTAGCCAGACGTAGTGGCACATGCCTGTAATCCCAGTACTAGGGAGGCTGAGGCAGGAGAATCGCTTGAACCCGGGAGGCGGAGATTTCGGTGAGCCGAGATCGCACCATCGCACTCCAGCCTGGGCAACAAGAGCAAAACTCCATCTCAAAAAAAAAAAAAAAAAAAAAAATCTTTAAACTTAATGATATTTTTACATAGTTAAGTATTTTACATATGTTAACTTAATCCTTACCAAAAAGATGTTGAGGTGGTTACTGTTATTATCATCAGCTTTCAGAAGAAGGAAAAGGGTATAACTTTCCCAAGGACACACAAATTAAGTGGAGGTTAAGCAAAAATTTGCCTTGGAACTCAGGCAATGAATAGTAGAGAGGTGATCTGAACCCAGGTATTCTGACTCCAGAGTTTATTCTCTCAGTCCTTATATTATGGTACTTCACAGAAATCTTTACACAACTCCCAAGGAAATATAAAATGCTGCCACATTTCTTTTGGTTGGGGCCAGCTAAGTGACGAGGTGGCTAAAAACTGAAGCATAGTGGAAATGATCCACATATGTGGCTTATGAAATTGCTTGAGGTTTTTCTGTTTTTATGTCTAAGTTAACACAATGATGCACTGCGCTTGGTACATGCTCAATAACTTTTTTGCTGACGTTATGAATGAAGTGTACAATGTCAAACCTAATATAAGTCATATCAATAAATTCAAAATTCAGCATAAATCAAAGCAATTGCTAATCATTCAGCTGGACAAATGGTCTGTTTTCTTAGCATAATATAGGATATTCCAAAATAAGAGTTTTAGCAAGAGTTGTCTTCAAATTTATCCTCAACACCTTCAGTTAAGTCTGGTACAGTAAAGGTGTTAATCCTTTCATCTAAAAATTAACCAACATTCCTTGGAATTGGAACTTTTAAGAGGGGAATTCACTCTTTAATATTGTTATTGACACAGGGTGAGAGTTGATTCTTGAAACTTTGGGGGAAGGGGCAGGGTTTGGAGTAACAACCTTTAAATTCAAAAGTAATCTATACTTGAAAACAACTTCACCTTCTAGCTTAAGATGTTAATTTTAGTTTATGAAGTTTCAGCCGTCAGAATACCCTAAAACATGGGTGTGTGATCTCACAACCTAAGATTTGTCAAACTGAGGACCTCCCTATCTCATTTAAAAATAAACTGACCACAAAATTATGCAACTCCACTGTTTTCTTTCTAAGCAGTTGTAAAAGGTGATTGTGCCAAGGAAAATCTCAGAAGTAAGGGTGAAGGCAAAGAAAACAGGCTATAATGAACCTTAGCTTCTTACAGCTACCTTAGTTTTAGCTAAATCTATTCAAATAACACTGGCCCAGCTGTTTGAAGTTCAAAAAGAATAAACTCTTCTCTTTGTTGAGGTAACTTTGAGATCAACTAGACAACCTCTGGGGTATAAGTCAACAAATCTTGAGTTGTTGTTGTTGCTTTTTTAATTTTCCCAAAACTGTGTTTTAATTTCCTCCAACTAGACTGTAATTTTCCACTTTGCAACTGATTCATATATCATGTATTCATTTATTCCACAAACATTTATAGAAATGCCTACTATGGATAAGACAATATGAAAACTTATTTACATTTACCATTTCAGTGCCTGCTGTGTAGCAGACACTCTGTAAAAATGGTTTGAATAATGCAATTTTTCATCTGACTTCTTACTCAGGTTTATCGTACTTACAGTGTGTTAACTTTTGTTCATTCATTTAATAAATCTTTATAGATGGTTCTCGTGCTGCTATGCAAAGCACCGGCAGCACAATAAGTCAAAAATACATGGCCTTTGCCTTCCATGGCTTGTGGTCAAAACTTCTCACCAACACATGTGTAATTTTTATTAAAATGTGCTACAAAGGAGAAATTATCATTATTTGGGGTGGAGAAAAAATTTTAACTAGTCAGGAATTCCTAAGAAGTGATTTTTAACCTGAGATCTAAACAATGATGACAACCTGTGTAGGTATCTAAGATAGGGTTCCCTAAAGGTGGGCCCTGAAATACCAATTCCTGTGCTAGTGATTTATGATAGAGAGATGGGTAAGGGCTGGAGGAGAACAGAGAAGGGAAGGAAGCAAACAATAGTGTGATCTCAGGCAAAGTGGTACAGAGAGTAGCTTCAGCCAGATACTTCAGGGAAATTCTAGATCGTATGCCTTGCTTAGAGTTGTCCTGACTTGCTGCAAGGTTGCTGGTCTTTCAAATTCTTTGACTTAGAATCTTTGGTTAGAGGCCTCCATGGGAGGCTGCCTTAAAAACCTTAGATACCTCCTGTCAGCAAAGTCCCTGCAGTAACCAGAGGGCAGGCCTCCACAAAGGAGCTGACCGTGGTGGGTGGAGTGAAAGCCCACAGAAGGAGAAAGTGCAAAGAGATGATGAAAAGCTTCCCAAGTGATCAAGGAGAGCCCTAGCATTGTGCTTTAGAGTAGATCAGAGGTAAGCGTTCCAATAAATGCAAAACTCCTATAGCTGACCAAAGCCTTGCCAATAGGAGGTGCTGAAAGAAATGTAGAATGGTTAGAGGCAACCAGGACTACAAGGTAGATTGGTATGGGGTGGGCTGGAGAAGGAGGTGAAGACAGGTCGCAGGTTGAGTTAAGACCATGACTTTTATCCAAAGCAATGGTAGGCCACTGAACAGTTCTGAGCAAGTGATCAACACATTTGGATTTGCATTTTAAAGCTTTTTCCAGACACAGTATAGAGAACAAACAGATGCTTGGATGGAGTTAGATGAACCCACTTAAAAAGTAATCTAGAAATGAAACGGTGATAGAGCAGAGTCAGGCAGTGGTAAAGAGAATTAGATAGAATGGATAAATTTTAGGAGATAATATCTCTGAGAATTGTTGATGAATTAGCTAGGGGAGAGGTGTGCAGAGATATCAAGATTTCTGGCTTATCTGACTAGATGGATGGTGGTTTCATCCATGTGAAATTAGGAACATAGGAATGCTAGATCCTCAGGGCTCAGAAATAAGAAAGATTCACATATTCGTGCTTAGGTGGAGGCCCAACACCCAATGACTGTCTACTTTAATTCTGACAAGAGATTACCTGCCACCTGGATAATAGTTCAGTAGCAATAAGAGGAACCAGCAGCCACAGGTCAATTTCCAAACGGAGATTTGGCAGATCTAGACAGGTATTAAGTGGTCAACTTGCTCCAGGGAGGTACCGTCATATGGATGAGATGGGACTGACTGGGAAGACAGACCTGGTATAGATAAGATTCAGGGATTACAGAACAATTTGAGAGACAATATAATTAATATTCATGTGTGTGATTCAACTATAAATCAAACATATCTCAGAGAAGTTTTAGTGGAATGAAATTATCAAGATTCTAGCCTGTGGTTGGAGACCAAATTTGGTTCCCATTCTTCTACATTCTAAATACCGCTGGAATTAACATCAAAGGGATTGTGGTAATATATATCACTAGAGTCTCCTGGACAACATAAAGATAAGTATATTGATACATTTATATCAGGGTATTAGCTGAAGTCATTGGCAAGAACAAATAGGCACTGAGTACTTGATGAGTGTCAGGCTCTGAAATAGACACCTTGAGGATTTCTGCAAACAGGGATGATGTCTATCTTGTTTATTGCGAAATCCTTAGCACAAAACATAGCAATATCACAAAGTATGTGTGAAATAAATAATTATTGGGTGAATGAAGAAATAAGACTTGGAGCTGTCACCTTCAGGAACTTAGACTAATAAGAATTAACACTCATAATGCTAGACTTTTGCTGCTTCTTTTAAAAGGTCTATCACGTCTGTAATTATTTGTATACACATATTTTTACTCCTGTATTATAAAGTTTGTGGTTGCAAAGACCATATCTATTCTGTTGCTGACTGTGTTCCCATTGCCTAGCATAGGATCTGACACATAATAGGGGCTCAATATATATTTGTGGCATGACTGATGGGTAGATACGCCCCAGATTCCCAGCAAGGTAGAATGTGTTCAAAGTCATAAGAGTTGCAAAAAGATTCAGAGAGTTTAGGGATCCAGAATTTACATCTTGTTTTAAGGAATCTACAAAATACAAGGAAAAGTCTGGCATTTGAGCTTGACCTTAAAGAATAGACAAAATTTTTAAAGTATGATAGGAAAAATAGAAAGTGTTATTTTAGGCAAAAGAATAGAGTTATCAATGGTATCAGATGTGTTTCCGTAGGTTTTTGTGACTTTGTGCCTTTTGGAAAGTTAGTCCTATTTGAAGAAAAGTTTAATTGCAGGCACCCACAGCTGGTACCTTAAGTGCCAGATGCTGGTTTTGTTTCATAGTTAACGGTGGCGACACCGCTTAATTGTATATTTACAAGCAAACACATGTTGTTTCATGAAAACTACTTGATAATTACACAGCGACTACTGGAACCCCTGATAATTACACAGTTACACGTGTTACTACTACCAAGTTATCTCCTGATAGCTGAGTAATTAACTTGTCAACTCGGCAAATGGAGCTGGAGAGGGGAGCGTCTGAAACATGTGTTCCTTTTCTTACAGATGTCTGTGGGTTCAGTCAGCACTTGTTGAACTTGGTATCATTCTCCTTTCAGTCACTGAGTACTTGACCTGGAGGATGAAACACTTTCTGTCTCCCTAAACTCCTTAGAGCTCTTTGGACTTCTTGTGACTTTTTAAAACATTTAACCTTGCTGAGAATTTTGGTAGTATCCATCCATCCATCCAACCATCTATCCAACCATCCATCCATCCATCCATTAATCCATCCATCACATCACAAATATTCATTGAGTCCCAACTATGTGTCAGGCCCCATGTAAGAATCACTGCTGCTGCTTCAGAAAGCAGTGTGGTATACCAGTAAAAGCACAAATCTGGTTTTGAAATCTGGAACTGCTACTTTTCAGGTAAGTGATTTTTTGCAAGTTTCCTAATCTATAAATGGACTTAATTGTGGCTAACAGTGCGGTTCTTAGGATGATAGCTAAGGAAAAACCTTGGCATAAAATTAATGCTTAATGAATCTTACCTAACCACTGCTTGCTCCCATCCTCAGACCCAATTAGTCTTAATTGTTTCACCTTCTCACCAAAACAGATCCTGGAATAACCTCTACTTGGGATTGTTAACATTTCTAGATATGGTTTAAATTAAAATAACTGCTGGTTTTAATTATCAAAATTCAGATGTATTAACTAGATCAACTGGGCACTTCTCAAAATATATTGCAATTAACAGATTTTGCTAAATGGCGCCCAAACTACCTGAAATGGTAGGGATAAGTAAGAGATGTAAACCTTACATATTTACTATTTAATAAAACCAATTACCACTTTAAAAATTGGGTCATAATCATGCAAAGTGTATCTCCTTAGAAGGGAGAATTCCAGAGTCCCGAGAGCCTCGGCTGTTTGAGACTTCCTGTTGCTCCCTGTTCTAGCAGTTGCTGTCCCAGCTTTAGTTCATAAGGAAGCAGCTCTCTGTCTAGAGAAGGGAGCCAGATACTGTGCAGAGACACAAACAAAATAAATGATAATATTAACACCTACTTCCGGGATGAAGTACCATATTATTGAGGCTGAGAAAGATTAAATGATGTATCCATGTTAATGTTAGTAGGAGGTGGCAGAGTTATAATTCAAACTCATCATTCAGACTCCCAACCCATGCTCTTTATACACCACTACCCTGCCTCAACCTAATTTACACAGTGCCATGAAAAACTTGCCATCTGATGCTTCATTATTTGTGTATACTTATTAAGTACCTACCATATCATGATAAAATATTATGCCCTGGATAAATAAATATGGTTGAAAGTAGAATTTGCTCAATGTGGACTATGTAACAAGCACCAATTTTCTATACTCATTGGATCATCTTAACGACAATGTAGGAAAGGTGCTATTGTCATTCTCACTGAATGTATACATGAAGAACCAAGGCACAGAAATCTGATATAACTTGCCTGAGGTCACATCTCCTTGCGTGCACAAATGAGATTTGAACCTAAGCTGACTCTCTCCAAAGTCCACACAGTTAGCCACCAAGCTCACACTGCTCCGTTTTGCTACAAGGCTCAGCATAGAACAAGAGCTCACAGTCTAACAGGAAAGAAAGACATGGAAACAAATACCATTCAATATGCTGGGTGTTATGATGTGTGGTTGTGATAGAGTCGGCATCCCAAAAATCCCTGATAGTTACTGAAGGTCCCTGAGAAAATATAAAAGACATCAACCACATGTGTCCTGGTTATTCCTTGCCAGGGTTTTTGTCTGAATCCCTGCCTACTCTGGGGAGCTGGAATAGACCCCATGTGAAATAATTGGATCAGAAGTGTACTTCAGGCTGGGTGCAGTGGCTTGCGCCTATGATCCCAGCACTTTGGGAGGCCAAGGTGAGTGGATCACTTGAGGCCAGGAGTTCATGACCAGCCTGGCCAACATGGCAAAACCCCATTTCTACTAAAAATACACAAATTAACTGGGTGTGGTGGCACACACCTGTAATCGCAGCTACTTGGGAGACTGAGGCACGAGAATTGCTTGAGCCTGGGAAGTGGAGGTTGTAGTGAGCCAAGATCTTGCCACTGCACTCCAACCTGGGCAACAGAGCAAGATTCCATCTCAAAAAAAAAAAAAAATTAAATTAAATTAAATTTAAAAAAAAAGAAGGCTATGCGTGGTGGCTCACGCCTGTAATTCCAACACTTTGGGAGGCCAAGGCAGGCGGATTACAAGGTCAGGAGATTGAGAACATCTTGGCTAACATCTTTAGTAGAGATTGAAACCCCATCTCCACTAAAAATACAAAAAGAGAAAAAAAATTAGCCACGCAAGGTGGTGGGTGCCTGTAGTCCCAGCTACTTGGGAGGCTGAGGCAGAAGAATGGTGTGAACCTGGGAGGCGGGGCTTGCAGTGAGCCGAGATGACGCCACTGCACTCCAGCCTGGGTTGCAGAGTGAGATTCTGTCTAAAAAAAAAAAAAAAAAAAAAAGAAGTAAACAGAGGAGAATGGTGATATTGAGCTTGGAATTAGTCACAAGTAACTAGTAACCCCTTATTCATTCTCTCATCCTACCAATCTGGTCCAGTGTGACCCTCTCAGTCTTGATGATTCCCTAGTAAAAGGTATACCGAGGCTAAAATGCATACCCTAGCCACAGGGAAGGATAGAGTGCCCTACTGCAAATAGCATTTTGACCTTTTCATTCCTTTCCTAAAAGATCCTCAGACATTACCAGAGTTCTCCTTCTAGTTAAAGAAAGAAGAACGATGATGTGCACCAACACAACAGAAGCCTGGGAAAGTGCCGTGGAAGCCCAGAGGCATAGCTACATGCATGGCTTTTCAGGAGAAAGAGCAGCTTCCAGAGCAGAGAATGTCAGAGTCAAGTTTTGAAGGATGGATAGGAATTGCCAAACACATGGGAAAGCAGAGAATTACTGACAGTGGGAATATACAGAGACATAGAACAGAGAATGGTAAAAAGTTCAGTGTGCACCTGGGTACCTGGACAGGGAGAGGCAAATGATGAGATATGGCCACAGAAGTGACTGGAATAGATTATAAAGAATTTTGCTTGTCGGTTGAGTAGTTCTAATTTTTCCTGGAATTTATGGGAGATCTTGAGACATGGAACTGACATGATTTATTTTAATGAGACCAGGGATAGGAAGACAAGTTAAGAGCCTATTCAAATGTTTCAGAGCATGTGAGGTTGTGAATAGGCAGAGACTGAACATGGGGGCTATTTATAAATAATAACCTTCAGGGTTTAGTGTCAGATATGAGGAGAGAGGAGATGGGGAAAGAAGAGATGCCCCAAAAACTTTAGTAGGAGAGAAAGAGAACGTAACACATAGAAACACAAACAGTAAAGCCCTATAAATCTATTCTTAGGAATTAAAATGACAAAGTTTCAAAAAATATGGGCACACTTAAGCTTTAGAGCCTTGTTCAATGGGTAGGTGGTGCTGAATGTGGGTGGCAGTGGGGAAGGAAGGGAGTTTTTTGTTGTTGTTTTTTTTTGTTTGTTTGAGACGGAGTCTCGCTCTGTTGCCCAGACTGGAATGCAGTGGTGCAATCTCGGCTTACTGCAACTTCCACCTCCCAGGTTCAAGCGATTCTCCTGCCTCAGCCTCCCGAGTAGCTGGGACTACAGGTGTGTGCCTCCACGCCCAGCTAATTTCTTGTATTTTTAGTAGACGCAGGGTTTCATCATGTTAACCAGGATGGTCTCGATCCCCTTACCTCGTGATCCGCCTGCCTCGGCCTCCCAAAGAGCTGGAATTACAAGTGTAAGCCATGGCACCTGACCAAGGGAGGGAGATTTAACTTGACTTCCAGGCTGAGCTCTTCTGTCTGAGTCCTGATGACACCCGCATTGTAGATAATAGTGTCCATTGTGGGTAGATAGCTCACTCCGAGAGAAATAAACCTGTTCTGCCAGAATGCCTTGCCAGTGGCTTCCGACTTACCTA
Source organism: Mandrillus leucophaeus (assembly GCF_000951045.1). Lineage (NCBI taxonomy): Eukaryota > Metazoa > Chordata > Mammalia > Primates > Cercopithecidae > Mandrillus > Mandrillus leucophaeus. Next base: position 10,039,537 of record NW_012101365.1, on the reverse strand, counting down.
CACCTGCTCTACACCAGAATCTTAACTTTCAGGTTGGATCTACCCAGCAAAAGTACTCAATAACAAAAATGCTGGAATCTCATCTTTAACTCAAGACATTGTAAAAACAAAAGTATTACTGACAATGAGTGAACTCATTCTCTGAAATTCTAACAGCTTGTATAATAGCTAATGTTTACTGAGAGCTTCCTTTGTTCCTGGCCCTGTACTAAGTGACTTATGTATAGATTGCTAATGCCATCTTTGCTGTAATATAAGTTTAAATTTAGGTGCCCATTCTCCTCCCAAATTTATTTGCTACAATTCTCCACAGAATTCCCAACTACCATGGGACCAAAAATAGGTCCATTGGTTATTTGGGGCAAAATGTAATCGAACTTTTATGGCTGGAATGGGATGCAGTGTGGTATAATGGTAAGTGTTTGGGGTTTTGAAGTTATGGAGAACTGGCTGCAGTTCAGTTCAGTTCAAGTCAGTATAAAAGAGAGACTCTGAGCCACTAATACAGGAGTTTTAATAAATGTGTATTTATTGTAAGATAAGTACTGTGCATGTGAGGAGGTACACAAAGAAGAATGAAGACACAGTATCTGCTCTTAAGGACCCTACAGGTTATTGGGAAAAGATGGCATATAAATGGACACTTTCAAAATAAATTGGGCAATATTAAGATAGTGATAAAGAACTTTCTCTGGGTTCATGGAGAAGGAACAGTTAACGCAGCCGAGATGGTTGCTGACCTACATCTTAAAAGGTAAAGAAGACAGATCAGCCAGAAATGGTGAGACTCAAATTCCAGGCATAGAGATTATTATGAAAAACACACAGAAGAAGGATACATCACAGCTGTATGAAAAATTATTAAAAAAATAAAAGGAAAAGCAGCGCATATTGATGATGTGAACCTCATAAAGTTCCCACACCTTTCTGAGTCCCATTTTCTCATCATAAAATGATTATAACACTTAACATTATAAACAATGTAACATTTAACATTATAAATAATGTCTAAGTCATTGGATTTTTGCAAAAATTAAAGATTAAAAACCAACCAAGTACCACAATTGTGCTTATATCAGAAATTTCCAATTGGGTAAGATATTTCACAAAAATGTTTGTTCTATGGGACGCTAATATATGCGTTATTTAGGTTCTGTGGTTAGTTATGATTTGGAATTATGGAGTTGAACTGAGTACAAACTCTGAACAGATTTCTTTAGAACTAAAGCTTTTAATATGCTAAATTTCATTGTGAACCTTTAAGGATATGAGAAAGAATATTCAGCTTTTCCAAAGTCTCTTTTTTTTCTTTCCTAACTGAGCGCCCCAAGGGACTCATGTTCCGTAATCACTCTAGGAAATATTGGCCAAGACCTGACCAGCATATAAAATACCTTTCATAGCTTCAGTCCATCTGACTCTTACTTTTGGAGCAATACTGTTTTATCGGTTCATATCAGTTCATCATTTTATTTGATGGTCAGAACTTTTTCTAACCCATGACAAGTCTAAGTCTATGTCAACAATAATCCATATTAATGAAGGGTTCTATATGTTGAGGTCATTGGAGAGTTCCCTTTCAATCCTTTAAATAGCTCGTTCATGAGAAGGGTTACACTTTAATCCTTGACCTCTTAAGTACTGGAACTACCGTCTAGATCATAACCTACAACCTTATAAGTAAGGAGGCAGACTGATGTGATGGCTCTGAGTTTCACAGCATGGAGAAAATCACTTAGATGCTCTTCTGGGCCTCAGTTTCCAATAAAAAGAGGATGTTTGTTATTGGTAATCAGCAACCCCCTAGGATTCTACAACAGTGTCATATCATAGGTCAACCTACAGACTACTCAATCTGAAACACTGAAATTAATAAGGTAGGAAGCCATGGCTTAGAAAACAGAATTTCATAGTTCCACGTGGATTCTATATTCTGTAATACCTGGGCAGGAATGGAAGGAGTCCAAGCAAGAGTGGATGAGCCACATGGAAGAACAGTATTTCCAGCTAGCCTAAGGTACTCTGAAAGAAAGTAAGGCCTAACAGTCTGCTTGTGTTAAACTGAGTTGATGAAGGGAAGTGGAACTGGGAATACCTGGAAGAAAGTTATTTGTTTGAGTGATATTCATTCAATTCAGGCAACTTCCTAATCTCTACCCAGAGTTCTTCCAAAGCTATAGACCTGTATATCCAGCTGCCCAGAAGACATCTCCACCTACCAATTCACAGACACCTCCAACTTAATGTGTTTAAAAGAGAACTTGTGTGTTTCCTCCTCTACATATCTCTGATATGGAGTCCAAGACAGTTCCCAGAGATGCTAATGGTCTAGGAAGTCAATTTCTTCCATCAGATTGGGCAGTCCTGATAGCCTTCATCTAAAAGTGAACAGGAGATATTTACCAGGGACTTGGCATTTCCTTCATCTTCAGGGCTTTCACTTGTGCTGTCTTATTTAATCCCTAATAAAAAACATTTATTAGGTGTCATTATTCTTATTTTTACAAATTATAAAAGTGAAACTTTGAAGGAGTAAATGATTACACAAGGTTATACAGTTAGTTAAGTCTGGGAGCTGAAATTCCTACCTACACTTGACTCCAAACCCTGCATTCCTTTAACTAGGCTGTCTCCAGCCCTGAGAACACCAAAGAATTGGTGCAGATGATGCTAGAGCACAGGGTTGCTGAGCTCTGGTCCTGGGGAGAGAGGCTGTATCATGCTCTGTGTTGTGCTGTCTGTCATGAGTAAGCATGGTAGAAATGATCATTGTCACTAGGAGAGAGTAATAGAACTATCAGGCAGGGAAAGAAATGTTAGGATACAGGTTCAGCAACTGTCACACGTGATAGATTAGGAGGATTTTATTTCCTGTACACATCACCTGAGCAACACACAAAAACACATACATACACTCTCCCCACTGTAGTGCCTTCTCTCTCTCTGTCTCTCTCTCTCTCTGACTGGTTTCTGTGGAAAAAATGTACAAGATACATTTTAAACTTAAAATAGAGAGCAGCTCACGTTTTATTGATAACTCTCATTTATTGAGCACCTATGGTAAGCTTGTGCTCTATAAGCCAACCCAACCTAATGCTCACAGCATTCCTCTGAAATGGGTGTTATAAATGGTATTTTGGAGACAAAGAAACTGAGGCACAGAAAGTTTAAAAATTGCTTGAGGTCACACAGCTAATCCAGGGTGCAGGGCTAGGAGAATGAGCACACAAACACAGGTCTGTCAGGCTCCAAAGCCCAGGATTTCACCAGGACACTTGGCTGCCTCAGCAGGCTCACTCAGTGTGGTGCTGGGTGGACAATCTTGCCAAGAGGGCTCCTGGTGAAGAAAATTATTTTTTAAAATCACTGTTCCTTCCATTGTGTATAACTTTCCATACACACAGCTCAGCTGGGAAAGTATATATCTATATACCAAAGAGAACTCGTATCCCTTCTCTCTGGAGCAGACAAAACCTCTCACAAATGCTATTTCATCCTGGTTCACCTGAGAATTGTATGGGGGAAGCACAGAACATTTCCTGTTGCCAAAGACAAGGCCCAGAATTCTCACATCAGTGCTGCAAGACTGACACCATGTGGCCAAGTCAGCCTCCCGAGGCCCTCCCTGAACCACCTCCCACATGTTGAAGGCTCACCAGCCTTCTCAGACTTTCTAAGGAAGGCACCTAAGAGGATAGAACAGCAAAGAAAGAACCAACCACCAGGGTGGGGAGCTGCTGGTAGAGTCTATTTGCTCTCTACAGAAGGCAAATATTACTGCAAGTAGCCAACTACAAAACTAGGCTGTGGCACAGGAGAACAAGAAACTAGACTTTTTTTTCCTTCTAATTTCTGTATTTATTTATCCCTTATCTTGTTCTAAATATATGTAGGCAACTAAAAAGATGCATTGAAATTCCACTACGTAATCCAACTTATAATTTGGTGGGCAAGATGAAGCAAAGAGAAACAATGGTAGAATTTTTTTAAAATAAAACACCATACATTTGAAATGAAGCAATCTAAAACATGCATAACTAGAAATGCAATACAAGGATTGTCTCTGCATCTCCTATATGCCAGTGGAAAGGATGGAGGCCTCATGGTTATAGTCTGAGATAAAAACAAACCATAAGGCAATGAAGAACACAACTGTTCCTAATACTACTAGCAGAAAAAAAAAAAATCCTGAAGTCATTTTAGAGAGGACAAGATGTAAAGGTCATGAACAATGTCAGTTCACGGATAAGCATAATTGGCCCAAATGATCTTTTGAGATCAGCAAATCAGAAAGCCTGAACACTTCAACTCATCCTCTACTTTTGCATTCTTAAAATAGTACAAGCTTTTTTCCTCATTATTGGTTTTGATTTTGTGTGTGTGTGTGTATAGAATGTTTTGTGCTTCCCCTTTAAATGATTGCTGCCAATTAGTTTTGTTTGTCTAAAATGCAATAAGATTCCATTTTAAGAAGTCGATGCTGGGCTTTTACTGAGGAACACAATAAATTAATCATTAAATCAATCGTATTGATTGAAGCTTGCAAGACACGAAAAATTGCAGAGCAAGGAATATTTCCACGAAGAGGCAGGAAAGGACTTCAGCATCCTGGGGGAAGGTGAGTAAGTATGCTGTGATAATACTGTTTCATTTCTTCCCTGGGATATGAGCTTCATTTATCAACTCTACAATAAATACGATGACCATTTAATTTCAAACATTTACCGTAAATAATAGCTTCCATTTATTAAGTGCTCACTAAGCACTCTATTCTAAGCTTAGTGCTTAGAATACATTATGTCACATAACCCTAACAATAAATCTGGTTGGAGCACATCTCTATCCCCATTTTATAGAAGAGAATGCTGAGGCTGATGTGCATGAGTAACTTGTTCAGAGTGACCCATCTAATGAAAATGTCTGGCTTGGAACCAACTTCTGAGTGAACCAAAAGCCCATGCTCTTAATACTGAATTATATCTTAAATTAATAAAATAATAGAGAGAGAGGCTTGAAATTCTGCAGCATGCTTCCCTACCTGTTTTCAGGGATGCCTGTGCCTCCTCAAAGTGTGCCAACCCAGTGTAAGGAAATAGAGTTTTGGAGCCAGGATTAGGTTTTACTTGGAAGACAATGAATATTGGTTACCAAAGCCAAGGCAATGAGCAGAGTTGCAGGTTAAGAACTAAGACACCAAGGAGCACCCAATGCAAAACGCTGAGATGAGAGCTGATGGACATAAACACCAAGGCAGATAGGAGGCATGGAGTGGGGGTGGAGGGGTGTGTCAGAGTGTTTTATTATTCCCATGAGGTGGCACAAAGAGTCTTTGGCAGAAACTGCCGAGGACTTTGGGCATATGCAGGCTTAGTCTTCAACTTTCGAGTCCACAGCATGTACCTTAAGCACATCATTTAAGATTCTAAGCCTCAGTGTCCTTATCTATAAAATGGGAGCAGTCACACCTCCCTCAAAGTGCTGCTGTGAAGTTTAAGTGTGATAATGTATGTGAAGCTCTTAAAAGGGAACATCTGGTACAGAGCCGGTGGCCAAAAAGGATGGCTCCTTTCTCCCCTGTTTTACGCTCCCTTGGCAGAGCCTCTTTGAAGGAACTCCTGTACTGGACTTGGTAGTGAAGTGCTCCTACCCCCAGCTTTTCCCAACAGACCGAGTTGGCTTATCTGTTAACACTCTAAACAGCAGTCCCTCAAGAAGGTCTACCTTGTCCTGCTACCTGTGACCAGTTACAAAATCATAATCTGCTAGACAAGGATGCGGAGGAAGGGAAAGTGAGAGTGTTGATGACTCCAACACTATTTCCTTACACTGTGTTGACACACTGTGAGGAGGCATGAGCAGCCCTGAAAACAGGTAGAGAAGCACGGACGTGAGGGATTAATGAAATAGCAATGCAGTGTTCATCAGGAAGATGCCGATGATAGGGTGTCTGCTTTGTCACCAGATTCTCTGCTCATTTTCATGGGATAAAGCAGTCTGTTTTCAGAAGACCGTCTTGATTCTTAAAGAAGCAAAGACAGATGGGAACCTACGCTGGTCTGTCCTGCCACCTTCTTTTCTGGAAATAGACCCTCTTCCACGCTTAGTGCCAGAAGTAGACTTCTTTTCAGGATGATTTGCATGGAAGACTCATTCAAATGGAAAAAGAGGCAATATGACTTAATGAAATACTCCCTCCACCACCCCCCCCACCACCCACACATGTACAAATCAAGTGAGGTTTTATTTTGCTGGGCAACTTCTTTCGACGGAAGTAGACTCATTGGCCAATTTAAAATAAAGGTGGTTATTTATTCACGCCACCACCTCTTGAAGAGGCCAGAACTAAAAGGAGAAGAAGAAAAGTCTCGATTACAGTTGCAGCTGCACTTAAGGGCTTGTTGAGTATTCAGCTGAGATTTGAGCTTGAAATTCTGGTACCAGATACAGTTTAGGATTCTAGGGAGGAACAGGAAATGGCCTAACTCAGAGTATTCCTTTTCACTTATTGAGTCCATTTATTTTATGGTTCTGACCACATGCCAAAACCATTTGGAGTCTTCAAGAGTTTAAATAGCAATGTCCAATTAATAAGGCATAAAGCCCTGCAGCTTCTTCACCCCCGTGCATTTAGACAGCCCTTCTCCATTCTGAATGTCTAATTGATAGGAGACACTTGCAGGCCTGTGTTCTACATCTATGCTGAGGATGAGAGCAGTGAGAGTGGCTTCCAGAATCAGTTCCTCTGCTTGGAGGCATTTCCCAACCCTATACTGAGCAGTCACATCAAAAAGAATGACAGTTCTTCATGGACATTGTGTCTGTGGTTGAAGTAGGATGAAAGTTCTGGTAGTTTTATTTCATTCTGAGACATTCTGGAACATTTTAGCAATGAATTTGTCTCCTGGATTTTTTGAACTAAGAACTCCCCATGTATTATTTTCATAATGAGACATTCTGCTGTGGGATTGATGAAATAGCATTGCAGTGTTCAAAGTGACAGTTAAAGCTGTTTTTTTTTTTTTCAGCAATGTATTCATCCTTTGGAAATGATTATTTTTAAAAGTTCATGTTTAGATTTTAGATTTTACCTTTACTTGAACAAACTGGAAAGTATCTGTGAAACAACTTTGTTCCAAGAATATTCTATTATATTTAATGGGACAGTCCATTAAACTTTTCCTGATTTGTTTTTGTTTTTTAACTGGTTTTTAGATGATAACAGGTATTCACCACCCAATTTAGAAAGAATAATAAGCTCTCTTGTTTTTTTTTTTCTGTTTGTTTTGTTTTTTTGGCCAAGTCTTTTAGTTTTGGGGAAGGGAGGAGAAGGATCTACAATCTCTTCCCTCTATAATTTGTAGATTACACAAACCCTTGTGCTTTTAATAGATGGTTCCTTATTAGACAGCACAACAGAATAAAATAATTGTCCTCTATTATCCTTTAGAGGCAGGGCCAAGTTTCCCCCAAAGACATTATCATATCAAACAACTGCATTAAATGAAATATGAAACACAGGCTTTATGGGAAACCTTTGGATTTCTCCCTCCTGCCAAAGGGGTTCTAAAAGATGAGCCCCTTTGTTATGGATGGCTCTGGCATTCCTCTAATAGGTGTACCAGATGAAAGATGACTAAAGACATCCCAGATGGAAGAGTTGGCTAACAGCAGCACCATAAATACCTGATGGATATACAAGCCTCCTGGCGTGAAATATGGTCTTTGTTCTGATTTACACTTTTAGTACATATTTAAAAGAATGCTACATTTGCCGGGTGGGGGGAATGGGCATTTCAAAAAACTTTAGATTTGTGGGGAGAGGTTAAAGAAAGCCTCTTTCTACTCCTTGACTGAACATTATTATGTTTTCCTTATCAGAGCCACATCTTTCTCTCCAGAACCTATTGAAAGGGGACATCTTCATTTGTCTGAACAGTTTTTTTTTAAATTTTTATTTATTTTTTATTGCTAGAGATGGCAAATTTCGTTCTTCTACATCGATTCTGAGTAATTTTGTTGGATGAAAAGCTGTAATGTTGTGGAAATAGTGTTGACCTATGATTCCAGAGATAGGACTCTCTATTTTCATAAAACTCTGTGTTTACTATTGTTTCACTGTTGGCAACAGTGCTGTACCTGGGACTTAGTAGGGCTCTTAGTAAATATTTGTTGTTGAACTGAGCCTCAGTTTTCTCAGTTGCAAAATGGGAGCTGGTAATATCTACACCATAGGGATTCAAACGACATTTAATGAGAGCCTCTGTGTGCTACACTCCATGCTCAGCACTTGGTTCAAGAAACCTATAGGATGGAAGGGAAATGAGTGACACATATCAACACATGTGAAGTTATCATGTATCACTTCAAAGCTTGAATTCTTAAGTCAAGCAAACCTTAGGTCAAATTCCAGCTCTGCCACTTACTAGCTCAGTGACCTTGGGAAAATTATTTAACCCATCTTGGCTTCCAATAGTCAGTCGGTGAAATGGAATAAGAAAAGTTCCTACTTTACAGGGCTACTATAAAGATTAAATAAAGTGATACATTTAAAACTCTTAAGAAATTGCCTGCAAATAATAAGTACTCAACAAATCTCAGTCAGTATCTTGGTTGTACTTAATAAAACCAAGTGCCTAGAATGAACTCTTCACTACTTTTCCCTGATCAAACCGTATCTGGAATAATATTTTTATTCTTGGATATCACAATTTAAACAGATGTTGGTACATTCAAAAAGTAATCTCTGAGAAAATGAAAGGTTTGGACATTATGTCATATGATAAAAATGGTGAAATGATCTAATAATTTGGTTTAAGAAAAAAAGCCATCACTATAGACATATTTGAAGAGGAATTCAAGTCTTAAAGAACTTTTAAGGGCAAAACAGGCACCATATGGCAGGGAGGTAGACACTTCTATTTAGAAGAGAAGTTTCTGATACTTAAGCCTTTTTGAAAATTGAATTTTCTGTTTCATGTAGAAATTAATCCCCAACCACTAAAGTTAAGAGAGTAAACATCTTTTCTGTGACATGGATGCAAGCATAAGGTAGAAGATGGGATTTTCTTTAACCTGAAATATTGTGTGAGTCCACATAGGTAGTAGAGGTCTGACTCTCCTAATATTATATATTGGATGGCAAAAATCCAGGGACATCCCGGCTCTCCAGCTACTTAGTGGTAAATGTGTGCTACAAATTCATTCTGCTAATTCTATTCCATTTTTAGAAAGTCATCACTTCACCGCAGGCTTCTGTAAGTGTCCTTCCTCGTGTACAAGGCCAACTTCTTCACATTCCTTCTCAATTATGTTCTTTCCCATGTTCTCTAAGTTTAGATCTTAAATTTCTTCCTTTTTGCTCCCTGTTACCTAAAATCATGCTCCGAGCTCTCCTGTTTCCCTTTATCTTACACTTCATTTTTCATCTTCTATCTTGGTCAATAATATGTTTCTGTTGCCTCCAGTTGTTCAACTCCCATTTACTCCTCAATCCACCAACATTCCCAACACTTGACTGAAACAATCCTGGCAAAGGTCACTCAGATCTTTCTTAGGCCAAGTCTAATAGATCTCTTCTAGACCTTCGCATATCATACTTCCCTTCTCCTCATCTTCACAAGCTTGTATCTTTCTGCTCACCCTCATTACACATTTAAATATGCTGGAGGGATAGAGAGAGATTATGCAAACAGAGAGAACAGATTATCATTAGCATACAGGCAGGACATTTTGAGAGTGTTTAATAGATATGGCGAATGGTTCATTTTGTTCACTTTGGCTTACGTATAATGTTGGTGGTGGGGCATAATAAAATTTTGCAAGGGCTTAAATTCTAGGCTAAAGTATTGAGAATTCATCATATCTATAAAAAGAAACCACTTCAGGCCGGGCGCGGTGGCTCAAGCCTGTAATCCCAGCACTTTGGGAGGCCGAGGCGGGCGGATCACGAGGTCAGGAGATCGAGACCATCCTGGTTAACACGGTGAAACCCCATCTCTACTAAAAATACAAAAAATGAGCCGGGCGCGGTGGCGGGTGCCTGTAGTCCCAGCTACTCAGGAGGCTGAGGCAGGAGAATGGCGTGAACCCGGGAGGCAGAGCTTGCAGTGAGCCAAGATCCCGCCACTGCACTCCAGCCTGGGGGACAGAGCAAGACTCTGTCTCAAAACAAAAACAAAAGCAAAAACACTTCATAAGTCTTAGCAGAAAATTATCATGATTTTAAATGATGATATATTGGATAAAAACTTGTGGCAGAAAGGCCATTTAGGAGGTTACTATAACGGTCCAGACCCATTTATTTTCCCTTCACTTTCTACCTAGTGAATTGTGTTGTCTCACTTGAGGAAATGGCATGCAAAGTGAGTACTTGCTTGATGTCAGAACAGAAGTTCCCATTTTCACCACTATCATGAATAGAGCCCTCCACACGTGGGCATGGAGACTGGATCTCCTGGAGATGGTTTCGGGGAGGATGGAGAAAGGGCATGAAACAGCTTTGAAACACATAATATGAATTCCAATTATCCTTCAATTCTTTTGATTTGTTTTCTTCTAGAGAGAAAAAAATCATTTTGGTCCTCTATATTTTTAGCACCTCTGTAACACTTGCTAATCTTCAGTTTTAAAAAAGAAAGTACACCTCAGGCACAAAGCCTTCCAGGCACTACTGTCTATAGCAAGAATTTAATCACACTATTTTGTTTTCATTTATTTAATTTTGTTATTACCATCTACTTATGGGAAGTGAAATTGCTTTTCCATTTATGGTAGCATTATACATCTTCCTTTTAAAATGCATTTACAAAAGTAAAATTTAAGAAGGAGGAGTGTTGACTTATAGAAAAATGGTTAAATAAAAGTAGAAGTGCTGTGTAGACATGGTGAAATATGAAAGGGAACACCAGTGAATTGAGTCTGGAAAATCATAGTTTCTTAAAAAAAATGTGGAATTTTGAGTGAGACAAAATTGGTTTAATGTCCAAGGTCTACTGAACAATTTACTTAAACTGTTTTGGTCTTAGTTTCTTCATTGACAACAACGAAGAAAGTAATACCTACTTAGAAGGACTACTCTGAGGAATGAGAAGAAGAAACATTTCAAAGGTACTTAGCATGACACACTGTTGATAACAAAGTAAACACATCATACATTTCAGTTCTCCCTTTCTTTTCCTCCTGCTGACTGCTGAGATCAGCCATTGCTTCCTGTTCCTCCAGTCCCCAGTTCACACTGTAACTTGTGGGCAGGCCCTGGTGTCTAACAGCTGCTGAGTGAGCTCTTTCCTTGCCAGTTTCTGCTGCTGACAGCCTGGCACAGGGCCTGCAGTCCAGCTCCCAGGGATGATTAAATGAATGGCAGCAGGTGGCAGGGACTCCCAGACATGCTTAGCCTGCAGACATCTTTCCTTCTTCTTCTTTATCAAGAAGTAAAATCGTTCTTCCTCTTCTACCCTTCTATGTGCAATGCAGCTAACAACCTGCCCTGTTGTTTGGGCCCCTATGGAGAAATTTAGGAGCTCAAATACGTGCAGTCAAAACAGAAAGAACCAGCTAATTTCTGGCTTCCTAAGAATTCTTCACCAGCTGTAACATAAAATACTATTGCATCTCTTACAAGCTTGGAGAAGGCATTTAGTTTCCTTGTCTGAGCCACAATTTTTCTTTCTG